>NC_080032.1:44332522-44635022 GCF_030020395.1 Manis pentadactyla | reverse complement strand
AAGCATTAACAAAATTATGATTTTAAAAATTACATTACAGATTGTGAATATTTAGCATGGTGTGCTCATAAGCAGTGTAATTGTGTTTGCAGTGAATAACTTGTTAGCCTGAAATAGAATGAACTCCTACATGAATTCTCTTGATATTTTATAAATCCTTAGACAGCTGTGAACATACAACTAAATAATCTACTTCACAGAGAAAGCAATTTATCATGTGCAAATATATTTTTAGGAGCTTTTGCATGAATATTTTGGAATGGGAAAATGCCATTTATAAAAGTAGATAAATTTCACAAAATAGCACCTAAATGTTCCATGTATGTGTTTTGGGTTTCATTTTGTTTTGTTTTAATAATTTGAAATCACTGTCTTCACCAACCCTGTATTATTGCTCACCAGTATCTGTCCATCAGACAAACTATATGTTTACTTATCTGCTCACTGTTATCTTCTCCTCACTAGGATATAAATTCCATGAAGTGAAGGACTTTGGATATGTTCAGTGCTAAATCCACATTCCTAGAACAGTGGCAGACACAGAGAAGAAGCTTAGAATATATTTGTCGAATATATGAATAAATGAACGAGTATATTTCATTTTACATCATTTTTTATTTTTATTTAATGTATTTTGTGCATTTCTTCATGTTATTAAAGAGTAAGTACCTTTCTAAAGGAGAAATCACAGTACATTAATCAGATGTAAATAAAATCTGATGGAGATATAACTGTTAAACTGAGGTTGTAAATGACAGTTTGTAGGTTTTATATTCTTATCCACAGTGTTTTTAGAAAAAACTTAAAGGACAAAAGCTATACAGTAAACTTGATTCTTTTAAATTTATGAAGATACCACTCCCCTGATTAAAAAAAAAAATTCTCTTGACACTGACAAATATTCACCAATGGAAGGGAAATTGGAGGCATCATGTATATCCACAAGTAATGCAGCTGGACGTGGTACATATGACCCCTCAGGGGAGCAGGGTGGGCACAGATAGCTGATGCAGAAGCAAAGGTGAGTGACTGACCTTGGGACAAAAGCCTCTGAACCTTTTGTTGCACGACAGTTTGAGGAAGTCAAGCATGCCTGCAAAGTAGCATAATAAGTATCCCCTCATAATTTAGCTGGCAGTTTTTATAGCGGTTTGCATGTATAGGCATACCTTGCTCTATTGTGCTTCACTTCACTGCATTTCACAGTTTTCATTCTGTACTGATGTCTGTATCTTCATGGACAGACATTCGCTAGGCAGGTATAACCAGGAAAGAAGGTACTTTGGGACCTGCAGTATTAAAAAGTGGTTTGGCTGACTGTTTCCAGTTATCCTGGAGCTATGGTAACAGTGATGCGTTCACTGCCTACTTATGGCAAGGTACAGGAATGGACATCTGGACAGTTTGGAGTGTGACAGAGCCTAAGGAATTGATAAGTGACCATTGACCAAATCTCAACATGACATATTTGCTTCAAACAAAACCTCAGATGATGCAGAGGAATGGGTTTAGGAAGGTATTTTAAGTTCCTAAAATATATGACCTAATATACTGAAAGTAGCCATTGACATCCTGGCCACCTTTCCTTTTACTGTATATCCACTTTCACTGAGCTTCGTAAAATTATAAATAATGTACCATGGAGGGATTGAGGGTCTGGGGAGCAAAAGGGTCAAGCCGACTGTGACTCTGGACACTTGAAGTTGAGTCTGTATCAGAACAGATCCAGTTGAAATATCCCACCCTCACCTCTCCGCATACCTCTCCTCCCCAGAAGACAAGTAATTTTAAACTTTGATAGTTTACTAATTGTGTAGAAAGTGAAGGTTCCTGTGGCCAGGATTCTCACCGGTCCCTGGGTGGCTTGCTCACTACATACGTTTTTATAGCAGTTTGCATGTATTTTATAGCAGTTTGCTATTGACTCTATATAAAGAGCTCCACCCAGTGCTCTGGGCTACACGGCTGCAGGAGAGCAGAGGCTGGAGTGATGGCAGCGCCCAGGACAGAGACTGAGATGGCTGCGGGGCAGGGAGGCCCAGAGGCAGAGACCGGCTTGCTGCGTGCAGACTTGCTCTGAGGGGACGGGATTCTAGTGATTGACCTGCTACTGTGGGAATAAAGTTGGTTATAAACCCTTCCACCCCAAGAATGTTCTGCTGTCAATTTTTTTTCTGTCTCATTGAATCCATAGTGAACTTGTTCAGGTCTGAAACCCATTGGCAAGACACTAATACAGCTAGTGAGCTCTATTATATTACCAGTGTCATTAATAGAACTGGAAATAAACTAATAAAATTAAAAATATGGTGTTTACTATATATATACTTCATTCCAGTTTCTCAACTTAAGTTTTTAATTTTATATTTTAAAAAGAGGAGACATGACTACTAAATAATGTGGTGTCCTGGATGGAATCCTGGAAGAGAAGGACATGAGGTAAAAAGTAAGGAAATTTCAATAAGATGTGGACTTGAGTTAATATATCAATATTGACTCATGAATTGTGAATAAATATACCATAGTAAGGTTGGATGTTAATGATAGGGGAGACTGGCTGTTGGGTCTGTGAGCACTCTGTACTGTCTTTGCAAGGTTTCCATAAATCTAAAACTTTTAAAATAAAAAGGTTATTTTTAAAAATATCACCCCACCCAAAAAAGCTTCATATATTTATTACAATATCTACTCTGCCCTCAGCACATTTTGGTCAGCATTTCAAGTGTCAGTACTTTGTGAATTTACACATTGAATCAAAAAGTATTCTTTGAGTATGCGTCATGCTCTCAGCACCATTGCTGCTGCCTAAGATGCGAAGGCGAGTAAAGCACAGTGCCTGCCCCCTGGTACTCCACCGCCTTGGGCAGGGATGGGAGCCTGCACTCAGCCCTGTGATGGGGGGAAGCCTCGGCTAGGGAAAGGGGGAGGGTGTCAATTTGCTGGGGTTGGAGTGAAACCAAGTGTTACAAAGTGGGTCACTGAGAAAAAGACAGTATGGACTGAACATCAAAGGAAATTTAAACAAATATCTGACAGTTAGAAGGTGTTGGCAAAGGTATAGTGATGTTCAAAAGAACAAGAATGAGAACAACTATATCCAGTGGTGGCCAGCTACAAATAGAACTGAGATTTCTAGTCCCAGCGGAAAACAAGTTCAGTATAAGCTAGTGTTCGTTTTCTTACCTCAAAAACTGATGTGAGACAGGAAAATATTAAAAATATAACCTGCAAGAATAAAAAGGCTGTATTTCTGTTCTCCTGGATGAGAAGCTGCTCTTTATTAAGCAGTAAATCTGTCCCTGCTCTCATTTGGTCATCCTCCTATTAGGTGCAAAGAATCGTGTTTCAGTGATACACAAAAAAGAGGAATTTCAGAAAACCAAAGAAAACACTAAAAGAGAAACCAAAAACCATTTTAAAAGTCATAAAATTGCATAGTACAGAAAAAAGATTTCCACCTCCAACTTTCTATTATCAGAAGGGCACTGACAATACGGGTATTTTAAACACAATTAGAGGAAAAGTCTTTAAGTTTAACAACATAAAACAAAATTAAGCATAAGAAAAGCCTCCCTGATTTGAAAACTATATGCTTTTAAGTCAGTAATTGGGGAAATTGACCTCTTTAAGGGGATTCCTGCCCTTTGTTAAAGGTCTAGAAACAGATACTGTTTCCAACTATTCGGATAAATAGAGTACTCTTTGGTTTGACTATGACATTGGATACTCGCAGTGTTTTAGTGAGTATATAAAATATCAGTGACTGTTTTGCGATCTTAGCACATAAATATGACACATTGGATTTGGGTTCCCAAGGGAAAATTAAATCCAACAAAAGCAAAGACGAATCCCAGCTGGCCTAAGCACTTGACAGATTCAAAGAAGATAGGGTTTTCCTGTAATACAGTCTATTCTCAACCTTTTGTTTCAGCTTTAACATTTCTATCCCTTTACAAGCTAATCCAGCAAGTCCACCTGTATGAAATGAATAATAGCTTTTTATAGCAATTTTTTTCTGTATGTAGACAATAAGAGTGCCCACTTTTTAGAAGTAATTTTTTTCCTTAGAATCAGATGACTCTTTTTTTCATTTGAACTAATTACTGCGTGCTTTTAGAGCTTTGCTTTTCATCTACTGCATATACTGTAGTCACACTATGTCCCTATCATTTGTTGCGTTTTATAAAGATTACAATTAGTCTTCTTAATGCTTAGTTCAGTCACAATTAAAGCTCCCTATTGGTTAGGGATTGGTCTTTCCAAGGCTGAGGAGGTGTTTTTAATTATTCATTCCTCCGTTTGTTTCTTAGGGCAGTCTCAGCTGTGCTTCATTATTCAGAGGTTAATGCAAACTGAGAATTGGGTAAATTAAATCTGCTTGGCAGCCAGCAACCCTACAGACTGCAGACGCTGTAAGATGGGGATGGGCTGTGTGAGCTATTTCCCCCATGGCAGTGCTGCCAATGCCACGAAGCCCCTCAAAGATAGCCTGTCTTGACAGGAATCAGTAAAATTTGGGTTTGTTTTGCTAACAGAGAAGGCAGCAGCTGAAATCTGAAAGGTAGTAAGAGCTTCTTTAGAAAACTGAGGTAGATACTGTGACTACTGAACTTCTTGTAGTATTAAATGACCAACTTGAGTGCTGTAAGTCACTTCTATAGATGTTCTGCCAGAGCAGACTGAAAATGTCGCCTGGAAGTGAGGTTGTGATGGGCTATCCTTAGACAACTGAGCAGTTATCCATGTGCTGTCCTAATGCCACCTGTGAGCATTGTTTTGTGATTAATAAAATGTTTCCAGATCATTTCATTCATTTCTCTTTTAAAACGTGTATTCTTTAAATATGTTAAAGATGCCTGACAGAAATATTGGCACAAATGCAGGGACGGGGCACAACTCACCAAAAGCAAATAAGTGGTGTTTTATTAGTCTTCTGCTTGATCCCTGTCTCACCTGAGGGAGATTGTAATCCTCCCCCACCCCCGGACAAATTCACTCTGGATCCCGTGAGACTGAATAACAGCAGAATGTTGTGGGTAAAAGGGTTTATTCTCATGGTGGCAGGTCAAGTGCTGAAATCACATCTGCCTCGGGCAAGTTTGCAGTCCATTTCTGTCTCTGCCTCCAGCAGCAGGCCAATTACATCATAGAGTAGATTAGGATCAGGTGAGGATTCTGGCCATAGGCACTTCTGTTTTCCCTACAGTCCCAATTCTCTCTTTCCCACCAGGGTGTTTTGTATGGCTCATCCTTTAAAACTTTGTCTCCAGCTGGGGCAGCACTTGTGCCAAGAGCCCCCAGAACTCAATCAGGTTCCTTCCTTCCCTCCTCTGTGGAGCAGAAAAGATAGACCCATGCTACCTACCCTGTTCTTAAATCTCTTTGAGCAAACACCAGTCTGATTTCTGAACTTTGATGGGTTGAAGGGAAGAAAGAAGGACAGGAGATGAGAAATCTGTGCATGTCATTGAAACTTTTTTTTTTCCAACACAAAGACTGATTCAAGCCACTGTAAGGAATCAGGAAATCCAGGTGTATGCAATTGGGGTTTAAGGAGGAAAAAAGTGTAGCAATCTCATTTGAGAATAACAACCCCATCTCAGGTAGTGGTGGTGAAGGTTAAAGATGATGCATCTGAAAGTGCTTTGTGAACTCTATAAACCTATCCAGAGGTTAAATATTGTTAAATACTAACTAAATGTCATTATGTAAGTATTGTTAACTAAGGTGCTAAATGTTAACATGATGTCAGGGCTTAAATGTTTTCTACAGACCATAATAATCCAAATCTTTTTATTGGTACTTATTTGTAATTGCAGTCAATTCTAGTCTACTAAACAGAAATGTAGGTTGTTAGTGTTGGCACCACTTAGTTTATTAGTGCTGCCCTGTCTTCTGTTTCTGCAACTTCCAGTCTGCACTAAAGCTTGCTATCAGGGTTATGTGGGAACAATGAGCTCCTGAATGGACAGTCCTAGCTAGGCTTGAAACTCAGTTCCGCCATTTACTATGTAAGCTTTGTTAAGCCACAGAACTTCTTTGAGCCTTAAGAAGTTTCAGGTAACAGTAATTGTCTTGCCAATGGGTTTCAGCCCTGGACAAGTTATCTATGGATTCAGTGAGACCAAGGAATGACAATGGAACTTTCTTAGTGTAAAAGGGTTTATTACCCAGCTTGTTCTCCCAGTGATAGGTTGAGCACTAGAATTACATCTACATCCAACAGTCTGCAGGTCTGTAATCCTCCTTTGTCTCTGCCTCTGCCCAGACAACTGGGCAGAGCTCTTTATGTAGTGACTAAGTCAATAATAGCTAATTGCCTAGGGTGTGGGAGCAGTAACCTAGCAGCAGGCCAGTTACATCATCAAGTGGTTTAGGTTCAGGTGAGAATCCTGGCCACAGGAATCTTCCCTTTATCCACAGTAATTTTGCAGTGGCAGTAATTTCAAGGAGTATGTTAATACTTACCATTTTTAAAACACCCACTCTTTGCCAGACACTCTACTCAATACTTTATATATATCTAATTCGTATGCCAGCCCCACAAGGTAAATAATGTTCCCCTTTACAGGTAAAACTGAGAAATGTGAAAGTGCCTAGCACAATGTCTGTCATATAAGTGATGCTTAGTAAATGGTGTGTCTTATTATATCACATGGATTTCATTTTGTGATCTCTACTTAGAACCCTCTGTCAGTGCCTCTCAACCTTTAATGTACATAATGCCATCTGCAGATCTTTAAAATGCAGATTCTGATTCAGGAGGTCTGTGTAGTGCTGCTGCGTTCTGGACCTCTGTCTTGCCAATAGGTTTTAGCCCCAGGCAAGTTCGCTATGGATTCAATGTGACCAAAGAAATTGACAGCAAAACGTTCTTTGGGGTGAAAGGGTTTGTTACCCAGCTTGTTCTCCAGCGGTAGGTCGAGCACTAGCGTCTCTACCTCTACCCAGAGCACTGGGCTGAGCTCTCTATATAGTGCAGTAATAGCTTATTGCCTAAAGGTGTGGAAGCGGCAGCCCAGCAACAGGCCAGTTACATCATCAGGTGGTTTAAGTTCAGTGAGGATCTGGCCATAAGAACCCCAACTTCCCCACAACCTCCCTTTGAGGTTCTCTGAGACTCCATAGTCATGACTAAAGTTTCTCAACCCTAGGTGCCCATTAAATCCTGATTCAGTTGGTAAGGGGTGGGACCCAGGCTATTGGTTTTTTTTTTAAGTTCCAGAAGCAATTCAGATTCCTTTTTAAAGCACTGGATTCCTTAATTCATAGAATGTGATACATGTGTGTGTGTGTGTGTGTGTGTGCGTGCGCATGCATGCATGGGTTTGTGTATGTATAAAACAAAGTGGAGTTTCTCTCTGGTTGAATCTCATGTGGAAGGCAGCAGACTAGTGATCTCAAAAGACCTCAGTAGAGCCCCTGAAGCTCCTAGAAGCAGCAAATATGAAAACCACAGGTCTTCAGAATGTATTTCCTGTTGCATTTAAATCCTTGTATTATCTGACTTCAGTCACAGAACGTATTTGCAGTTCTCTCAACAGGGAACCCACTTTCCTCCTTCCTGCTTTTTGTGTGGTGCCTTTACCCTGTCATGCCGCATCGTCTGTACCTGTTGAAATCTACTGTCTTTCTCACCAGCTTAATCGTCCCTGTCACCCGCCCCCACCACCGTTGTATTAAGCCTTTCCCTAGAGAGGTGCAGGTCATGTGAGCACCACCTGCTTGCCCTGGAGAAGGACCCCTCTCCCCAGGTGCCCACTGCACGGAGGCCCGGAGCAGCTGTGGCGCGGTCCCTCCTTCCCCAGGGCTCCCACTGCAGCCTGCTCGGGAAGCCCATGGAGCACGTGCGTTCGCCCTCCCTCCTGCTGCCCAGAGGAAGTCCCTTGGCAATCAGGACTGTATACGTCTGGCCCAGATCACAGGACAGTGCCGGGCACATGACAGGTACTGAGGAAAAGGTGGGGGGCTACTGAGTAAGTCTCAGCGCCCTGTAGCCAGCGTTTCTGTCTTGTGGCACTCTGGGTCTCCTCAAGTAATCAAAGGGCAGTGTCCGAGTTAAGTCTACCAAACACTGCCTCTTACTGACATGCACTGTCTTTTGGTGCTGTGTCCTCGTTTACAGCTGCCTGGCAGCTTTCCTCCTCTGCAGGGCTGACCTGTGGCCTTTCTTCTCCTGAACGTGAAAAGGAAAAGGTTTCTCCTGGTATGTTATCTGTTTTTGTTGAAGTAGTGATGTATGAGTATCGTGGAGGTGAGACGATGCCTTTTGAAGCCACTGGTAGAGCCGTTGGGAATTCCGGCCTGGTGTTGTCTCCTGTTGTTACAGGATGGCAGATGCGAAACTGAATTGTTTACTGAATTCTAAACCAAGAAAGGTGCGACTCAGCAGTCATTTGTCGGCTTCTTTCATGAGCTCAGTATTTAAAGGGGAAAAGTGTAAGGGACAGAGCAGCTCACAAGGTGTCATACAGCAGGTCCTGAAAGGGGAGGTTGGAACCCCAAGAAAGAGAAACTCTGTTTCCATGTCTTGAGTCCCAGAGCAAAGGGAGAAGTGGGCCTCACAACCTTGATTCAACCCTACGAGTTTCTTGCTTATCTGATGATAATAACATAAAGTTATGAATTTATATGGGCCAGGCACTGGTTTAAGCTCTTTACAAATGTCAACTCATTCGATGCCTACGTCAGCTCTGTGAGGTGGCTACTCTTTCACAGGGGAAGGCACTGAGACAGCATGAGGTGAAGTAACTCCCTGTGAGTCACACAGTGCGTGGCAGCCAGGATTCAGACCCTGGCTCTCTCCATCTGGAGCCCACTTTCAACACCGTGCTGGAGTAACAGACTACTTTTACTAGGGATGTTGATTATTTTTCAACACACATTTACTAAGCACCAGTGTGTGCAGTTTACTTTTGCCGTTTTTCCTCTGGTTGCCTTGTTTGTTCTCCATCCTGGGTGCTGACACTGGCCTCCAGGCAGCCCGGTGGGAGAGTCAGCAATGGGCTCTTGGAGCTAGAGAGCAGCGTCAGGGATGCAGTGAACATCCTGCCTGGTGAGGGATATCTCAGCCAACCTTTTCTGGAATAAATTAGGCAGTTGTGTGAAGAAATTGTTTACCATTTTCCTATCCAAGAAACAAAAGATGTTCTCAGCAAATGAAAAGTGTTTAAGTATATTGGAGTTATTTAACCTACTTGGGAACCAGATTGCCTTAATAGCAGCTCTGTATACAAATAAACAAATAAATCTTAACCATCCTAAGAGGACTTTGCTGTCCCCAAGATCTGCCCCATCTTAACTTTCAAATGGAAGTTTTACTTTGACATATAGTATAAGTGCTAGAAATAATAAAGTAATAAACTACAGTACTAAAGCTGCCTTGGGAACCATACCCAGGAACTTGAAATTTGTGGAAAGACCTGACTTTCTAAAAACCATGTAGGGCAGCAGTGGCTTTGCGCTCTTGTCAAGAACTTGTTTAACCTGCAGATAAGATCAGTGGACACATTAAAGTCCTACAACCTTCCTGTCTAACGTGTGGGGGAAATTTTAACTAATAAAGAAACACCACTTGCTATGTCGGCTAGCTCACATGCCAGAATTGTTCTTACAGATAAGAGCATCTAATTCTGGAAGAGTACCTGGAGACCTTTCATTTCTCACAACAGAGAGAAAAAGCACAAGAGTTGGGGTGGAAGGTGGGCAACACAAGCAGTATTGCAGGAAGTATTAGGTTTGCCAAAGAAACGAAGAGAGTAGTCAGGTCACTATTTCTATTTTGAAAAGCTAAAAAAAAAAAAAAAAAGAGTTTGATGGCTGAGATGAAAATGGCTGTTTACCAAACCTCAGAATATAGTCCTTGAAACATGCCCGGGGTGAAACGATAAAAGAAAATCCAGATGTTGTTCTTGATTTCTGGTCGCCTACCTTAAGCAGGGCAGTTTATCATAATGGCAACCACAGAGGTTTTCCAACTGAGTGTTCATAACGGAATTGGCAGCCGTTGAGAATTAGTAAGAGCCTCTCCTAGGACCACAGGGCTTAGGTTTTCTTCTGTGGGTGTGGGCTTGGGCAAAGCACTTCATTTTGTTGACCCTTAATTTTATCACTTTTGAAATGAAGGCTTTGGATAGAAGTGATTCTCAGTGCAGGGGAGCTTTTTATTTTTTCAAATTATTCTATCCCCCCCTCTACCTCCCCCACACACACACTTCCAGATCCATGCTAAGAATCACTGCTGACATGGGTCATTTTTTTCTACAAGGAGAATGTGTGTTAAAAAGGGGAGAAAAAGGCTGAGAATAACTCAGTCAACTTATTTCTAGAGTCCTTTTAGCTAACTAAAGGATTGAAAATCCTGTAACTCAGTATTTTAAGTAATTCTGATTGATTTCATGCCTGCCTGTCTAACTCGATGGAACGCCCACCCAGTTCCAATGCTTCCATTTCACAAAAAAAGTTGAACTAGGTGGTTTTCAAGGTATTTACATTATGCTGTTATTTCTAGCAACCCACATGTATATAAAATCAGATTTGGTCCTTTTTGACTCTGTGACTTAGCCTGTATGTTTGCAAGTGAATGTGTCTTACAAAAAAGTAGCTTAGAAGGAAAAGGAAGAAATAACCATTTTTCCCTGTAGTCTCCCTTCCTGCTTCCCGCTTTCTCTACTTCTCCCTGCTCACTGTTTTGTAGAGTTATGTGTCTTAAAATCTTACATCTGTTGCAGAGTTCTGCAGTCCCTGAGTATATCACACATAGAAAAAATCAAACACACACGCACCCCTACACATAGTACAGGGAAGCAAACGGAGGCCCAGGTGCCGTGAACCTCCTGGGCCTGCCTTCCTCACTGACTCCCAGGAAGCTGGTTTACCCACCGCGCATGCTGCCTCGTTAGCTCCTGCCTTCCTGAGGATGGGAAATACTATGATTATTAAGCAGTAATTTATTTTTGTTTAAAATCTTTTCCTCCTGTCTCTTCTACATCGTTGACACTGTTAACAGAGGGTACAGATTGGATGACAGTAGTGACTTTAAGATCAGCAAGAGATAACTGTAGCCAACTGACACCTTCTTTTTATCTTTACATCTCAGATCTGGAGAATGATAAAGATCCTTCCCATTTATTAAGCACTCATTGACAGAAAGTGTGAAATAATTCTTTTTCTTGGAATACTTCAAGAATAAGGACCAGACCCTTAAAGACTAAAAAGAAACCATATAAAGGAGAAAAGATCAAGAGTCCGGTTCGGCTTGGAACTTAGTGTACAAAGTGGGTATTTTCTATCAGCAGTAACACTAAGATGTTACACTGGACTTTGGTGGTATTATTCTTTTCAAAAAGTTACTGAGTAAAGATATACGGAGACTTAGGAGTTTATGAGGTACCTTTCTCCAATTGTCCTTTTAAGAGCAGCAATCTTGGCCTGTTTTCTTAACACCCTTGCGCTATCTGTGATGCTTCTGCAGTCTCGGAATGAGTTCTTTCTTCCTGTGACCCAGATAATGCTGTTCCTTAATATTTCTTCTTTCATTCGTATTAAAGGTCCCATAAATAACTATAACGCTATGTTTGCATAGAAGGGTACCACTTGCAAAGGAGAACCTAGCCTTTGGGGGTGAGGAACATGTCCTGGAAGAAAGTGCAACTAACAAGGCTTAAGGACAAATAGAATGATCAAACCTACAGAGCATCTTATCCAGAAACAGGAGTCAAGAAAGAGCCCAGCTCTCTTGGAATTTCTGCAAGTCTTTCCAATGTGATTGGAAAATGGTGGAAGAGAGGGTGGTGGCAGGGGATGAGGCCAGAGATGTAAACTGGAGGCAGATCTTTATGAAAAACTTGGTATACTTCAGAGAAATCTGGGCTTCATCGTGAAGATACTAAGAAGCCAGAGAATACAGTGAAACAAAAGATCCCACTGGAAAGATTTTCTGGAGAGTTCCATCTGCAGCTAGATGGACGGTTTGGAGGGAAGCTAGACTGGATGCAGGGAAACCACATGTGGATGTGGTGCCGTCTGAGGGAGAGCTGATGATGCCACCAGTACATAGACTACAGAGAAACTGCAGAGTGAGGTTCTGTAGGTTCTGGGGGTGTTTAGAGAAGAGGGGGGAGCTTAGTCAAGGATGACTCTCAGGTTTCTGACCAGATTAGAGATTCCATCAGTGTTTGGTAGGTGGATTTCGAAGAATGAAGGTGAGAAAACAAGGTAGCTCATGGCAGAGCCCCTAGAGAGGTGGGCACTGAAGAGAAAAAAAGAATTGGAGTAGTGCCCCAAATTAGAGGGAGACTGCTGGAGAGATACCTGGCAAACAGTTTTTCAGGAATTGGAGTGGAAACTACAGAGAGTTTTAGTAAAGTGAAGACAAAAAGCACTGTTGGATTTGGCCACAAATAGGTCAGCCCATGACCTTGAGGACACTGAGAATGTTTTCCCCCCTGAATTCCCCACCCCACATGTTTCTTCTCACTTCATTCAGACAGTACTGTGGCACTCTCCCGCTTCAGGTGCCTGTTACCCTCCGTAGCTGTCCCTCATCTGGGCCTTGCCTTCGTGTTTTCTTTTAAGAGATGGGAACTACCTTCTCTCTTTCAAGCTTGATAGAAAAACACATGCATTATTGTGTTGCAAGCCAGGAGCTCAGTATTCCCGCAGCTGTTTACTTCCAAAGCGACTTTGGGCATAGGTGCGGCATATCATTTGTGTGTGAGCAGCGTGACCCCCCCACTGGAAGGGGTGAGTTCAGCTCCGTGGAGTCCGACATAGGCAGGGGTCGCTGGAGCTCCTGAGAAATCCCTTCCTACGTCTTGTCCCTATCGATTTCAGGTTAGTGTTGGCACACCAGAGATTCTCTACTAAGGCAGATCCCTTGTCCTGTGGAGCCAGGATCTCAGCGCTGCCCAACATCCTTCCTCTTTTCCTGTCTCCGAGTCAGTGTCAAATGAAAAGGCAGCAGGCATAGCTAAAAACTCTTGGTCTTTGAGCCACTGCTGTGGCACAGCTCATTCAAAGTATTCCAGTATGTTACAGCATCTTAGGCTCTTCAATAGAGGCGGTGAATGCCCTGTCCTTTTCTGCATTTTACTGTAAACGTCTAATATTTCATATATACATGAGGATTTATCCACTGTAGGCGGCAGCAATTTCAGGCATTCAACCAATTTGTAATTTGCTAACTGATGTTTGCATTTTAATAGATGTAGCTAATTGTGTTTTATTTTGAAATGTAACTCTGTCAGTTGTGTCTCTTTTTCTTTAAAAAGCAAAATCTAAAAATAAGGAAATTAAAGGTATTACACATTAAGAACACTGCAAGTGGGAAAACACTGCAAAATAACCTCAGACCTAAAAATCCTGATCTTCAGTAAACATTCTGTTCAGTGGAAGGCTGGGTTTCCTGGGAGTGGCAGCTAGGGTTTCTGATGGTGTTCAAAGCTCTGCCTTATCTAAGTACATAGAATAAGATTAGGTTGCGGGATGATGGTGATGATGATGGAGATGAAGATGACAGTGTCTTGGGAGCCTGTTTTCTGGTCGTAGGATCTTGAATCTCTTATAAAATCACCAGGCAATTAGCCTTTTGAGTGTGTTGATGAACTTCAGTGTCACCCACAAAGCCTAACAACCGCAGTGACAGCTCAGTTTGGAGGCTTACCGTTTGGACCCCTACAGGCCCCATTGTCCAAGCTCTGAGTACAGTTCTCCTAAAACTTCACAACTGCTCCACGAGGCTGGTGCTACAATCGCACATTTTGCAGATGAGAAAACTAAGACATAAGAGATTATGTATTTACACAAGGTCATACAGGTTTTCCATGGCAAGGCTGGGATCCAGACAAGCAGAAATGGCCCCGGGAGCCTGTTCGTGTTCCTCACCTCCACTCTGTACTGCGGAGGGCCCTGGCCCACCTTCCCTTTGCTCAGTTTGAAGGAGAAGCGATCATTGGAGGCATAAAGCAGCCTGCAGCACCTCCTTCCTTCTCACTCCTTTGGTCCTATCAGAGTATACAAAAGCCCATTCTTCTGTTTGGTATAGATTCACATAATTCCAACATATTAAAGGAACATTTTGATTAATATGAGCTACTGGAGCCTCCAGATCTTTACTACTCACTATATGGGACCACTAGCTGCAGGGAGCTCTTAGGTCAGATTCTTTACAATCAAAAGAAATAGAAAATCCCACTCCTCGCTGTCACTGGCCTCACTTCAGGTGCCTAGTGGCCGTGTGTGCCTAGTGAGGACCATATTGGATCGAGATAACTAAAACATTTCCACTATCACATTATCACAGGAAGTTTTATTGGACACTTGCTGCTGTTGAAAGGAATATAATGTGAGTCACATGTGTAATTCTAAATTTTCTAGTAGCTACATTAAAAAAGACTAAAAAAGAATAGGTGAAGTTAATTTCAATATACTTCTATATTACAATTATTCCAGTATACCCCAAATAATATCATTTCAGCATGTAATTGACAAAAAGTAATGACATATCTTACTCTCTTTTGCATTGTCATTGAATTTTGGTATACATTTTATGTTTACAGCACATCTCAATTTGAACCAGCCACAGCCACATAATCAAGTGCTCAGTAACTATCTGGCTACCATTTTGTACAGCACAGTTGTGGACTTTAACATCTGGGTTTCTCACCTGGACGTATCAAAGTGGGAGTGGAACAGGGGCCTGTTAGTTCAAGAACTACTGCTATAAGCTTTGAGATTACAAGTGGTGCAGACATGCTATTTCTACATGATTGCTAAGACTCAGTCTATATGTATTAGGCAAATAACATAGTTTCACATGCATTTTAAAACAATCTGTTTTCAAGATAGTTTGTTACTACTAGTAAAGTATTTTCGTAAAAAGACACATTTTGGCAGCATAAATCAACTCAGAGTGATAGCGGTAGTTGTGTTATTTAGTGCATTGTTAATAACTGCATAGACAACTGCCTTCAAAGAACTGACACAATTGTGAGTTCTTGCTGAAAGCCAGATAAAACTTGAAATGCTCACAAATTGACTAAGTTTTCAGCAGACATTGACCACTTTTGTGAGGTATCTCCTGCCTTCTACCTCTGAGTCTCTTCCTTAGTGACACTATTTGGTGACTCTTATTTAGCCTAAAATATACAATTAACTGTGATTACCATTCTTGGAATACCATCTTAAAATTTCTCAAAGTGACTCAGAAATTATGCCTTTGTATTTGGGAAATGTGTCTTCATTTCATAGCCGTGTATTCTCCCATGTGTATGTCTTAAACTAAATTTCTTTATCTACCTTGAAGAAATGTTGTAACTACAAACCTATAATTTACTTTTTTAGCTTGTCCTTCTGATAAACTTCTCTGCTCATATTGGGCCTAATTATAGCTCAAGGTGCAACCATGTGTATTATTCATCTGAATGAGTGAGCTTGTCTGGCAACAAGGGACTGCATACATTCTGTTCTTCCCTCACTGTTGGCTTCGGGACAGGTAGGCAGAGGGGAAGACGGGATGGGAATGCTGTAGTCTGGTCTCTGCACCACTGCCTCTTCATGTGTTTCAGCACTTTTCAATAAATCCTGGCTAAGCATGATTTTATTTTAATTTTTTACTTAATCGTTTTTTAAACAGGAGAAATCAAATGCTGGATAAAACTGGACTCTCTATTCCCCATTGCCCAGATCTGTTTCCTCCCATCACCCCACTCCACCTCTCCTCTGTTCCTTACGTGACTACTGCCATGAATTTAAGTGTATCTTTCCAGTTCATTTCTTAAAAGATTTTGACATAGATATGCATCCATAAACAACATAAAATATTGCTTTATGTTTCTAGTTTATATATTAGGATCACACTGACATATGCTCCAACTTGCTGTTTTCCCATAGCATTTTGGTAGATTTCTTTGACATACTTTTGTTAATATGAAAATTTGATACATATGTGAGGACATATCTGACACATAAGTAAGTTATGAAGCCTAGTAATAAGACAGATAAGTCCTGAGCCCACCATACACCTTGAGAAATAGAACATCACCAGAACCACGGAAGATCCTGTGTGCTGTCCTCCACCCTCTGACTCCACCCAGGAAAGTGCTCTTCTGAACTTTGTTCTCATTCATTTCTTGCCTCACTAAGTATGTTGTGTATGTCCCTCAACAGTATATTTTCTTGTTTGCTTGTTTTTAGACTTTGTAGAAGTAGTATCGTACTCTATATGTTCCTTTTAGACTTGCTTTTTTATTCAGTATGATATTTTTAAGATTCATCCATGTTCATCAACATATTTTCACACTGTGTAATATTCCTTTGGGTAAATTTATCCATATTTCTGTTAATGGACATTGTGGACTTTTGCTATTACAAATAGTGCTCCCATGCACATTCTTGTGTATGTCTTCTGATACACATGCATAAAAATAGTGAACATACAGAAATGCCATTGTCTGTTGTAACATAGGGGTATATATATATTCAGTGTAGCTCCATACTCTTATCCAAAATGATTAAACAGAGTCATCAGCAGTGATTAGGAGTTCTTTTTTTTTTCCACACCTTCATCAACACTTAGTTTTGTCAGGCATTTCTTTTTGCCTGTATTTTGTAAAGTAACATGGAATTGTAGTTTTAAGTTTCATTTCCCTGATTTAATGATATTGAGTATTTTTCATATGATTGTCCATGTTTCCACTTTTTAGAAATGCTTATTTATGTCTTTTGTAACAGTCTGTTAGTCTTTTACTGATTCATAGGAATTTGTACATTCTGGACACTAGAATGTACTAGAATCATATAAAACTAGTCAATCTTATGTGATTCAAGTATCTTTTCTCAATTTGTGGCTTGTCACTCTCTTTAGTCAAACTCTAAAACTTTATTTTGCATGTAAGTGCTTAATCCATTTGCAACAGAGGTTTGTATATTTATTGAGGTAAAAATCCAATTTCTCTATTTTCCAAGTAAGAAAACTGTTTCCTTAGCTTCATCAACTCTGACATATATCAGCTTTCCATGGATGTGGAAAAGTCTGAGGCATTTCTTCAGCTTTTCAAATACATTTCAAAATTAACTCTACAAGTTGAGTTTTTTTTTAAAGTGGTTGAACTTTTGATTGGCATTGCATTAGATCATTTTGGGGTAAACTGACGTGTAGGATACTGAGTTTTCCTGCCTATAAACTTATCACTCTTCATTTATTTAATTGTCATGAATGTATTTCAATAGATTTTATGATTTTCCCTATACAAATCTTACATATTTTAATGAAATGTATTCATAGTTTCCTTTTATTTGTAAATAACATTGTAAAAGGTATTTTTAAATACATTTTCTAATTTTGTTGGTATATTGAAATGCAGTTGATTTTTGCATATTGATTTTATATCCAGACACTTTGCTAAACTCTTTTATTAAGTTTAATAAATTGTATATATGTTTGGGGAGTTTTTTTCTGTGTACTTAAATAATGCAAATGCTTACAGTTTCATTTCTTCCATCCCAATCCATACACTGTTTGTTTTTTCCTTGTGTCTTTCTTACTTTGATGAATATGCTCTCTAGGACAATAAGGATTAGAAGTGGATATAGTGGACGTCCTTGTCTTTTTCCTCAACTTTTAAAGGGTGTGCTTTTAATATTTCACTATTGAATATTGAAGTTGCTGTGAGGATTTTGGTAGATGCCCCTTATCTGGTTAAAGAAGTTTCCTTCTATTCCAGTGTTACTAAGGGTTTTTATCGTGAATGGCTATTACTAAAGCCTATTCAGTGCTCTTTCTGCAATCTATTACCAATTTTTTCTACTTATTGATATGAATTACATTAATAATTTTCTATTATTAGGCTATCCTTGAATTCCCAGAATATCCCAACTGGCTTAAGATGCATGCTTTTTTGGAATACTAACCAACATTATACCAAATTTGTTTTAGCTATAAACTAACATCAAATTTTGAATTTTTTGTGGCTGTAAACTAATTTCAAAGTAAGAGAATGGGAGCCAAATGTTTGTTGACAATAAAATCTTTCCCAGGCACCTTAACAGGTTTGCCCAATTTGCTACAGAGTGTGAGGCTAATTCTGCCTATTAGATGAAGGTATTAGCTTGATATTTAAAAAAAGCTAAAATTTAATCTCATTTTGCCCTCCTGTTCGCCAGAGAGAAGTAATACAATTCAGGTGACTCACGGGGCCTTATTTTCCTCAGTGAGTGTCTCTGAGACGGGACTTACGTTCGCTGCTGGGAGCCACATGGCTTCACCTGCTTGGCTGTTGTCCCACCACACCCACTTCCCAGACGCTGAGGAGGGCCAAGTCTGTTCCTCAAGGGACTTAGGGAGGGACAGAGAAGTAAACACTGCCAAAACACTGTTTTAAAACAAAATGATGTATCTTACGTTCTGCAGGCCACACTGGCTGTGATGTACTGGGGTATGGGTGGGGTGGGCAGGGAGACCTTGGGTGGGAAGAGAAAAAAGAAGATTCACATGAGATATGATCCTTGAGCTCCGTTTCATGGCTGATGACCGTTTACTGATCTTAGTTATTAACAAAGGTATTAGACTTTTTTTATTTCTCTAGTGGCCCATCTGGCTTTGAAAATGTGTCTCTTTCACCTATGACTATATCAACCTTTTCAGGACCTCAAAATAATTTCATGTTTTGTTAAACATTTGTGCTCCTACCTCTGGTCTGTGGTCCTTCGCCTCTTTTGTTCTGTAGGTTTAGGGGTTGTAAATGGCAAAACAGAATCTTCCTGGTTCTGTTTTACTAAGTCGTACCAACATATATCCTTTATAGAATACTGATGTTATTGACAAATTAATCATCATACAGAATTTAACCTATTAATTTTGTGGTGTTTTTATGGCATTGCTCAATTTATTGTTACCATAAATAGATTTTTTAAATTCCAGGGTTTACATAATCACTAAGTACATTTCATTTGTATGTCTTATTTCAGTGCTGGACCCAAAGGAGACAACATTTATGAATGGAGGTCAACTATATTGGGACCCCCGGGATCTGTCTATGAAGGAGGGGTGTTCTTTCTTGACATTACCTTTTCACCAGACTATCCGTTTAAACCCCCTAAGGTCAGTATAAAGTATTCATCCATTTTTAGCAATATGTATTATTGTATATGTATATACATATACATTTCTTAAATATTCATATCTAGGTATGCATGTCTATTCTGTCACTGTAGACAACTTCCCAGGGCTGATTGTGTGTAAAAGGAAAACAATGTGAAAAGTTATAGGTTATTCCCCCACCCCAGCCCTTTACTCACATTTCACTTTTTTCTCGTTCTTTCTCAGTGTCTCCTTTTTGTGGTGTCTATTTTAATGCAACATAAGACAGCGTATTATAGATGGAAGTAGGGGAATGAGGTTGGGCTGGTGCCAGCCCTGGAGCCCAGAGAACTAGATGTAGGCTGTGGCTGGAGCCAGACGAAAGGCAGAGCCCCTTCAAGGCAAGACGTATGGCACCAGCTATGGAGCTCTGAGTGTTGGTGTCCAAGGTTCAGCTGCTCACATGCAGTACACATGCACTAGACTAGAAAGTGTGACCCACACAGACTTAAAAATGACACCAAGAAAATTCAGCAAGGAAGTATTTGCAATAGTCCTTTAAATATGCTTTAAGAATTCTTCACATTCCTTTCTACTGCCTGTAAATCAGTCTTTTGACGAGTTTACATTCGTTCCCCAGTTTTGGAAAGAAAAGGACTCTTAGGACACTGACTTGGTATATTAGCCTCCAAGAAAGAATTTTCATTTGACCCGGCTTAACCTCTCAATACAGAGGCAAATAAAATATATTTGAGTTGTAGGTTAGATTAAACCAGTTTAAAAAGCAAGAAAAGACTTTACCTTCACCATGACTTTCCGTAATTCCCCTCCCTCCCTCCCTTTCACTTTCTCTTTTCTTTCCTTTTCTCCTTTCTGCCTTTGATGCTTGGATATTGTTTTGATAGTAAAGCAAAAAATAATAACTATAATTTTACCAAAGAGGAAAGCAAGGCACAAAGAAACTGAGGAGCTTGCCCACTGTTATGCAGGTAACAAAGAGTGGTGACAGGATTTGAACCCAGGAATTGTGACGGCAAAGCCCATGTGCCTTTATTACACAGCAAGGCTGCTGACACTGGTGGCTGCACTGGCAGGTTTCCAGTCACAAAGCTATAGTGTGTCTGCCTACTGCTTACTGCCGCCTTTTCCCGGATGAGAACCTTATGTCTTTCCATCCTACTTGGGACCAACCCGTAAGTCACCGGGGTACCTGCTGCACTGCGGGTGATTGGAGGACCTTCCTCTGACAGCCTCTTCAGCAAAGGGAGGACAGAGGGGAAGCGGAGGGAAAACTCAGGGCAGGCGGTTGTGATGCTCAGAAGTCTGGCGCAGTCTGTGCTGGGAAATACACGGCTCAGAAAATGTGTGGGCTCTCCAGGCTCTGCATGACAGAAAAGCGTAGATTAAACAAAGCTAAAAGGGTGAACTAGTAAATTAGATAAAATAATTCAGCTGCTGAAAAGGCCTCAATGGCCTGAAAGAATGGGCCAAAACTAACAAGGTGGAATTTAAAACAGCCAAATGTCTAGTATTTCATTGACAATCAGAAAGAAATCATGATGCAAAATAGGAAAGATCTGCTTTATTACATATAAGTAGAATTTGTGGGTTTTGGCTAACTAAATTCTGTTGGAAATTGAGCTTGGAGGTTTAAGGAAACATTTTTAGGAGTACAGTCTCCAGAACTCTGGACCAATTGGACTGTATCTGGAGATCCTCATTCACTTCTAAGATCTTACCTTTCAGAAGGAGAAACAGGACTGAGTTGTTGAGGAGAGAGTCATTATTCTTTGAGGGTTTTTTCCACTGGGTCAAGCACTGCAGTGGGCATCAGCTGTACCAACTCATTTTTTTCTCCAAAAAACCCACGCAAGGCTAGAATGTTCCCTTTCACAGGTTGAGGAAACTTAGATGAGGCTTAGAGAGGTTTTCTAATAATTTACAACTAAGAATCTACTGAATTCTGACCCCAGGGACCATATACTTTCCATTAAATTAATGTGCATTTACCCTGGAGATGTTTACTAGTAAAAATAGGACATAGGAGAAACGTGATACCTGTCCTTAGATGTTTCAGGAACTATGATGTGGCCTGGGGTTAGCCTTTATCCTGGATGGCTGGATGGGGCAAAAATAGAAGCATGAGGGTGTCAGTTACAGGAAAATAGATTTCAGTTCTCTATGAGGAAGATGTGACCTATAGCTAGACAGTCTGCTTCTGAATAGCTCTTCTTCTGAGACACAGGGCTTCCCTTTACTGGGAATGTTAAAAAAAAAAGCTGAATTAAACCTGTCAAGAATATTACTAGAAAAATCAGATCCACTGATTGAATATAATTAGACAATCTCTTAAGACGAAGAAAAATCAAACTTTGGTAACTAGAATCACAATTTAAATGCACACTTATTAGAAACCTGTGAGTTTTTCAAAGTAAATTATCACAACCTAATTTATTAGTTTTAGAAATTAAGTAATATAGACAGACAGACTAGGAAAGATTGTGGGTGTCTTGAAAGCTGTTAACTAAAACACTTTTATTATTAAGTTTTGAAGTAGCACACCCATGCCTCTCTAGTCTTATATTACTCTAACCAGTCCATATTTGAGGTTAAGTTTTAATTTTTTTCTCCATTGTCCTTGTCCTTCGCTCTTTTTCCAACAGCATGAAGCCACTCATTTTGATTCATGCAGCATTTCCCAATACTCTAAAGAATGATCCCAGATAGCAGCAGGTGCCAGGGAGAATCGTTGGTGAGCACAGAGGCTCACAAATAAATCTGACTGGCCACCTAATGGTTATCAAATATCCATACCATACAATTAGTCTATAACATGATTAGATCCATGAGATGAGTTTTCCCGAAGTCTTATACTTGGAATCCTTCACAAGGACTTGTTAATATTGTAGTCCTCAAGTATATCACCGAATAATCAGGGAAGGGTCTGGATGCCTCCTCTTGCCACAGGAGCTTTCTGGGAGTAGGGCTTGAATATCCCACACTGGGATTTTTCAAAATCACAGATGAGCTTTTCCAATCCTTTCTTCCAGAATTCACCTAAATTCCAAGAAGGCAAGCAAAACAATTTTTAATTGTGTGTAATTAATGTTCATTAAACTTAGTATACTAGTTTTAAATAGGTCAAGTGCCAGTTGTACTTTCAAATGCTGTACTTCAGTATACTTTTCAGTACATTGATTTTCTTATATAATCAGTGTGTTTATGCCTCTTTTACTAAATCTACAGTGTTTTTGTTCATATATTTTTAGTTGAATCTGATGCCAAGTCTTCAGCTGAGTATTTAACCACCAGTGGTAATATTATTTCTCTGGAAAAATATGAGATTTTAGAAATTTTACTTTATTTCTAAAACTAATATAACTAAATAAAGTCAATGAGACTTTATTTATGAATAATATAGTCAAAAAGAAAAATATACATTGTTGGAATGTCCCATAGTTTTTTAATACTGCATTTCTTTTTCAGTGTAGATATATATTTTAATGATTTAATTGTTACCTATTTGTAAAGTAGACATTGCTTTATATCTTGGAGGGGATTACATGTTCTTACTCATAATTACTGCTGTGCTCAAATTCTGCACTTTTTTACTTTAAAAGTCTAATATGTAAGTATTTTAATGTTTTTGACTTTACAAAGTCTACATATTTGTTATAGAATAAAAAGTAATTACAGATAAAAGAAAAAAGTTTAAATTACCTGTAATCCTAAGCAAGAAATTAATTCATGCCATTTTATATATCTTTCGGAATTTTTGTTCTTTGCATATATATGTAGATACATTATAAATGTTTGTATGCATACATACACACTTATATATGCATAAAAATTGGGCCATATTCTCTGTGGTTTCAGAATTACTTTTTTCCTAACATTGTGTTTTTACCCAACAGTTATATCAATTACAGAGGCTACATAGTATTCCATTGTGTAAATATACCAAATTTAATTTTCTGTGATTGGACATTTAAGCTCTTGACAATATTCTATTATAATCAGTGATTTAATGAACATTCTTATAATTACATATTGTATATACTTGCATGATTATTTCCTGAGGCTGAATTTGTTGACATGGAACATCTGGGTAGATGGACTTACACATTGGTAGAATTTTGTTAAAGATTGATATATTGTCCTCTAGAAAAAATTGTGTGGTTTACATCATGGTCATCAGCATATGATAGAATAGGATTTCCTTGTACTGTCCTCAACTCTTAGGAGCCCTAGTTTTTTTAAATCTGTGCCAGTCTAATAGATGAAAAGTGATATCTCATGGTTGCTTTAATTTGTATTTTTTTGACTACCAGTCCAAATTTCAAGAATACTGTTGTTCAGTTATTTCCCTTTTTGTGAGCAGTATGAAAGTGTTGTCTTGAAAGTTCCACACCAGATAAAATTAACAAGTGTACTTGAAAAATTCAGAAGCAAAATGATAGTATATATTTTATTCCTATATTATTTTTTCTATTAAAAACACTTTGAAAATAATGTGACACCCTGTGTCTAATATTTCATGTGTCAAGGGTTTTAATAATATACATCCTAACTAGGAGTCATGTTAGGTAATAGATCAGATGTTTGTTTAAACAGTAGAAATACATAGAGGTAGACTATTCGTAATTGGAGTACTTCTGTTTCCCTGAAGATCTGGATATTTTATTTTTTTTAAAGTAGGCATTCTAAACAGATGACGAGTAGGTAGATAGGAGGATCAAGCATGTTTGTTCTCTATTTTTAGTATCTCAGGCATCCTGTGTACAAGTCAGACATGCCATCTCGGTGTTCATATCTGTTACTGGAAAACATTGTTTTCCTTGGTAATACTAAGGCAGTATCTGCCTGTAGATATTTTCCAAAAAGGAATAATAAAATCTGTGTCTAAGATGTTTAAAAAACAAACTACAGGCATACATGGAAGTATTTGTTTGAGAAACAAAGCTCTCTAATTAATAATATCTAAAATCTTTTTAATACAGTTTGTTCTCTCATTACAAATTCTATCAAATACATTTTAAAACAAATCTTTGAGATCACTTCAGAGCAATGTATATATGTTTTATGGTTTTATTTTTATTTTTTATAAAGTCTATGGATTGGTTACTAATGAAATGTCAGCTGATAGGAAAGGTCTTAACTGCTTTCAGACAGCGAAATAAATGGGGTCTGTCAGAGTTTCAAAATCATCATTTTATTATCCTCATTAAATTTTAACCTTAAATTGACTGGTCAAGGTAATCAGGAATAAAGTAGCTAATTAGCTACAGTAAGAAGCAAAAGTGTTTGAAAGCCAGGATGTATAGCGGAAGTTCAACAAGGAGTTCCAGAATTTTATTCTAATTAGCTTATTACAACTTACTTGGTTTTTTTATTGCTGGTTCTGATACTGCTGAAAGAAGAAAGTTGACAGTATCTCCCAGGATTTTCGGAAAGAACAGTGTTTGCATGTGTAGGCCTGACTGCCCGCTGTTTGCTCCGACCTTGGGGAGAGAACATGCAGCTCTCCTTGAGTGACATGAGCTCTGACGTGCTTCTAACCTGGCTTCATATGTCCATGTAGGCCTGGCAATGCATCAAGGGCTTTCATAGATAATGAATTGCCTATTTGATGTTCCAGTTGAACAGCCAACCATTGTGTCAACTTTTACAGGTCCCAAACTTTACTGATCACACAACCCCACTCCCTCCTGCCAAGCCAGCTCCTCCAGTCCTTCCCATCTCTGTGAACAGGAGCTCCATTTTTCTAGTTGCTCAGTTAAAAACTTTGCAATTGTCCTTGACTCCTCTCACACAGCCTAGCCAGATGGTCTCACTTGCTGAAACAACCCCAGAATCTAGCCATTGCTCATCACCTCTCACTCAGGGCCAAAGGGCCGAGCCACCAACAACTGCTCCTCTCCCTCAGGTCACTGTGGAAGTCCCCTATCTGGTCCCGCAGTTTCTGCCTTATCCCTCCTACAGTATATTCCCTAAGTGATCCTTTTATGATGTAAGTCAGGTCATGTTAACTCTTTGCCCAAAAGCCTTCGGTGATTCCCACACACACTGAACAAAAGACAAAATCTTACACAGTCACTGTTGATAGTTTACTTCTCAAAATCACCAACTATTACTCCCGACTCAGATAGTCTAAGGGTGGTCCTTCCCTAGAGCTTCTGCATTTGCTCTTCCTTTTTCGCCTGTATTGTTTTCCCCCAGAAATTCACCTGGCTCACTCCAGTTCTCCCTTCAGGTGTCTGCTCAAATGTCACCTTTTCAGAGAAGCTCTTGTGTGACAATTCCCAAGCACTGACTGCTCCCTGTGAGTTTCCCCAGCACCGCCACACACTTGACTTTTCTTCTTAGCAGTTCTCCCTCCTGGCATTATATATCTCTTTGTTTATGAGTTTATGATGTTTGCCTTTCTTCAATTAGCATGTAAGCTCCATGAGCACTGGGACATTGTCTATTTTGATGTCACACCTATATTCCCAGACCTGGAACAATTCCTGGTGATTCAGTAGGCATTCAGTAATAAAATGTTGGATTAATTTAATCCATACAATTTTGCCATAAAGACAAAGTATTCATTTTGCCATAAAGTATTCATTATAATCCCACATGACATAGATTAGAAAACAGAGGCCCTCAGAGATTAAGTGACACATAGATTACACAGAAGTAGACAGCAGAACTGGAACCAGAACCCAGTTCTAAACTGAACCTTTCATTCCAGTTACACAGAAGATTCAAATTGCTTAAATCCCTGAAAGAAAGAACACGTGTTCTTAGACTTTACACTCTGGAATAAACGAATTATGTCAGATCATTCTCTGAACCACTCTTTTGGGGAGGGAAATGAGAGGTGATACAAAGAGTGTTCAGAAAAGATTTTGAGTGCCCATCTTTCAGTTCTGCCCTCTTTCCAAAGGCACCTGGGGCTTTTCTTCATTGTATTCCAAATTCACAGACACTAAGATACTAATTCTGTGTTAAAGAGTAAATACTGATTTCTGGATTTTGCTAGTCCTCAGCAAATAGGAGAAGTTATTTCATATTCCATAGCTCATTTTCACACTTAAATACTGTCAAAACACTATCATGACTGGCCGCAATGTGACTTACATTTAATGAGTCAGGTTTTTTTTTTAGTCCATTCTCCTTTTTGATAAACCTTTAAAAAACACCACATTATACTTTAATATTATGTGAAATTTCAAAATGAATGTGATTAATAGTAGTAGATCAAAACAGTGGTCCTTATCTTCCTGCTTTTAAATCAGTATACATTGTATCCATCTGTGTGTCCACCACCTTCCCCAACTATCACCAGTTTAAAAATTACTAAGAAGTAGGATTGGATTTTGTTTGTTTTCTGGGTAAGGAATACCAGCTTTATTTGTTCCAAACCAAATTAAGTATGTCTATAAGTTAACAGGAAATCAGCCATTAGGCTGACAAGAAATTCAGTGTAGTCATATTTGGAGAGGATCCCACTCTCCCTGGCTTTGTATAGTCTAATGCCATTCCGAATTTTGGAGAAAGACCTTTACTTTTCATTGTCTCCTCTGAAATGCTTATTTCCCAAGACAACTTAATCTATTCATGTTAGATCAACTCAACTACCTACACCTTTGGCCAGACTCTAATGGAGTTGGTGAGTAATCAGCCCTTCTTAAATCAACTCACACACCCTGTCAGAGTCTTACCATAGAAGTAAGGATTTCAAACAAGTGTTTTGCTGTGCCCCTCCATGCCCTTTCTCTGTGGAATGTGACCTCACTCCAAATGAGAGTTGTTTGTTGATATTACTGTCAGTATAACTGGAGGACTGGACAAGTCTATCTCCTTCACTAAGTATGTTCTACCAAGAAGTTAGATGAATAAAGGAAACCGGAGTGAGACATTCAGATGTTTGGAAAATAGCAAGCTCTCTTGCTGTCACGGCCAAGGAAAGATGGCAACTCACTTACCAGAGAGGCAATTTTTCCAAGAGGAAAATTCACAGATCTCAACAAGTGACACTCTTCCCTCACAAGGGTTTTCTAAAGAGAAGAAGGTGGGATGATTTCAGGATGAAGTCTTCAGGATCCTAAGCGTCAAAGATTAGGGATCCACTAATCCCAGAAAACACTGAACACTGATCACTGGGAACCCAAGCACCACAAGGCACAGGAAGTTCAGGGACAGGATGCGATATTGAAGGAATAGTCTTGTGAAGAGGGAAACATCTTGCACAGCTGAGCTGGAACAAGCTTCAGACATGGCATTTTCTCAACCTTGGAGTAAAGAGCCCCTGGTAGGACCAGATCAAGATATGGAACAGACAACCTGAATTGAATAAATGTCTGTAAATTTAAAACATCATGCTTTATTGCCCACTTAAGAAATGGGATGGGGAATGATAATCTACATGTAAGGGAAAAATTATAAGTATTATCTACTTTATTTAAGTGTTACTTGTTTGAATAACTGTATGTAATATTATTTTGTTCAGGTTGGATAGAGCGGGACGGTCAGAGTTTATTTTTAAGACTCCCAGCCAAGTATCAACCCCTTTATGGCAAATGATTAAGATTCTTTGATTTTTTTTCTTTTTCTCCTTAGAGTTGGAGCTGGATCTCTTGATAAGATATCAGCCTCTTAGAAATTTGCTGAAATAGGTTCAAGGAAAATTAAGCAGGGAGAAAGGAATGTTCTCCCTTCCCAGCTGGCTGAGATCATAGTCAGTATATAATCATGGCTTGCCACTGAATTGGAGGAAAGATTTGATTAACTCACCTTTGCAAGTATTACACAGGTCTTATTACCCTGTGGAAAATAAGGAAAAACAAAGTCAAAGATTGTAAACAAAATATATCCAGGATCAGATATCTGCACTAATTCATACAAGTGTAGCTATTCTAAGCAATCAGATACATTTTTCTTATGGTGTCACTATTGTCTTGCCTGAGGGTTTCAGCCCCAGGCAAGTTTCCTGTGGATTCCATAAGACCAAGAAATGACAATAGAACGTTCTTGGGGTAAAAGGGCTTATACCCAGCTTTATTTTCACTGTGGTAGGTCAAGCACTAGAATCACATCTGCATGTAGCAGTTTGCAGGTCCGTAATCCACCTCTGTCTCTCCCTCCGCCCAAAACACTGGGCAGAGCTCTTTATATAGTGACTCAGTCGATAATAGCTCATTGCCTAGGGTGTGGAAGCAGAAGCCTAGCAGCAGGCCAGTTACATCATCAAGTAATTTAGGGGCAGGTGAGGATCCTGGCCATAGGAACTTCCGTTTTCCCCACAACTATGTTAGCAGAAACCTGCCAAAAATTCTTAGAGTTGCTTGCTTTTTAAAATGTTTATTTTGAGGCTAATTTATAAAGCAGAATTTATTCTTACTTTCTTTTCTTACTAATTTCCAGGCCCTTAGTATATAAAGATGAATAAGGTAAGCCCCAGGGAGTGTGGAGACAGGAACAGTTAGGAAAGATCGAAGGATGAGTTGCGGCCATAAAGACAAAGGGAACAATATATGAATTCTTTTTTTTTTAATTTCATTCCTTTAGTCAATATGTGTGTACAATGTGTGAGTCCAGATACGGAATATAGAGGTGCCTCTTCTTGCAGAGTTTATATTCAAGATGTGATAGAACAGGATTTCTTGACTTCAGCATGACTGACATTTGGGGCAAGATAATTCGTCCTTGTGGGGAGCTATCCTTGGTGCTGTAGGATGCATAGCAGCACCCCTGGCCTCTACCACTACTTGACAATAGCAGTCTGTCCCTCCTCTCCTCCAAGTCATGACAAACAGAAATGTCTCTCAATACAGATGTCCCCCGGAGGCCCCATGGAGATCACCTGTGGTTGAGGAGCTCTGCATCAGCAGGAGCATCGGTGTCCACTGGTGAATGATTGGAAAGCTCTGGGAGGACCCTCTGGTTTCTTATCTGAATGACGAGGTGGAGACATGTTTCCTACTAGGAGCCTGTCGGGCATCTGGGTGGGAAATGTTTATTAGACAGCTTTACAGATCTGGAATTCAAGTGAGTGATGTGAGCTAGAGATACAGATTTGGGGATTAAAACCCTAAAATATATGACCTCACCCATGGAAATGTGCAATTTGCAACCCAGACTTAGTTTTTGGAGCTATGAGTTTCCAGAATGGGTTTCCCAAAGGAAAAACTGATAATTGAAAACATTAACAAAACTCACATTATCTCTTTTTCATTATGTTCTCAGTGTTTTGGGATTGGAAAGCTATTTCCCATTCAGAGTATATATAATAATGTCTCACAAAATATCATATTCTTATTTTAAAAAAAAAGACTCGTTTGTTGTTAATAAATCATAAAAGCATGAACAACTAAACCAGTCAAATAAATTAATCTTCCCACAAATGCCTAAATAAGGATGAATATAAACCAAAGTAATTACCTGGGGTTGAAGTGCATTCCTGCAAGGAAATGGACTAAATTACCTTCAGCCTCACCTTGAGCCTTTTGTTTCAAATTTTGTTGACATTGTGGTGGTTGTGGAGAATTGTGTACTAGATATTATACTGTATTTTTAATGCCATTTTTATACTAACATCACACTGTACTTTTATATTCATAATCTCATTTGATCCTCTCTCTTGAGAGGCAGGTTTCATTAGCACAGGAAACTAAAACTTAGATTAACTAATGTGGGTGCAGTCACATAGCTAGTAAGTGCCAGGGCTGGGATTAGAACTCCTGGCATCCTGATTTCCAGTTGGATTTCTAGTCCAATATCTACAGTAGATGAGCCAGGAAATGATCTTGCTAAACACACAGTAATTTAATTCATTGCCAACAGCCATGCTTTAGATCACCCTTTGCATTCTTTTCTTGTTAATGGAATTAATGGGAAACATCTTTATGCCTTTGTTTTTGTGGAGAATTAGGTTAATAAGTTTTTTTCTTTGGGCACTTGCCAAATTACAAACCTATGTATATACAGTCTGTTGTATATTTATGTTTCCCCTATAATTGGTCATTAACTTATTTTAAACTGTACCGCTATAGATCATATAAAACAATAGTTTATACAAGGAAATAATATATAAAGCAATATGTTTTTTGAGTTATTTCTAATTGTTTTCTTCATTTCTGTAGTTTTATTTCTTCCTTCCTCTCTCACTTTAAGACATCATCCCTTCTTTACCAGATCAAATACCACAAAAGGTTTACAATAAAATTAAGTCTTCTTCCACTGCCTGGCATTTTCATTCCCCTCCCAAAAACATCTTTTTTTCCTGCATTGCTGTTTTCCACTCATTGTTTTCAGTACTGTCCTATATTCATATATGTAGACCAGCACCATTATAATTATATAATGTTTCATTGAATGAATGAAGAGAATGAATATTCTCTTTAGTAGGTTCCCCATAAAGGGCATATATGTTATTAATACTATTTTGCCCTCACAAATAATGCTTCACTGAATATATTTGTACATACTGTCTTCGTAGACTTGTGCAAATATATAGGATAAATTCCTAGAACTGGAATTGCTAGAACAAAGAATATAGGTGTGTTCAGTTTTAATACCTACTGTACCCAGATTGCTTTCCAAGGAACCATGTTATGTTCTCAACCTGGATGCACCTGCCTTTTCCCTTCCTCCTCGCCAGTGCTATGTTGCACCACCAAGCATCTGACCTTTGCCAATCTAACAGGAAAGAATGTTGAATTGTAACTGCATTGCTCTTATTGTAAGAATACCTTTTCATGTATCTGAAGGTTGGTCTTTTTCTTACTGAAAAGAGACTTTGTATAAAACTGTGTTCTTGATGCTTTCCAACCATATTACTTTTGATGACATTACACTCTCTCAAACTTAGGGTTTTCATCTGTAGAAAGAGAAAGTTTAACAATCCATAAGGTTTCTTTAACTGTCATTGACTTGTCACTGCCCTGCTTAAAACTGTTCCGTGGCCTGAGGGGTTCAGGTTCTTCAAACCTCTTATGGTCCCTCATGATTGCTCCGCCTGCCTCACTACGCTGCAGCCCTCCTCAGCCGCCTTTTCGTTCTTCAGGATCTTGGGATTTGTGGGTTCCTCTGCCTGGGACACGGTTGGTCCGGTTCTCCATGTGGCCAACACCTTCTCAGTCTCTAGGCCTCTTCTTTAGTGTCATGTAATGAGAGGTGCATTTCCTGACCACCTTATATAAAGAGTTCCACACTGACTGTTTTCTGTCACATAAACCTGATAATTTCTTTCGTGAAACTCTTCATAGTCTGACATTTTTACTAATTTGTTGATTGGCTTTATTCTCAGCCTAACCATACTAGACTCTTAAGCTCCATGAGAGCAAAGACCTTATCTGCCTTGTAATAACTGGCAAAATGTAGCTTTGATGAAACAAAGGAATATTCATTTTATTGTCCTATCTTGAACACTTATGAAATCTGTGCTCTGTTGTAGTATTGAGATGTCTAGTAAGTGAAAGAGAAAGTGTGTGTGTGTGTGTGTGTGTGTGTTATTAGCTCCTATGGAATTAAATACACCTGGAAGGCAGGGTCTTCCTTTTCTATGAAGATGTTAAGGGCATCCAGTAGAACCAGTAGAAAGTAATACATTTTATTTTGAAAGAGTGAAAGGTAAAGAACTTTATCTTAAAACACTTAAAATTAAGTACTACAGGTATTGGCATGAAACTAACTGGCATGAACACTTACTAAGTCAATCCATGTTGAAGAAAAAACATGAGTTTTCATTTCCATCTCGTTTGAAATATTATGTTCTTGATTTTATAAAGTATCTAAGCTATATTTTATGCAGACCATCTGTTGACACAAATTATAAGCAAAGAATTTACATCTTTAAATATAGGTTCAAATAATACTCAGTACATGGGCCAAATTTTGCAAAGCAAGAAAATATTATAATCAAAAAAACAAGTACATTTTCCTGTAGATATATACCTTCAGTAGTATAGTAGGAACACTTTACTGTTCTGTGCCATTCTTAACAGCTTCAGAATTGAAGCTACATCGTGAAATTCCAAGTCAATGCATGTGCTTGTTTTCAAAGCCAGACTTAGGCAAAGAAAGTATGTGAACTTCGTCTTTGCTGCCTTCTTATCACATTGTACAGCAGTCACTTCCTAAGCTTTATTTAAACAGAAAATTCCTGGGAGGGTGGGGGGAGAATTCATATATAGTAGAATGGATAAATTGTGGTGTGTTCATGCAATGGAATATTTATAATAGTGAAATAAAAACACAGAACAATAAGCAATACCTGTAAATCTCACAGACACAGTATTGAAAGACATGATTGCATTTACATACATTCAAAAACAGGAAAAACTATTGTACAGAAGTAGGAGTCAGGATAGTGATTACACATTTGTGTGGATAGTTGTGGCAGGAAATAAACACAAGGGAGGCTCTGGTTGTTGGCAATATTCTGTCTTGTTCTAGATGAAGTTACTTGATATGTTCACTTCATAAAGATTCCTCAAGCTGAGCACTGATAATCTGTTTTTTTCTTTATGTATGTTATATTCCATTTTTTTTCAATAGTTTCCATTCAAAAAGCCCTATACCATTGCATTTAAGCCAGGTCTCCTCCATCTTGTGAAAAGTGTTGCTTTGAACCTAAATGTAGGTCTGTCTTTTTTCCAATTAAACTTGTGTTGTTTGTTTTAACCTGTAGTTTGATATGTTTAGATCTTCTGCATCTTCACTTCTGACCAGTGAGTTAACGGTCTGGCCAGCTTTACCCCATAGCTTGATAAGCGTGTATTTTATATCTCCATTTAAGTCATTGACAAGATGTTGAAAAAGACAGTGCTAATCACAAATCACCCCACTGGTGAGTGTCTTTGTGCCAACTTAATTTATGTGGTCATTCAGCAAGATCTGCTAAATTTGCTTACTGTGCTTTCTCCACATCTACCAAGCTGGGTTATTGTCTAGCCTGGAATTCTCTCTGTTGCTCACAATGATACATTCAAAGTGAGGTTTTCAACAGCACAATTTGCTTTTGGACCCTTACTATTTACAGTCTCATTGGTCATAAATAGTATCTCCCCACATACATAAAAGCTGAATTTATGACTGCCAGGCTGCTGTCTCTTTTGGCTCTAGGCCAGTGCCATTGACAGTTACCATCAACAGTAATAAAGGAAGAAGACTTCCAAGACTTTGTGATTGTGTGTATGTCTGACCTGAATAGGAAGAAGTTGTTAATGGGTATAAACAAAGAATGATGTGGTCACTTTAGAGGTACAAATGTTGACACAGAACCAGCATTCAAGGAGAGTCTGCATGTGACCCTCAGTTTATGACTTAGTAAGTTTTCTGAAAGACTTTTAGAAGACCTCCTCATAAACTGTGCTGGAGTTCAGATGTACTCTGTGCTTTATTCCCCTATTCAGTAGTTTTAATAACCACACTGAAAGGGAAATGGAATGACCCAAGGCACAGTTTCGTTTTGGTGCATCCACACTTAATTACATTGCCCACCACATCATTTTCTAAATACTAACAAATCATCTGCTTAATAATCCTTTCTAGAAGTTTGTTAAAAATGGCATCGTTCTTGTTAACAAAAGAAATAAACTTTAATACATTTGAATAGAGTTGAAAAACTATGCCTTCTCTTTGCCATCTGTTAACATTTCACTGTTATCTTCTTCAAGGAGTGATTCTCTGCCTTAATTTGCCACATTCCTCCTTGGAAAAGCCTTGTTTTCTTTAGCTTTTTTTTTTTTTCTGGCTATGTCTAAGCCATGAAATTATTTTATTGGCAGGATTTTATAATGATTAAAAGGTAAAGATAGGAAATAGTACCCACCCTGGAATAAAAAGGACCCAGCCCTGGCCCTCATGGATTTACAGACCAGAGTGGGGACAGACATGCCAGTGACTAATAAGGATAACAGCGCAGGGGGAACATTGGAGAAAGAGTATCTTCAGGGTAGAAGCAGTCCATGTCTGTACCATCTGTCCCCAGAGAAAATAAACTATATTCCTGACAAAACAAACAGCATGCACAGAGGACTGTGGTGGGTGACCTTTCCAGGGCAGTATGGTCCATGCAGAACCAGGAGCCTGCCAGGTAGGCAGGTATACCCTACCCCCTTCAGCAATTTAGAGTTTGCCCTACAGGCAATAGACAATTGTCTGCATTTGCATGCTAGCAAGATCAACCTTGAGGTAATACGGTACATGATGGTGGCAAGAAGAATGATGAGGCAGATAGAGAAATTGAGGAAGTGGTGTCTACTCCATGCATTTTTCTCACGTCAGTGCCCCACATTTCTGCAGGATGCATTATTATTATTGTGTAGTTTTTCTGAAGTCTAAGCTTTTGTGCGCAGTCATTGCTATGCAGCTGAGCATGTATGAAGCCAGTAAGTACAGGTCATTGTCATACAGCACAGTTAGAAATATTTTGTAGACACATTCAAAGTTGTCTTTCTTCTTGGTGAGCAATTTAGGAAAGGAGAAAAAAATGGTAATCAGCAAATCCTTCTTATTAATCCTTCAAAATTCAATTTGTACCTACCTCTTCTCTGATCCTTTCTGGGACTCCTCCCAGGCCGATGTCATCCCTTCTGATCTGAGCCCTAGAGCCCTGTGCCCTGACAAGTGGCATTCTACGGCACACACCTGTGTGATTCTCTTCTCTCTCTGCGAGGTGGTCCGGCATCTCAGGGTCAAGACCCATCTCATGCATCTCAGCTTCTTTCTCCCTCCCGTGACCCCCAAGCTCCTCACTTCCACACAGTCCTTTGAAGGTAGTACAGAGGCAACAGATACTTTTTCAGTAAGTGAACATTCACCCCTATATACCTTTGTCCTAAACCAAAGTCTTCCACCTTTATCACTGACAGCAAATATTTCTCAAAGCCATAGAGTATTTCTACTTCTGCATCTTTTCTAGAACCTAAATACACCTGTTTAGGCTGTACGCGTCAATAAATATCTCCTTCCTAGGTTATATTTACTTGTATAAATGCTAAGGGTGACTTGATTTACATTTGAGCAAGTATTTGGGGCCAGTAGGGAGATGGGTAACTAACCAAAACAGGTGACTCTAAACAATAACCACCATCTGATCATGTCAAGTGTACTTCTGAGGTTAAACATCCTTAAATATTGAAGTTAAATTAAAAAACTAAATACAAATCAAATAGAAAAATCAGTAAATATACTCAGAGAAAACTTCTCTTCTTCCACTCCTATCCCTACACCTTGTTACTGAAGAACACAAGCATTTGATAGTCGAAGGCATCCTATAGAGAATTACCATTTATTTATTCAATCAGTAAATACATACCCAAGCCCTAATAGGTGTGTGGCTTTGCTTCAGAGCATGGATGTTACAGAGAAGTCTCTGGCATGCGCTGCGCTCAGATAGCTTTCCCTCTAGGTAGGAAGAAAGACATATTCATATTCATGAAAGGGAGAGTTTAAATGTAATGAATTCAGAAAAGGGATTGAGTCCTGTGATTGGAATGGCAGGGGAACACTTCATGAAAGAATTATCTGTGGAGGATGGATGCATTTCCTTTGGTAAAAGAAGACTGAGTTATCAAGCCTGGTGTATCAACCATGTCCTAAGCATGGTGATCTGTTGCACCTAGGAACTTGAATTCAGACAGACGTCACACCTAAAGCAATATAGATAGATGTCATTTGAAACTTCGAAAATAGAAAGTAATCTCAGCAATAATTAGTGAATCCGTTCATTGTAAGTTTGATTTTTTTAATAAAAACTTGAAAAAATAATGTTAAAAAAGAGCAAGGAGGTAGTTTGTCATAAAGGTATACACACACACACACACACAAGCACACACCCAACATTTTGAAACTCTGTTAATTGACAAACTGGAAGTAGCAGGAGGAGGCTTCCTAAAGGAAATACTTAGCTGGTCCGTAGCATGATAGAATTTCATTAGGAGGGGAGAGAATACAGGTTTGTCAAGATACAGAATGACGGTGTTACGGAGTACAGAATGTACAAGTTCCCCTACTCATTAGAAACATACACCAGCTCTTGCTGGAAATCAGCGCACATGTATCGCGAGCATCGTGTACTTACTGAAAAAAAAAAGAGAAAATGAGACATTTGAATCTGTAATACATTCTTATTAATGAAAAATAAAAGTATAAATTAAAAAGTAACCAGACTGTTCTCAAAAGTATACTTCGTTATATCATTCTCCTCCTCCCTCCAAGAGCACTGAAGTTAATACCCATGCTTTGAAAGCTGAAATGCAGATGGACGATCAGAGACAATTTTGTCTTACCATGAATGCAGATAACCTTCCTCCATCACCACATTCCTAGATCCAGGATTTAGGAGCAACTTTCTTTTTTCCCTCAAGACATTGTGTGAAGCGACAAGTACGGGCAAATTATTATCGTATAAATATATAAATCAGTGCAACAGCACCAAGTTTGCTCTTAAAAATTTTCAAAAACATCTTAATACAGCACATAAAACTTCAGTTTGTGAGATTACATCAGTGAAATTGCATTATCGCCACAGACCAAATCTGTAAGACAAATTGTAGAAGGGGAGATAAGTTTTACCTCTATGGTTGCCATTAGAGAGGCAGGAAGGCTTAATAACTCTGTAGCAACAGTATCTTATAGCAGCAGAATCTGTAGCCAGAAATATCTTCCTCCACTAAGCTAGCTCTAAAGTAAGCAAATTTGTATTATAACAGTTAACAGTGCTTGAGAAAATGCTATTCCTGCACAATAATATAAAACTAATAATTTGACTGAAAATTTGAGAGTGAAAATGTACTAATAATTAAAAACTCGGATACAATGTTAGATTTATTCTTGTATCCTCTATTCTCAACCTCTTTCACATATTGATTGTTATAGTCATTGAAAAATATAGTTACTCCTAACCAGTACAATAGTCCATCATGTGACTCTAAAGTAATGATACCGATTTTAAGTACATATCTGAGAAATGAATCTTAGTAACTTACAGTTTTAGCACATCTAAGAAGGTAGAACAACCCGTTAAGGTTGTGGGACCTCTGAATACATAATGTCTTTGAAAAGCTTAAGAACTTGTTGGTGTGATGGTCAAAATAACCACCCTACTTTGATGAGATATTAGCTTTTACTGCAAACAAGAGGTTGTCCATTAATAATTTGTGTATCACTAAATAATTTGACCAAAAAAGGAGAAAATCAATGAAAAACTGACCTATACAGGCTTTTGAAGAAAAGTAAATTCTTCTGATATTGTCAAGGCAAAAGTATGTGAATCTTCTGAGGGGAAAAGGAGGCAGTTTCTTAGTCATTTTTACGTGGGCATCTCAAATTTTTACAGTCTTTGTACTGTTCATGTGAAGTTGGTACCATGTAGTGATCTTACAGACTATCAGTTCCATTTGCTAATTTGAAGGATTTGTGAATTATTCTTAACCCTAACTCTGCAATTAGTGTTCGAGGCTGTTATGATCTCTACTAACTAAAATATTAATCACAAGACTTTGTAAGTTACCCTCAATCAAAATTTGAATAATAAAATAAAACCTTTCCCTTTATAAACTTTATACACCTACCAATTCATATTCTCCCCAATTCATAAAAGGCACTGTAAATCTAACTGTTGAAACATCCAAAGTTCTCAGTCAGTTGTTATTTTTAATTGTGGTACGAGTGGCCTCTTTTCAAATGTAAATATTCTTTATTTTTCCAGTTGATTTGTTTATTGAACAAATACCTGTGGACATCCTACTCTTCCCCCACAGGGGACAAACGTCAGTGTCAGATAAAGTCCTTGTCCTTAAGGACCTTATATAAATGTGTTCCCTTTTTAAATAAACATTCATTGCTAGCCTGTCTATAAAAATTCATTTCTGAAATCTTTACTTAGTTGTACATACATCTATTGGTTTTGTAAAATGAAGTTGTCCCTATTTATATTTTTAAAAAACCACATACAGTGCAGTTTGTTTGCTTTTAAAAGGTGATATTTATTGTCCCACAGCAGCCAACTTCTTACAGGACAGAGTTGAATGTTGCAAATTATAGGGAAAGAAGAAAAGCAGCCTAAGATTTTATTTAAGGTACTACCTCAGATTTTTTTTTTAGGAATAGGCAATTCAGGTGACAGGAATAGAACATTAGAAAATGGGGGTGTATTTTTTCCACACAATTCAAAGTCAGTGCTTTTGATTCTTTTTTTTTTTTTCCTCCTTGTATTCTATCAGATAAATTTCCACACAGCCTCAGGGAACATCAACCTATTGTTGGGGTTTTTTGGGGGGCAGTAATCTTACGGAGAATTCTAGAAGGAAAAAGATACATCCAAAACACCAGGCTTCAGAAGCCCTGAGATGTGACTGAAGCAAGTCACCTACAAGATAGAAACAGAGACTAGAGAAATAATGTCAGAAATCACAGAATGGGAGCAGAGATGGGGTTGTGGGCACGTGAAGAATAGGAGAGGGACTAAAGAGAAGGAAAGAGATGGCCTGGGGAGAAAAGAAAAATAGGCATGAAAAATTTAAAAAGAAAACAATCCATGTAGGTATCATTAGATAAAAATAAAGGGGTCCTTCATAATAACTAAATATTCCTTCAGTAAAACTAAAGTAATTCTTGAATAGTATGAAGGCAAAAAGAAATATGTTGTTAGTGATAGTCCTTCAGTTCTTGACATGAGGTAAAAGCCTGTGTACCTTTTGTGTGCGTGTGAGGAGGGAACTTCCCTCCATGCTATGAGGATGTCTCAACCGAAGAATTACTGGAGGCGAGGGTGGTCACCTCTGCTCTCCGGTTCCATATCTGCCACCCTCCTTCCCCTCTCTCTCCTGTTCTCAGCAAGGTGGGTTCTGGAGCTTTTCAGCCATTTCTGGTTGATCTTTGCCTACAGTACCTGCTCCTTCCTTTCCTGTGTATTTGCTTCAGATTGTGGCTTGAGTGGCCCATCTCCTCTCCATTGTTCTCTTTCACCTGTGTGCATTTATCTCTTGGTTTGCTCAGCGTTCAGACGATATACCAAATAAAGCTTTCACAGTCGTCGATCATATAAAGCCATTTTGTGAACTTGAGAATAAGTTAGTGTCGACCATAAAGATCTGTTCCGTGAGGGGCTGGTTCACGAGGACCACTGTGTAACAGCCCTCTTACAAATCCTTAGAACACCCCTTTCGTCAGGGTACCCCCCTCAGGACAAACTACAGAATAAGAGGCCAGCTCCTTACTTTACCAATCATCACCCACTCCCTCACCCTTCCAGACTCCAATCTTACTTTACTTTTCAAGTAAGCTCCTGGGGTAGCGGACGGTTTCGTGTACTGTATCGTGAGTATCAGATCGGTTCATTGCCTCTGTTCTCCACAGATGTTTAAAGAATATTTACTGGGATATTCTAAATGTGGAAATTGAAATTATTAAAGATTAGATAAATCTTAAGTAACAATTTCAAGTTATATTAAAACATTGTTTTTTTGACTGACTGGGTTTTTCTTGCCTCCAGTATTCACAGAGCTGACAGGTCACTTGGCACAAAAGAACTGTAATAATAATAATGAATATCATTAAACATTTATTCTCTTTGCTAAACACTTTACATGAATTCCCATTTTATCAGAACTTGATGTGAAAAACTATTGAATCCCTGTATCATTATTTTCTGTCTGAAGTGAAACAACTATTAAAATCTAGATTTCTATACATTTCTTTATTCCCTTCCTTTTTGTTTTTCTGTCATTTTCAAAAACTTTGGGGTGTGTGTTGTTTCTTGTGTGTTTTTGGTTTGTATTAATATATTTTCTATTTCCTTCTTCCTTATGACTTCATTACTTATAAATTGGAATTTCCTCAACCATAAGCATTGGGTATCCTCTGAACCTGTGTCTGTTTCTTTACCCATAAAATGAGGGTAATAATAGTACCTACCTCAGAGGGTGATTGTGGTGATAAAAGTATGTAATAAATGAAAATCACTTAGTACAGTGCCTGGCACATAAACATTGTGTAATTGTAGGCCCCCCTTTTGTTTTTTGGTTACAACTTTCTATGGTAGACATGCCATTTATTTTTTAATGTCATGGTATAAACATAGAGAACGATACTATCACCCTCCCCCACCCCCAGAACACATGCAAAGTTTTGAAACTTAGGAACACTGTCACTTTGAAAGAATGTCTCTTGTGTGTTACATAACGCTCACTGAGGGGGTGGGCATTCAGCCAGCTCTGTAATTGCTGTTAATTTACTGTATCATTAACAGAATTAGCCATTATTTCATTTTAGACCATGTGAAAACATAGTTTAGTCTACACTGTTGTGTACTCTATGAAAAATCAAATTGTCATTTCTAGCTAGTTATGATAAATACTTTGCATTGTGTTGTATGTATATTGAATTAGTAATCTCTTAAGATAAGTAAGTGCCACTTCATTTGTCTACAAACACAAAATATATTCTTTCCCAAAGGATAAAGGACGTCTGTATATTGTTTGCATTTTATATTTAGGAAATCTGTAAATATGCTACATTTTATAGAATTGCCTTGGGTGGTATAAGACCTGTGAAAAATGTAAACAAAATAAGAAAGAGGGCATTCTCCTTATGTTTATGTTTGTGCCACTGTCTTTAATTTAACAACACATGTCATACAGCTGGTCATTTTTTATCCATTAATACATTAAGTATCTCAGCTGTTGTGCTTGGTAATTAATTGTCATTATATATGAGACACTTTTGCAGTTATAAAGCAGAAATGAATCATTGTCAGAAACGTAGGTACATTAGACATCTGTTAAATTATATCTTCTCTATGCAATACTAATTAATAATTAAAGTGTTGGATCAACATGCCCTGTGTAATAGTTTTAAGTCCAGTGTTCAGGGGCAGCTGTTCTGGTATATGATTTGGTGATGGGGTTGGGGGTGGTTGACAATACCCCTGGGGGGAATACTAAATGCATGCAGAAAGCTTTGGGTTTTGGTTTTGATGGCCCCGCAGGTTGATTGAGCACCTATTGTGTATGTGCTTGATGAATTATAACAGTGGGAATGTTTGAATGGTATTTTGTGTACATGTTTAAGTTTAGATACCAGATCATCTTCATTTCCCCCTAAATGTTTGGGATTCAGATTTTGAATCCCTATAGAATTATGCCACTGGAAAATTTGTCCAAGCCATGAAAACCCATTTCTAGAAAACTCTTACCGCCAGCTTTTTAAAAATTCCTTAATTGTTTTAAAGTACCGTCTTGCTTTTTTAAACAACCTTTTAAAGGCTGTTAAAATCTGAGCCTCCAAATGGTAAAGTTGTACCCCTAAGAATGTCCTACTCCTAGAGCTTTGTTAAATGTCTGTGTTTTCTTTTTCCTTTCTTTCCTTTTTTTCCCTCCATTGATGGAAGAAGGAAACTCCTCTGTGGTTGCCCAACAAACCTTGATTGAGCTCGTTTCGGGCTACCATGTCTTGACCAAATAGTATCTTGTTCAAAATAAAGTAATTGAGACATCAACTATAACATAGAGATTTTTATTGAGATTTGAATTAAATGGACTCTTCCTGAGGGATGATTTTTTTGCCTTATATTTTGGCATATATGATACCATCTGGTCTCAAACTCGTATTGTTCTTGAGGCCCATGATGTGCGCTGAGGATGAGCTCACACTCAGAGATTGAAGTCTATGCTCTGATACGGTCCTTGTGTAAAGGAGAATCAGCTGAAGTACCATCTCTGAAACTTGAGATAGTAGAAACAAATCAAAAGATACAAGATAGTCATTTAAAGAGAAAAAGATGAAATAGAAAACATATAATGGAAGAACAGGTCACTAATAAAAAACACAGATTTGAAAATTTGAACCTAATGAAAAATATAGATATGTTTTTGAAACATCCTGTATAAATCGCATTTTTATAAATTGGGTAAGAAAGAATGTAATTATTGGTCCCGGGTCCAGTCATACCAGGTATCCTCCCTTGCAGGAGTTGGGAGTGATCTATTGCTGTGCATTAGGGAAGGGCCCTGGGGAATTGAATGGGATGCTCCCATCTTCTAAGAGATTTGCTACTCGGGATGGGGACAATTGTCTAGTTGCATGTTTTTCTTTATACATAAAAAGAACTGAGAAAAAATATTTAAATTTAAATGTCTATGCTAAAGGTCTTTTATTTTTAATCATTTAAAATCATGACTTAAAAGCTTTGAGAAAGTAGCCCCAGCCTGCAGCCAGATGTACCTGGGACATGCTCTGCAGTCCCATTCTCAGCCCGGCAGCATTGTCTTTAGGCAGTGTGGATTCTAAGTAATGTTTTAATTTTATTTCCTTGACTGCCAGGTATTCAAGACAAAATATATTTCCAGGGTTTCTTTTTTTTTCATTTGGAGAGGGTTTTTGTTTTGTTTTGCTGTTGTAGGTTTCTTTGAGTTGCTTTAAGATGTGTGATTTCCATTACTTACCATGGCTCCTTTCAGTTTTCGTCACTAATACTTTAAAATAATACTGTAAAATGTGTTAGTTGTTGGAACAATGCTCTTAAGTCCGGTGTAAGAAAAAGAGCATTTGAAACCTCAAGGAGTGTGGTCATACTGATGTTTTTAAAAGTCTACTAACGACTTGCTCAAATAAGCTGGAGTTCCATAGGGAGCCTATGGCCAAGAGCCATTTCAATGATGTTAACCCTGCTATTTTTGGACCTTTGTTGCATGACTCGCTGATTTATGGCACAAGGGCTCCAAATATTTCCTCTCTGGGTCTCCATGTAAAAGCATTTTTAAGAGGAATGTATTTCTCACTGACCTCGTACTTCCTCAGTAAAATCATAGTGCCATTTATCTTCTGATAAAAATTGTTTGAAAAATGGAAACTATGTCAAAAATAAAGGTTATTACTGAAATATTTTAAATGAGCATTTTTAAATGTTACTATCAGTTTCCATTTTGGAGGTGTTTAATTACTTTCAGATATTTTTCTAAATTGTGTGTGGAATCAGTTTGTCAGAAATACTTTATTAAAATTATGCTTTATGTGATGTATCTCCCCTTACAAAGCCACTTTTTGTCTGTATGTGGAGTGTTGTCTATACCCTAGGGCAGGGGAGTAGTATAAAGAAAACACATTTAAAATCCAGGTGGTGGGGGAATTATTACATGCACGCATGCATTCTGAAACAGCCTTATACACCTAGGAGATGTGAAGAGGGGAAGGTAGACAAACACTGCTTGAATTCCTGCTGGGTGCTAGGCAGAGAATGAGAACTCTGTGTATGTACTTCAGTCTTCACAGCTACTATGGGCATAGCTGTTATTTTACCCATTTTAATATGAGGAAACTGAATCTCAGAGATGCTAAGTTGATTTGTCCAAAGTCAGGATTTCTCCCCAAGTTCAGCTAACTCCCAAAATACCTTCTTTTCACAATACAACTCTTGGATCTTGGAACGAGAAGGGGCCTTAGATATAATCTGGTTTACATTTCTCATTTTGTCTGGAAATAGAGGCTCAGAGGAGTAAACTGACTTACCCTAGATCATTCACTCCTTAGCATTCTTTCATGCTATAGTCAACCTAAAGAGCTTTAACTCTCTCTAAAATTAAAGAGAGGTAATTCTGTCAAGTACAAAAATAGCATAGCCACATTTTAAGGTATCATTTAAGATAAAATAATAAGGTCATTGGGAAGTATTTACATATTACATTCACTTCCTATTGCTGCTATAACACCACAAACTTGGTGGCTTAAAATAAGAATTTCTTGTCTTACAGTTGTAGAGTCAGAAAACTGAAATTAGAGTGTGAGCAGGGCTGCATTCCCTCTAAGGTTTCCGGGGAAATCCATGTCCTTGCCTCTTCCACCTTCTACAAGCCAACTGCGTTCCTTGGCTCTTGGCCCCTTCCTCACATCACTGACCCACTTGCTTCCATCTTCACAGCCCCTGCGGATCCTCCAGCAGCCCTTTTAAGGGGTCAGGTCCTTGTGTTAATATCTTATCCGGAAAATCAGTCCTTCTCAGAGTCCTTAAGGCAAAGTCCCTTTTACCATAGGGCATTATTCTCTCCACCCCACACATAGGCCCACATGCGTATGTGTGGGTGTTTATGTGTCATATAAGTTAAAACCATTCTCATCCAGAGTCATCTGGGAATTAGCCATTCTGGATAAATAAATTTTCTCTATCACTATATCTGAATCACGTTTTTAAAATTTCATTGATGTACAGAAAATATTCTGAAATGGGCTGCCTTCTTTCCTTTGAAAACACTACTCTCAGTGTAATTTTACCTCTCCTTGAGAACGGTAGCTGTAATCAGTAGTGAGCAGTGCTTCAGGTACAGCGGTAAATGCAGGTGCAGGGTAGGCTGTGGGACACGCAGACTCAGTGTCAGCCCCACGGCGGAGCTGCCGTTCTCTTGAGGCTCATCTCATGTCATTTGTTTCTTCGTCAGGACGGCGCAGTGGAGGGTGGTGCACTGCGCAGGTCCCTGAACGAGATGACACGATGGACTTCCTGGAAACTGAGGCAGAGATCAGAGCTGTCATCTGTAGGGCGAGGGAGAGAAGAGGCTGCTTTCTCAGCCTCTCAAAATCTCCTTCTAACAGGTGCAAATCCTTGGATACGTGTCAGTATTCAAAATGCCATTTTCTCTTTCTGCATCAATGATGTCTAAGAGCTACAGACAATTCCTTATTAGTTTGCATGGGTTTTTCACTCTCATTTCCCCTGGGTTTGTGACAGGGTCTAGAAGAGAATGCTGGCTTTTTCAGGAGCTTTTATTAGCAAGTGTTTTGCCTTGATTGTGGAACACTTAGAGATGTGACCAGGTTACACGTTTTTTTCAGTTCTCATTAATAGTTAAATAACAATAGCAACAATAAAAAAGTGTATGCCTGGCACATATTGAGTGCTTACTAAATATCTGTCATTTTTTTATTACTGGTTTATCCTGAAATAATACCTGAATATAATAGGACACTTTAGTAAAGTAACTTTATGGGACACAAACATATTAAAAATATGCCGTTTCCTCAGGGTATTCGCCAGTTTTCCAACTTTCAGCGTACTATAAATTGTGGTTCTAAAAATGCTCCTTTACCTAATAAACAAGACGTTAAAACACCTCAAAGAGATAACTTGTCTTTTTGAACACTAGCCATTATTTGTTAGCATTTGTTGAGCAAACAGTGGTCTCTTTCTGCGTGCCAAGCATTGCATTGAAAGAAAATATTTTCAAGAGTAATTCACGGTTTTGTACCAAGTGTGGTAATAGAAGTTGGACTGTGATGAGGGAACCCTGAAGAGCATGACTTACAACAGGTAAATACATAACACTTATTCAAACTCTGGGATAGTGAATTTTTTCCTGCTTCAAAAGGTGGTACTTGTGGGAGCCTGCACCATTAGAACATGTAGGAGCAATCGAGCTACCTCTTGAAGTTCAGTGTGGTTTATTCATGAGCACCTGTCAGGACAGAAGTCAACAAACATCACCAAAGCAGATCCTTTTCATCAGTATTATAAAGCATTAAAGTATAAAGTATTCTCTGCCCAAAAACTCCACAAGATTCTTTGCAAACTCATGCTTTATTTTTCATCCAGCTGTACATCACTTTTAATGAAATAGCTCCACTTAAAATACCAGTGAGTTACCAATAACAAAATCTAATTAGAAAATGGGCAAAAGACATGAACATCCTTTCTCATGAAAGAGGATACCATCCAGATAGCAAATAAGCACATGAAAAAGTGTTCAGCACCACTAGTAGTTAGGGATTTCCCTAAATCCTAATTGAAACCACAATGAGGTGTGACTACACCCTATCAGAGTAGCTAAAATAAAGCATAGTGATAACATGAAATCCCGACAGTGATGTAGACAAACTGGAACACACTGCTGGTGAGGCTGTAAAATGGTTCAACCACTCTGGAAAAAAATAAAGCAGTTTTCTTATAAAACTAAGTTTGAGTTTACAATAAAACCCAATAGTTGCACTCCTGGGCACTTATCCCAGAGAAATAAAAACATGTGCTTACACAAAAATGCATACACATCTTCACAGCAACTTCATGTGAAGCTTTTTAATAACTAAAAACTGGAAACAGTTCATTTGTCCTTCAGTGGGTAAATGGTTCCACAAACTGGTATGTTCATACCATGGACTACTACCAAGCAATAAGAAGATAGAAACTACTGACTGACACATGCAATGACTTAGATGGATCTCAGGGCAATTATGCAGAGTGAAAAGAGCCAATTCAAAAAGTTGCATCCCATGTGATGCCATTTCTATAGCATCCTTGAAATAACAAAGAAAGAGAGAGGAACAGAGTAGTGGTTGTCAAGAATTGAGAAGGGAGGAAAGGGGGAAGGTAACTGGCTGTTAGAGGGTAGCACAGAGTATGTGTGTGATGGAACAACTATGTATCTTGACTGGTGGTATTTGCACAAATCTACATGTGATACAATTGCATAGAAACCTGTAAACATGATGCATGTAGAACTGGTCATAAAATGAAAAAGGTCAATATGGATTATATCAATGTCAATTTCTGTGATATTATACTGTAGCTATGCAAGATTTTACCATTGGTGGAAACTGAATAAAGACTATATGTGATCTGTTTGCATCATTTCCTACAGTCTCATATGAATCTATAATTATCTCAAAATTTAAAAAAAGAACAAACACTGAGGCTGAACAGAAGAACATGGGCTTTTGGAGTCAATAAAATTGTGTTCAAATTCTGGCTCCCTACTTACACCAACTCTGGGACCATGAGCCAGTTCTTTAACATCTCTGAGCCTCAGTTTATTTTTGTAAAAATTGTTTCCAATTTTACTGTTTACAATATAATGATTTGATATATGTCTATATTGTAAAATGAGCACCACAATTAGTTAACATCCACCTACCATACAAAATTACAGGTTTGTTTTGTTTTGTTTTTTTTAATGATATCATTAATGTACAATTACATGAGCAACATTATGGTTACTAGACCCCCCCCCATTATCAAGTCCCCACCACATACCCCATTACAGTCACTGTCCATCAGTGTTGTAAGATGGTATAGAATCACTACTTGTCTTCTCTGTGTTATACTACCTTTCCCTGTGCTCCTCCTTCATTATTTGTGATAATCATAATGCCCCTTTTTCCCCCTTATCCCTCCCTTCCCATCCATCCTCCCCAGTCCCTTTCCCTTTGGCAACTGTTAGTCCATTCTTGAGTTCTGTGATTCTGCTGCTGTTTTGTTCCTTCAATTTTTCCTTTGTTCTTATACTCCACAGATGAGTGAAATCATTTGATACTTGTCTTTCTCTGCCTGGCTTATTTCACTGAGCATAATACCCTCCATCCATGTTGTTGCAAATGGTAGGATTTGTTTTTTTCTTATAGCTGAATAATATTCCATTATGTATATGTACCACATCTTTATCCATTCATCTACCGATGGACACTTAGGTTGCTTCCATTTCTTAGATATTGTAAATAGTGCTGCGATAAACATAGGGGTGCATCTGTCTTTTTCAAACTGGGCTGCAGCATTCTTAGGGTAAATTCCTAGGAGTGAAATTCTTGGGTCAAATGGTATTTCTATTTTGAGTTTTTTGAGGAACCTCCATACTGCTTTCCACAATGGTTGAACTAATTTACATTCCCACCAGCAGTGTAGGAGGGTTCCCCTTTCTCCACATCCTCGCCAATATTTGTTGTTGCTTGTCTTTTGGATGTTGGCCATCCTAATTGGTGGGAGGTGATATATCATTGTGGTTTTAATTTGCATTTCTCTGATGATTAGTGATCTGGAGCATCTTTTCATGTGCCTGTTGGCCATCTGAATTTCTTCTTTGGAGAAGTGCCTGTTCAGATCCTCTGCCCATTTTTTAATTGGCTTATTTGCTTTTGTTTGGTGAGTGCGTGAGCTCTTTGTATAATTTGGATATCAACCCCTTATCAGATATGTCATTTATGAGTATATTCTTCCATACTGTAGGATGTCTTTTTCTTCTACTGATGGTGCCCTTTGCTGTACAGAAGCTTTTTAATTTGATATAGTCCCACTTGTTCATTTTTGCTTTTGTTTCCCTTGCCTGGGGAGATATGTTCATGAAGAAGTTGCTCATGTTTATATCCAAGAGATTTTTGCCTATGTTTTTTTCTAAGAGTTTTATGGTTTCATGACTTACATTCAGGTCTTTGATCCATTTTGAGTTTACTTTTGTGTATGGTTAGTCAATAATCCAGTTTCATTCTCTTGCATGTAGCTGTCCAGTTTTGCCAACACCAGCTGTTGAAGAGGCTGTCATTTCCCCATTGTATATCCATGGCTCTTTTATCGTGTATTAATTGACTATATATGCTTGGGTTTCTATCTGGGCTCTCTAGTCTGTTCCATTGGTCTATGGGTCTGTTCTTGTGCCAGTACCAAATTGTCTTGATTACTGTGGCTTTGTAGTAGAGCTTAAAGTCAGGGAACATAATTCCCCCTGCTTTATTCTTCCTTCTCAGGATTGCTTTGGCTATTCGGTGTCTTTGATGGTTCCATATGAATTTTTCAACTATTTGCTCTAATTTGTTGAAGAATGCTGTTGGTATTTTGATAGGGATTGCATTGAATCTGTAGATTGCTTTAGGCAGTATGACCATTTTGACAATATTAATTCTTCCTATCCATGAGCAAGGGATGTGTTTCCATTTATTGGTATCTTCTTTAATTTCTCTCATGAGTGTCTTGTAGTTTTCAGAGTATAGGTCTTTCACTTCCTTGGTTAGGTTTATTCCAGGTGTTTTATTGTTTTTGATGCAACTGTGAATGGAATTGTTTTCCTGATTTCTCTTTGTGCTAGTTCATCATTAGTGTATAGGAATGCAACAGATTTCTGTGTATTAATTTGTATCCCACAACTTTGCTGAATTCAGATATTAGATCTAGTAGTTTTGGAGTAGATTCTTTAGAGTTTTTATGTACAATATCATGTCATCTGCAAACAGGGACAATTTGACTTCTTCCTTGCCAATCTGGATGCCTTTTATTTCTTTGTGTTGTCTGATTGCCAAGGCTAGGACCTCCAGAACTATGTTAAATAAAAGTGGGGAGAGTGGGTATCCTTGTCTTGTTCCTGATGTTTACAGTTTATTTTTAAAATCAGTACAATAATACTAATTCCCTCCTTGAGTTCCTTTGAAAATTAACTGGGTCAGAGTAGCTAATCTGGTTTTTAAAATATCACTATTGTATTAAAAAAGCCACTCATCATTTACATTGCATCATAAAAATATTTTGTCTTTTCAACTAGCACTTAAAGGGGTAGACACTTTGAGTTCTCTGCAGAATTTTAATATTACTAGATACTCCCTGTGTTTTATTAACTTCTACTCATATCTTTATTTCCTTTCTACTGTCTTGGTATTTATCGTGTCTTTTTTCCTTTCTAATATTTGCCTTTGAAACTGTCAATTTCATTTTTACAGTTGTTTTAGCCGAGTCATATATTTTGGTATTGGCAACCCAACATTTTCATTGTCATTCAGCTATAAATATAGCTGATCTTTTTTCTTTCATCTAAGAATTATTTGAAAATGTGTTTTTCAGTTTCCAAACATATGATGGGGAATCTGTGTGGTCTTAGTAATTCTTTGAAATATGTTGAACTTCCTTTTGGCTTAGCATGTGATCAATTTTTATAAATGTTTCTTATGTACTTGGAAAAGAATATGTACTCTTTAATTGTTGGGTGTGAAATTTTATCTTCATTTAGTGCCTTAATTTTGTTAATTTGGTTGTTCATATTTTCAGTATCCTTACTACATTTTAGTCTGGTTGACCTATCATTTACTACAGTCAGAGTGTCCCTCTTTGATTGTAAATGTGTCATTTTCTCCTTATAATTCTGCCAATTTTTACTTTTCATATTTTTGGCTATGTTGTTAGGTACAATAGATTTTAAATTGTTATATTTTCCTAATGAATTGTTCATTTTATCATAATACAGTGATCCACTTTATTCAATTTTGCCTTAAACATATATTTGATGTAATAGCAATATATTCATTTAAGCTTTTTTTTAGTTAGTGTTTGCATCATAAACAGTGCTAATTCCAGGAATTAGAATTCTCAGGGGAAATATTTTTCTCCCCACCCCAGAGCCCATGCTTTCTCTGGCAAGTGTCTTTTCTTTCTCTCCCATAAGGCCTTGTATTTTCGAGACCATCCATTTAATAAAAGACTAGCTGCTCAAGTGTCCGAATTTGTCTAAGGGCAATCCGTTCCAACCCCTTACCACATGCAGATCTAAGGACTCATCTTTCTCCATGAGGGCTTAAAACCCAAGCTTGCATTAAGACTGACTATCCTTCCGTCCCTCCCTCTTCCCTAAGCCCCACCCCTGGCCAACCATACTTTCAGCTCATGTGCTTACTGTAGTTTTTGGTTTTCAGTTCTAACCTCTGGGGGATTCCTCATGCAAATTCAACTGTATATTTTAAAGAATGTTATGTGTAATTTCTCCAGCATTTCTAGGTGTTTGGGATATGTGTGTGGGTCGAAAGGGATGTCAAGGTTAACAAGGTTATATGTTGCTAATGGTAGTTCTTACTGGGAGTACTACTCTATCCTGAGAATGGCACCATGTTGTTCACCAGTAGTAGAAGACCATATTTGTCCTTTCTGAGACTGGATATCATATGAATTAATTGTTCTGGTATTTGAGTAGATGCAGGATGCCCTGGTGGAGTGGCAGTACCCAAAAGATCTGCTGTCTGTGTCTTTCTTGGTTCAGAGCCATTTTGAACTTAAGGTATCAAAAGATTGGTCTTTAGAGTGCCAAGATTTATTTATATTTTAACTTATAAAGTTAAGAACATTTATAAACTGATATTAATAAATAACATTAAAATCTTACTGTCACTTATGTAAAACTTTTATGAAACAGTTTTACCAGAGTTCGAAAACTGATTCAAACAACTTTTTCAAAATTCTTTAAAAACATTCTAAGTATGTTTCAAAGTTACACCTAGGCAAAGTACAGTAGTGATCTAGCTGTCATAGGGAGGATGTGGGCTACACTAATATTACATTCAATATGTAAAATTTAAGGAAGAAAAAGCTTGTAAGTTATAATGAGTTTTTCTGTGAACCAGGTATATTCACATACATGCCCAAGCTAATGCTTTTGTCAAACCATAGCACAGAATCATATCTATTTCCTTTTTATAGTATTTCCATGCTTATTTGAATTTTATAAATGTACAAAATCCTTAAAACCTGAAATTCCACAAATGTTTCCTTTGATATTTTTACATTTGAAAATTTATTTGTTTGAGATTTTTTTAAAGGTCCGAATTAATCTCCTCTTCGGAACAATTCCTACAATTGCACCAAGAGTAAATTCAATCCCCAGAACGTTGATTAAATAGCACTCTTCATCAAAAGCACAATGTCATGATTTTGGTGCTGGGGTTCAGTTCTCTGTGCCCAGAATAATAATTTCTGAAATAATGAGTTTCTTTATTGATTCTTCTCATGTGCCTAAGGAAAAATTAAGTATATGGTTCAACCAATGACCCTTGGATCATTTTGCCTAATAAAAGGTATGTCTTATTTATAACAAGTTTACGTTTTCTTTTAGGTCACCTTCAGAACAAGAATCTATCACTGTAATATTAACAGCCAGGGCGTGATCTGTCTGGACATCCTAAAGGACAACTGGAGTCCAGCCCTAACCATTTCTAAAGTTCTCCTGTCCATCTGCTCACTTCTTACAGACTGCAACCCTGGTAAGAGATTTTAGATCCAATATCGAATTGGGGCTACTGAAGACCTAAATGTCAGACCTTAGGAAATTGTTTACTTTTACTACCACCACCACTATTAGTACTATTATTATTGATTTTAAATTTCCATAGTATGTAATTGCTTTCTTTTTAAATTGGGTCTTCTCTTTAGTCTTTTAACACCTATTATTTGCCAAGAAGGAAAAAGCATAGGGTGATAAAAATTAATGAAAAATCAGTTTAGATGACGAATTGCATTTAAAGAATGCATTACATTCTGCTGCCAAATAATAATAAAAATTCAAATTGAAGAGCTTAATCTTTAATTAGATGCCTACCAGAAGATGTTAATTTGAGAAATGTGGGCTATTAAAATCTGATAATAACCAGGCAGCTCCACATGGACGTGACCTTTTTAGCACCTTAATGACCATTCATCCTTATGAGCAATTAGAACGAAAAAGCTGAATGATCCTGAACTAGAAATACCCAAAAAGTAAACAAGGAAATACAACTTCCCAGGAAAACTAAAGAGAGTTTATGGCCAAGCCTTTATGGCTTGCTGGTGTGCTTAATGCTGAAAGTTCTTACTTCCTGTGTGCACCAGATGTGTGATTATGTCCTTGACCATCTTTTTAAATTTTTTTATTGGAATAAAGTTGATATACAGTAACATATGATTTCAGATGTATAACACAGCAGCATGATAATTATATTGCATTACTGGCTGCTTGCCACAGAAAGTGTAGTTCCCTCTGTTACCATACCAAGACATTACAGTATTATTGGTTATATTCTATATTTGCATGTCCATTCCAGTGATTAACTTGTTTTGCAGTTTGCAGTTTGTACCTCTTTATCCCCTTCACGGTTTCACCCATCTTCCCGCCCCCCTCCTTATGCTAACCAACAGTCTGTTGTCCGTATTTATGGGTGTATTTCTTTTTTGTTTGTTTGTTTTTTAGATTCCACATATAAATGAAATCATGGTATTTGTCTTTCTTTGCCTGGGTTATTTCACTTAGCATGATACCCACTAGGTCCATCCTTTGAATAGCTTCTTTTAACTAAAAAATAAGCCAGCTGCCAGATTTCTAAATATTTTGGTTTACTTTTAAACACAGCAGAAATCCAAAGGTAACTGTAGGGTTTTCATTCATGCTCTCACAAAGACATCCTTCTTTGAGTAATTAGTAGCCTTAATATTTCATGGTATTCCATCTCCCAAGTTCAGGAATACACTAGACAAGTGACATTATAATAGACAATAGAGAAATGACAAGTAAGAATCAAGGTCTCTCTTGGGCTCCTGGCTGATTTATAAAACATAAAGAAATTATAATCCTTTAAATTTTTGTCTGTTATTTTTCAGTACCAAAACTTTTTCTAATGAACAAACGTAAAAACAGAATTTAATTGTGATAATTTAGAATATAGATAACAAATTAATGCTTTTAATGCCAAGAAGAAAATATAATTGTGCAAGATCATTACAAAATATTTTTTGAATTCATACTTCACCCTAGATAGTGAAATTCAATAATGCTGCACTAATTTAAAACTGAATGACAAATGCTTTGTTCTTTGGATCTCATTATTACTGTTTCAATCCCATTTGTCTCTCTGTGACTGTGTATAGCCTCATTGGAGGCAATGTCATAAAAAGCCATTTTTTAATGTGTGGTATGAGGCCCAGACCCAAGGGGTCTTCCTGGAAATGTTGAAACATGGAACTGCATCTGCCTCCCTGCTCCCAAAAAAGTACTTTCGGGTTTTACTGAAATTTGGAGGGGAGTTTTTTTCTAAGAGAATAATTTATTTTCTGTAAATCACTTATGCAAGAAGCTATGGTAGCATGTTATTATACTATACACCTCAGACTTACAGTGTTTTATGTCAGGCATATCTTGATAAAATTAGAGAGAAACAAACTTTTGAGATCCTACTATTTATGAGCACTTCTGAGCACTAGAGGAATAAGAAGTCCTCCCTTCTTACACATGGAATAAGGTGCAACTTGACACTTGGAGAGAAAATTCAGTACTAAGAGGCAGTCCTGACCCCAGCATCATCAGGCCTGCTTGGACTCCTGGCGAACAGGTGGTGTCCTGTCCCCTTGAATCGACTTGTATATTAGAGTCTGTTCTCTGTACAGGTGTCCCTGCTTAAAAGAAGAGATTCATTCCATCAAAACCTTCTCTCAGTGATTAAAAAAAAGATTCTCTTTAGTAAATTAGAGTTTTCTTTTGCTGTGTCGGAAAATTACAGATGCATTCTGCAAAAGTAAATAAAAATCACACCTGGCCAAACCAAAATCACATAAATAAAATCAACAGTTTTGAAAATAATGCTGTTACCAGTAAGAGTAATCCTAAAGAAAATAATGTTACCTTTAATTTGGCCAGAGATAGACTATCTGATGAAAGAATAGAATACTATCTCTAAAATACATACTAATGAACTAAATGTTCATACTTTAACACATATAAAAAAGTTTCCTAACTGACACATCATCTACATGTATGTTCACACTTCTAGAGTCTTAAAGAGTTTATCTTAAGCCAAAATGTGCAGGGTTTTTTTGATAGTGTTACTTCACATTGATTTCTTGTGCACTTCCAATCTCTGCAAGTTTTTCCCCCTAGATTTAAGTGAAACTTCAATATAACCTATCTGCAAATTATCACAAATGTGAATTTGATAGAATATGAATATAGAAGGTTTTCCTATACCAAATCTGCAGAGCTATTTTCACACAGAAGTACTATCAGCTCAGAAGGAGGCCTTGCATAAGGAAATAGACAACCGATTTGAAAACACTCTTTTATCTTTTTCATACAGTTCTCATAGTTTTTACATTTGCCTCTTTCAAGAATTTTTGGTCTATTCAGAAACAAATGTTATGTATGTGTTTAAGGAGCGCTACACATTCTTACATCATGATATTTACGGTCAGCAGATGTCGATTTAAAAACCAGCTTCCCTGTTTATTAGTTGTGTGATATTGTACCAACCAGGTCTTAATTTCTTCTATGAAACAGAGGTTATCAACCTACCTAAATCACAGGGTTTCTGTAAATTTAATGTGAGGTGGTATATGTGAAAGCCCATTGCAAAAGAAATGAGATGTTCATGGTATTTCCCAGAATATTTATCTTAAGCCAAAATGTCCAGGTTTTTATATTAGGCGTATATTAGGTGGCTGATAAATACCTGCTCAGTTGAATTTAGTTGAAAGTAGTATTGAATAATCTCTACCACCACCGCCTCAGCCCTGACACTCTTGGATCTTATCATCTGAAAAAACCCTAAACCTTGAACAGGTAGTGTCTATCGTCTCATCTCTTGGGAAGGACTCTCTCTCCAGGGGCAGATGCCCAGCAGTTACCAGCCAGCTGGTGGTGCACCAGTGGTAATCCCTCTGTCCCCACTGCAGTGGTCTGGTAGGCCTGCCCACAGGCCCTGACAGGGCTGCTCACTCAGCACCGTGGTGCCTACTGAGCATGACGCAGCATTCTCACATAGCAGACCTGACCTGGCTGCCGAAGTCTGGCTGGGACACACTGTTAGGGAACAGAGCAAAAGCCAAGAAGAACGGGATGGTAAGCCCAAAAGGGCAGCACTGGCCTCCCAGAAACTGAGTTTAGTCCCATCTGGTGAACATGGGGGGATCCATGTGTTGCTGAAGGCTGGAGTACTAATCAGGTTTCCTATCTCAGGAATGCGCTTATCTGTAAATACTCTTCTCAAACATGTACAGAATTTAAGTTTTGCTCTACTTGATTTCATCCTTTTTTGTTTTTGTTTTTGCCATGTTGTGGGTTTTTTTAAATGCCTAGATGTTTTATCTTACTCTTTATATAAAGTCTATTTTATTATTTAAAATACTTATAGGCCTTCTTCAGACCTATAAATAATGGGTATTTTCCTTCACGTAAAATGAGCTATCCTGAGAACACTGACAGTTAGGAGAAAAAAAACAGGTCAGCAGCGTTCTTGTACCAGATGCCTTATTTACTGAGTAATGTCCAGAAATATTCTGACCTTTTTTTCCCTTCTTTTTCTGAAAAGTGTGTATATCTATGTATCATCTGGCATTGCTTTACTAATCTCAGTTCTGATCTCCTGACCTACAGCTGCTGATTTCTAAAGTTTATGAGCTTGTTTAATTGTAAATGTAATTCTGATACGTCATCATTGAAAAATCTCCCCCCAGAATGTATTATCTTATGACATAATTGGAAATTTGAAAACTGTGCTTTTCTTATTGAAGAATTAATGCCAGAAATTTGGCACTGTGATTATAAGTCCTTACCCTTTAGAGACACATACTAAACTACTTACAAATATAATTCTTTGATATCTAAAAGTTGCTTCAAAATAGTCCAGAAAAATTGGAAGTAGGTAGAGATGTCAGAGACATCAGACTGACTATTATAATTGTTGAATCTGAGATGAGCACATAAGAGTTCGTTATACTTTGTCTACTTTTGAATATGTAGTAAAGTTTGAAATTTAGACACAGTAAAGTGTTTTTGTTTTTTTTTAACTGCCAAACATTAGACATACCAACAATGTAATCTGTAAAAGATGTGGGATTTGGCTCTTTTGCTTTGTGAAGGAATCATCTGGGCTCTGACCTTTACCCTGGGTATTTCATTCCCTCTCACCTGCATTCAAACTATAGGCTGCCTTATGGTGCCATCTGGGCAGCAGGGTCCTACTTTATAAACAGCCGTGAAGTCTTTGTCCACCGTTCTCCAAGCAGGCAGACCTGTACGGGCCAGGACAAATGAAAATGCTCTAAGTGTACCCCGATATCAACACCCAGGATGGATGAGCAGTTCCCTCTCCCCATCCGCTTCAAAATACACATCAAGTATCAGTTACTCACAGTCTTAGGTTTGTGCAGATCTTTTTTGGAACAACAAATAGAGCTAAGAATGGCAGCTAATTAACCCTCAGCCTTACACAGTGATTACGCCAAGGGTGAGCACAGCTGCACTTCCCTGGTGAGGCTTTATTCTTCGCAGACTGAGCAAGTGGAAAGAGGAGTTTACTCGCAGCGGCTCTTCGCTGGCGTGCTCTAAGAGGCCGGAGAAGGCGCCTTCCTCACTCCCCAGCATCACAGCCTCTGCTTCAAAGCATTTATGGCCTGTTTTTTAAACTAACACAATACTTATCTATAAGTTAGCTCAGATACTTCAGCTTTGTCATTAATTTCTTGTGTTTGACTGGGTTATGATTAGATAGCAAAACATGTTACTAAATATTAAAATTTTGTAATTGATAGTGACTGCCCTGGGGTGGAGACTATACAGTACAATTAATTATTTCAACACAGGCATATTTGTGTAGATTATTTACACTAAATTCATAACTCTTAGACTGATGAAAGGTACATAAGTGGAATCTAAGAGGATTCCATTCCTTACTACCACAGCACAAACCTTGCTTCTGCATATCCCATTCTGCTGTGCTTGACAGCTGGCCAAGGGCAATTTCTTTAAATAAAATTCAGGTAAAGCTATAAACATGATAAGCCTACCTGTTTTCAAAGCTGGCTATCTTAGCAGGGATGGAAAACAAACCAACAAAAATTTTCTAGAAGAGACATTACAGCTACACAGATACCGTATTTCTTAAGCCTAGGACTTTTTTTTAAAGTGAGAAACTTATAAAGTACCAATATATATTATATAGTAGCAATATATAAAGTACAGTATACAGCCAACTTGAAGCTGTTTGTGAAGATTGGCTCTCTTCTAGAATGTTACATGCTGAATTCCAAAAGTCATTGGAATCGGGTAGGTAGACTGTACTCTGTAGTGATGTAATTTTTCTGATACCTTATACAGAGGAAAACTGTAGTTATATGTAGTTAGTCAATATACCTGGTGTTTTAAATACCAAGAGAGTAAATAAAATCCAAAATGTTCTGAAGGACATTGGGTTCTAGCTCAGTGTCACCTCTAGCACCCTGAAACCCTGCCCACCCTCACCCCACAGATTCCCATAGGCTTACTCAGGTCAGTTTGGAAATATGCTGTGTTTTGGAGGTTTTAGAAAAACAGGATTCATTGAGAAGGATGAATAAAAGCAGGGAATACACATCACTAAAGAGAAGAACATTTCTGTTTTGCGAGTTAAAGGAGTTACACAAAAGTGATTCTGTACCATCATAAATTTATTTTTAAAAAAACAGAAAATAACAATTCTGAGATAATTCACTTTTGACCTATATATTTATAAATGAGTTTTCAACACCATTTAAAGGGATTTTTTTCCCTCCCTTGCCATTCTGTAAAAAGAAACTGTTCAGTCCTCATACAAGGGATACTGGTATATAATAATGTGAACCAAAAGATCCACTTGTATATAGCACTTTATCAAAGAATCATTTTCTAGGAAACATAGAATGAGAAAAGAAAGCTGAAATTCCCTGCTCATGGCTGTAGACTGGGTCGCTGTACACTGAAACATGAAAAAGGGCCCCTCCTTGTGTCAGAGTTGCCAGAAAAGGATTGGTGGCTTAGGTATGTAGGTGAGAGATGACTGTATGACAGATCCAGTGTCCTTGTCAGCCCTTGGTATTTCTGCTTTGTGTAGGCAAGTCTTTGTTTAACATAACCATCAGTTTGTTATGTTTCCTGAACATCCAATTTGCCTAGGTTAAAAAGAACATTAGCTCTTCTTATTGATTTATTAATTTATTGATTTAGAACTTGATCCTATTAAAAAGCTGTTCTATGTGTTAACTTAAGATGAAAATTCTCTTTGACATTTTAGAAAATGTCATTTTGAGGTTTTCCTTTTTAGAAATCAACAGTCCGGTTTTTGTTTAGAGAAACACTAAGACAGAAATAGGGTGCTCTAGATCAGTACTTACCGATTTCTACACTCTCCCAAAACTGAAGTCTTCCCCCACTAAAATCAATTAGTAAGTGTCTTAGTGTTTAAATTTAATAAATTGTCTGTATTTGAGGTGTTGTTCTTCCCCTAAGTTATTGTCAAGTCTTTGGCATCCGATGCTGTTGAGGGAATTGGGTAAAGCTGGTGAAGCTCCCTGTTTGTTCTGTCATTGTTAGAAAGGCTCTGAAAACACAAATAGGGAACCAGAAAGTAAAATAGACCCTCAATAAAAACAAACAGCACTCTCCACTCACACAGCAAAGTGTCTTTTACTCAGAATTATTTACCCAAGAAATGATTCAAAGACTTCTTCCCTTACTTGAATCTCTGAAGAGTCAAAAATATTTAGTCTAGACTTTAATTAACTTTTACTGTTTCTTAAATGAAGATATTAAAGGATAACAAAGATTACAGTGGTGAAAAGGGACTCGGATTAATTCTCCTAGTTCTAGAGTAAAAAGAATTTTTATTGAATGATAAGGAAAAACTTACGCAGAAACTGTATATATTAGGTCAAAGGTCTTTTCTGTTCCCCTAGATAACCTCTCCAGTGTTTTGTGTTTTTTTTTTCATTTTTCATAGTTGAGGAGCTACAGTAAGTGTGCCACTGTTTGAAATAAGTCCTTTTCCTTTGATAGCCTGCATTGTTTTACTTTGGCTGTCAGGTAGCGCAGCACTGATGCACTGCTCAGCCACAGCAGCTCCATGGAGCCTTCCAGTTAGTATCCTCCTTCTATCCTGTACTTCCTCCATGCTTCCTACTATGACTTGGATTATACTGTTTCTGGTACCATTGTTTTTTGAGCATATGTATTATATTGCAAATCATCTGACTTTTTGTTTGCAAAGTGATTGTAAAAGGTAAAATAAATGAGAGATTACATTTTTACCTTTTGGTAAGTCCAAGGAGCACATTTCATAACTACCCAGCGCTCACAATCTGGGTCTATTTACAGCTTCTGTCAGGAGAGACGTGACGCGTCAGGCTTTGCTAAGCAGTTTTGTTCCAACGAGACTTACTTCTCCTGTGTCGGTTGTCCAGCTGTTCTATAGTCTCTTGGTCTCCATACAAACAGAAAGGTTTCAGGTGTTAATCTCAGGCAGGGATCTGCCACAGATGTCTTTCTTTTCTGCCACTTAAAATATGTAGAAATGATGAGATTATTATTAAGTAGCTGATTACGTGGGCTGTGTCATTTTCTTAGATCTTCACTATATGTCACTTTTCATACTCCACATGCTATTTCTTTTCGGTTAATTTATTTTGCAATTTAGAATTCTGTCCCCATTCGGTCCATATCAATGAGGCTTGTTAATACAGTAGGCTTGTTATTGGTAAATGGAATCATTCTAATGATATTTCCTGTCATAAAACCTCTGTGCCTGGTTATAAGTGATATAGCGTGGATTTTACTTTATGTTAATTTAAAAAGTGAATGCAATTTAAAAATTTGATAACAGCACAGAATGCCCCCCAGGTTAACTGCACACTGTGCCCTTGGAAGGATCCCTCAGCCCAGAGGCTGTTGTGCCCTGCTCTCTTCTGTCTCAGTACAATCCCCCACAGCTGTCACAGTCCCCTTCCAGGTGACCTTTCAGGGAGCATCACCTTCTGGGACCACAGACACCACCTGGGCAGCACTGAGGAGGCCCCTCTGTGGCCACTCACTTTTAAAGCATCTTTACGCCCAGAGGCTTTGTTAATGAAGCTGTGTCTTGTTAGTAGTTGTCTGACGTGGTCAGGGACCCGCTGTGAAAGCCCAAGAAGAGGGATGCTCTTAAGGTGGCATGTTAGACTGTGTCCTCCGCCTGAAATAGAAAGAGCTGGAGCGGTGTGAGCCTCTGGGCTTGTGCTTGTGTTCTATCAGCTCGCTCATTGGCTGCCTTCTACACGCTGCCTCTTTCAGGAACCCTCAGAGAAAAAGCAATTAAGGGAAAGAGAATGAACCACACCAGAGGTTACCCCAAAAGGTAGCATAACCCACATCATCTTTCAAAGGAGACAGAGGGCGGACCATCCTGTGGAGCTGTGGCCCGGCTCACTCACCTCCCACCTGTCCCCACTAACCCAAGGACTCTGTTGCACTTTACTTCCTGTAGTTTGTAATACAAAGACAAGTGACCTACTCTCTGTGTTTTCAGAGTATGTATGCACACAGCCCGCCTGCAGCCCAGGCTTCTCCGACGTGTGTTCCTAACCTCAGTAAGAGCCACAGAGCTGGAGCTGGTGGCCGAGTGCAGGGGACCAGCGCGTACTTATTTCTACAAGGCAGACTCCATGGCGTGTGTGTCCTCGGACAGCGCTTCTCCCGTCTCCCTCTTCCTGTTGGCTGGTCTCAGCTGTTTTATCTGTATTCCTAGCTTCTTGGGTTTTCTGCTCTTGCTGCTTTTTCTTTTCTCTTTTTTATCATCACTGGTCACCTGCTGCTTTCCCTCTTCACTTCTTTTAACCTTTCTTTAACTCAAAAAATTGTTTGGTTTCTTTTTTATAAAAAGGAAATCCAAACTGTCTTTTTTATTTATTTTTATTTTAAAAGAGTTTTTTTCTTTGTCTCTATTAACTGTATAACTTAGCTTGTAGTATCCACTGGCCTAGTATAACCTTGGAATATCCCATTTCATTTCATGTGCCAAGTGGCAACTCTTGTTCTGGGTGGGGAGTGACCCCGTCAGCTCTTGGAAGGGGCACAATGTCAGCTCTGAAAATGCAGCCGAACCCTGTGACTTCTGTTGGAGTTGCTGCCATTCTCAGCCAGTGCATGGCCTCTTCAGCCAGTTAAACAGTTTCTTCTTTTAATCTAGTCTGGAAAATATATTAAAAATAAAGTCCTATGCTCTGTAAGTAGCTTTGCCAAAGCAGTATCACGTGCATACCACAATAATCTCGTTTTGATGTTCTCAACATCTTTGTCCTGTATGTAGGTACCAGGGTTATTAAATGAAAGCACTGGAGTTAGTCTATAGCGTAAGATGGTTTATGTTGTTTATCTCTGAGCTGTTGCCCTGCTCTTCACTGCATATATGCCTGACTTCTCTCACAGTGGCATACCTGTGCATGCATCTTTTACTGAACTTGACTTATGATGCCCCGTAGTGAATTACCAATGTCAGATGAGTCTGAGCACAATGAAGATTATATCTTGCCATGTTAAAAAAGATTAGGTCAGAGGAGCCAAATTATACTGAGTTTTGAAGGTACAGGAAAATCAGAATGTTTCCCAGCTCTCTCACTTGCTAGATAAATCAGTGCCCTCATTTCTGAATTAAGACAGTACTTCTGACCCTGACCATCTCACAGCATTATTGTAAAGATGAAGTGGTGTATATGGACCTCTGTAAACACTTTGAAGGCTCTGAGTATCATTAAATGGAGTGGATGGACCTGAAGGCCCATATTATTAGCTCTTCAAGGCATGATGACCTGGCCTCTCAGATGTCTAAAAAAGCAATTTCACTTCTTGCATAAAATCTTTAAATGGCTTCTTCATAATTTTGTGAGTTTGGAGTTTCATATGTGAAAGAATATACTTTCTAGAAGGAAAACTAATAGGGAGAATGAATTGTTAGTCAAACTTAATGATTTCAACTAGCTTTAGGATCCCATTTTTGTAGTCTAGATAATTAAAATATTTAGTGTTATCCTCTGTCATTTATAAAATGAAATACAAGTCTGCTTCTTTATTCCCAACAACCCTAATCACAACTGTTTGCCCTCAGGGGACAGGAACTCCCTGGGAAACTTTCCCTTATTTCAAGCCCAATCCTTTTTTAACCTTTACTCTCTCTCACCTTGAGTGTTCCTTTGCTCTTACCCACCCCATGTAAGATACAAGTCTCAGGTCTAAAGACAGCTTAAAACATGTCAGAATATTATATTGGATGAATAACTCCTGACCATCAGAGACTATGTCTAGTTAAGGTAGGAGTGAAACCTAGCTATTCGTAGCAAGGTTTAAGCAAATTTAATTACTGAACTAGATATAATTTGTTATCTGGTTTGTTTATAATGTTTTATAAATACATCAGAATAGACGTCTGCTTCTGACCATGAAGAAATAACAGGAACCAGATTTACTCCTACCCTAAGCAACTAGAAAACTAGACATTGGACAACAGGCAGCCGGGGATTGCAATCTCTGAGAGAAGACAAACAAATGAAGTGATCCCCATGATTGTACCAGCTTACTGCCTAGGGGCCATTTCCAGGTTGTAGTACAGGGAGAAAAGAAGAAACCAGAGAGATCCCAGCTGTCTCACTGAATTGAGGAGGTAGAGAGAGGACTTTGCAAAGACCAAGGTGGCTTGTATATGTGAAGCAGAGGCCCAGAGAAAGAGGGACTGTACAGGGAGAACACTCTAGAGATCTAAAAAGAGATTCTTTTGAATCAGGGCTCACATGAAACTATGAGTGGAAAGACCTCACAATAAGCAGGAAATCATGTAGTTCTCAAATCAACGCTGCACTAAAGGGTACTGTAGACCTCCCCTAACAAACTTTAAAAGCAAGCTTGAAAGAATTAAACTTCCCTTAAATAAATAAGGAATAAATAAATACATGCTAGAACAAAGTACAATATTCTTTAAGGGAATACAGCAAATTCCAGCACCCAACAGTATAAAATTCCATTTTGTATACTCAATAAAATATTACTGGGCATTTTAGAGGCAGGAAAATAGAACCCATAACCAGGATAAAAATTATCTGTAAAACCAGACCCAGAAAAGACAGAGATTGTAGAATTAGTAGACAAGAACACTGGAACAACCATTATAATAAATTCTATATACTTGAGATGGTAGAAAAAAGCACAAAGATAATGAGGAAGTAAACAAAATATTTAAAAGATGCAAATTAAACTTCTAGAGATAAAAAAAATACAGTATCATAAAAAAGTGTATTAGATGGGAATGACAGCAGATTAGATATAGTAGAAGAAAAGATCAGTGAAGTTGAACAAGGTATTAGAAACCAGCCATAATGAAGCAAAGGAAATAAAAGCCTAAAAAGTAAAATGAGCAGAGTTTCAGTGAGCTGTGGGACAACATCAAGCTATGAAACATACTTCTCATTAGAGCCGCCACAAAGGAAGTAGGAAAGAGAAAAATATTTAAAGAAATAATGGGAGGAATTTCCACTTCTAGTAACAGGAACCAGATTTGCCCTCCCACCTGAAACAACCAAAAACATAGAAAATATATAAAACAATGGTTTTAAAGACACTGAACTCAAGCAGTGAAGGACAGTGATGCATGATACATTGACAACAAATGAAATGAACCCTAAATTACTTCCCTGTGAGGGTTTCAGGCCATGGTGCTGGAAGGGGAACCCAGGTAAAGCCCACCAGACTCTTTAACTTGAGCAAACAGAACTGAATCCAGGGAAATTGAGGCAGCTAGCATTCCCAAGACAAAGTATGGAGAAAAGAGAGTTGCACACACGAGTCCCTGAGATCTGCAGAAGGCACCCCCTCAAGTATTCAGTTGAGTACTGATCAGCACATGCCTACAAGGAAACTACACAAGTCTGGAGAAGACCTATCTTGTTTCCTTCACCTTTTCCACATTGGTGAGGGGTAGATTCCTATCCTGGGATTATGGGGAATGGCCCAAACACACACCAAACACTGGACAGATGAGACCGACAACAGTCACATATTTATTAGTCACAGATACTCTTAGCCTTAGGGGAGGATATCACACACCAGAGACACATAGGGATTATACTCAGGAACTGAGTCAACAGCCAAGGGCTGTGGGAGGCAGACTTTATAGTCTAAAGAAGGTAGAGAGGGATATGATTGGTGTGTTTGAATAATTCCATAGGCTGGTGAGAAACTGAAGCCCACTATTCAGTGATAAGCAGTTACTGTTCCTGATATCCATGATAAGAAAGGTTCTTTGACTAGGGGCCATTATCCATGGGAGCACAGTCAGGAGGGGAATTTGTAGTTGGGCCATTTGAGGCATTCCCAGTTTTCCCAAGATGTCACGACAGCGCACAATATTGAACCTTAGTTTTAGGTCTTACACTACAAGAACCATCCTAAAGAATTAAAGGGAACAGTGCCTTTTCCCACCAGCCAAACTGGAAAAACTCATAATTCATGGGAAAGGGATACACAGGAAAGTCTTGCCCCAGATGTGGAAAACGATTAGCCCTAGACTAAGCATGCCTCAGCCCACCTACATAATCATAAAAGCAAGACCTAACAGGATTAAACTGTCTCCAAGAGCAAAGATTAAGAGTATTTATAAGAACAAAAAAAAAAAGTCTAGCACCCAGCAAGGTAAAATCCACTTTACCTTGGGTCTAGTCAAAGGTTACCAGAATCAAAAGAAGCAGGAAAACATGACAAATGATATGGAGCACTCACTCGAAACTGACCCAGTACTTATACAGTTGTTAGAATTAGACGAAATAGCAGTTGCTATTTTTTCATATTTGATGAGAACTTTAAATACATATTCAAGAAGCTTGATGAACCCCAAGCAGAAGAAACACATGGAGAAAACCACACATCACCAAATTCCTCAAGAGTGGTAAAAAGAACTTAAAAGCAGTCATGGGTGGGGGTGGGGGAGAAATTGTCATATTATTACAGAGAAGCAAAAATAAGAATGAGAGCAAACATCTGTCCAGAAACTATGCAAACCAGGAGACAGTTGAACTCCCTCTTTAAAGTACTAATAGAACAACTTTCAACCTAGAATTCTATACCTAGTGAAACTGTATTTCAAAAAAGTTATTGTCAATAAAACATACCAACGCTTATGAACATTCTAAAATATAATTTGGAAATGGAGAAAGGCCTTTATAAGCCAGATAAAAACCCAAAAAGTGTAATGAAAAAAAAAAGATTGACACATAATACCACATAAAAATTTTTTAATTCTATATGGCAAAACACCACAAATTATTAGTACGTAGCATCTTGCAACATATGTAATGAGCAGAAACCTAATAACCCTAATATGGGAAGAACTGTAAGTGAACAACTCAAAAACTAATAACTCAGTTAAAAAAAATAGGAAAATGATCTAACAAGAAATTCACAGAACAACTAAACACGACCAAGAAACACAAAAATATGTTCAAACTCTAAATAACTAAAAACAAATTTCTCTTTTACTCAACTGGATTGATAAAAATGAAAGATAACTATGTATATGAGGGTATAGGGAAAGGCCTGTTGATACACTGTAGGAATATAGATTAGTACAACAGTTTTAGAGGAAAGTTTAGAATTACCTGTCAGAACATAAAATACACTTAATATCTGATCAGCAATCTCATTTCTAGGAATCCATCCTTTAGAAATGTTCACAAGTGGTCATGACTATACATACAAGGAATATGCCACAGCATTATGTATAATACCAAAAAACTGGAAAAGTTCTAAATGTACATCATTCAGAGATGCTAATATAGATGCTATGCAGCCATGGAAAAGAGAAAAAGGAAAACCCACAGTACTATGTAGTTTGATCTATTAAAAACTAAAACTGGCCATACACATAAACACCCTCACACAAATGTATTTGACAATAAATGCATAGAAAAAGGATGAAAATACACATACCAAACTGTTAAAAAGGAATTAACCCCTGGGGAGTTAGAATTTGAAAGTGTGAGGTAGAAGAGAAGGATTTTCGTATTTACTTTGATATTTGTTTTATCTTTTGAATTTTTAAGAGTTGGTATGTAATACAAATTTTTATAACTAAAATTTTCAAAAATAAGTATTAAGTAAATTAAAATGAGAAAGGCCAAAGTTAAACTTTAGTTGATGAAAGGGCAGGCTATTAAGTTAGTTTCTGAAGCATTATTGTAGTTTTTAATTAATATTTTCAAATTTATTCAGCCCTTCATGAAATACAAATGCTTAAGAAATGACAAACATGTCTTTTGCTTTACTGGAACCAAGTATTACACTTTAAACTGGGCAGAAACTTACTGGCTGCAGTAAAAATGTACAAATAACTGTACGTTCCAGCTGGCAGTAAGTTGTTGTCAGCAGAATTGTACTTTGTAAACATGCTCTGTATTGATTTATAGTTTTAAAGCATCAGTCTGTTTCCATTCGCTCCAGTCACTGATTCATTCCTAAAATTATTAATTGTCCCCTCTTTTGTGTTGAGGAATTAGATCTTTTTTTATAAATAATTAGTAATGTGTGTATTTACTGCTTACTTTGTGTAATGTCAGATTTACAGAAAATTAGAAACTCATTAGGAAGTAAAAATAACACATTTCAGAAGTGAAGGAGAATTAATTTCCACTTTGTTCAAGGGATTTTAGTAAAGAAGTATCACTCCACTGCTTTGCTGTCAGCAAAGAGAGTCCTCGGTGCCTCATGAGAACAGGGGAGCTTGGGAACGAGCATCCCTCCAGCTGCTGGGCTTCAGGAAAAGACATGTGACCCTCTGTCCTTTTGGGGTCTTCCTAATAGATAATTAGAATTCTTGAGTTTTAATTTTTACTTTTAAAATGTATGTTATATACTTCTTTTAATATATCATCCAATGACATACATTGCCATTGTAGTAATCAACCAGAAAATAGAGTGAACCAGGAAGGAAATTCTTAAATGGCTGTAACAGTTTCTTCTTAGATATTCTCTAGTCTAACATTCTTTAGATAGATATAGAGGCAGTAAGTATTATGCAATGTAAAGAGTCACATAGTTGATAACATTATTATCCTCATACTGTCATCCCACCCCTGAAATCCTATTTATAGTGTAATTCTTTACTTGCGGCCTGGGAGATGAAAAGTAGGTCTGACTTCCTGTCTTAATTATGCATCCACATGACCACAATTGGCTTCTCACCAGCCACCACTTGATGATGTCACTGTCCATGAAAATCAATGTTTTTATGATGAGAAGAAACTTAGATCAAGGTCCTTGTAAATTTTGGTTGGTACCAAGGAATGGAGGCTCCCTTGGTGCAGTCCCTGAGCTGAAGCAAATCCTTAGGCATCACCCAGACGGCCCTGGTCACTCTCAGGGTCATCTCTAAACTCAAGGGGAAAAGAAATGTCCTCCACGTTGTTCTGAGGAAGCTAGAAAATACTGCCTTTCAAGAATCACCATCCAACAATTTGAATGTACTTAATGCCACTCAGGCATACACTTGAAAAGTGGTTAAGATGGAAATTTTATGTTATGTTTATTTTACCACAATCAAAAAATTTTTGAAGAATCACCATCCACTTCTAGAAGCAGCTCCCTAGAGACAGCAAACAGCTTAATCTAACGGTTACCCTGTTGAGTGACAGTTTGACCCAGGATGGGAAAGGCAGGAAAAGAATGTTGAGAAGAAAGCCCTCTCTGCCACACAGCTGAAAAGGAATGCGTCCAGCAGCATTGACACGCAGACTGCGAGGGTAAGTAGTGGTGCTTGACTCTTCTCCTATATTTTTGCCAGGCTTGGCGATAGTGCTAATAATTAATGCGGTAATAGTGACAGCAACAGCTGGCCGGTTTTGAGCCTCCTAAGTCCCAGGCACTGTACTGTGCTTCTCATTCATTTTCTCATCTAATCCTCTCAGCCACCCTGTGAGGTAGGCACTAACATTACCTGCTTTTTGCAGATGAGGAAACAGGCTCAAAGAGGTTAATTTGTCCACATAAGGGTCAGAACTGGGATTTACATTTAAACATTTGAGGTGTTTGCCTGCAGAGCCTGAGCTCTTAGCAGCTGGGTCACACTGCCCCATCCACGGTTTCTGGGACACAGCTGAGATGCAGCTTCTGTGCATGGACACCCATACGGATGCCTTAAGCTCCATCACTTGGTTGTTTAGCAGACATTCAACATGCTCTAGTTCAAGCCTAAGACCAAGGCAGAAAGGAGGGAATAGTTCAAATAATTACATCAAAGTCCCTGCTCTGGAGGATATTAAAGTACAAGAGTCTGGGGGTAAGCAGATATCACTTAGAACCAGAATTTGGGGCGAGAACTTATATTCACCGTCAGGGCAGCTGTGACCAATGATGGAAGCCCTCTGCCTCCGGATGCCTGCTCTGCCAGGATGTCCTGCAGTTAGAAACCACTCACCACCCACACAGGCCTATGCTCCATTTCAGGGAGCCCAGAGTGCTTTTTATCAGCATTTCTACAGTGTTTGTCCATTGGCTAGGTAGGAAATGCACAACACAGTTAATTCACGGGATAGTAGAGCAGTAGCTCAGCCCTTTTTCAGTCATCAGACTCCCTTACCAGGGTGGGTCATTAATAGGCAAGTACATTAGACCCAAGAGGTGAATTTCCACAACACATTCCACCACCCTTCCATATGCTCCAAACAAAAGTGCCTTATCTCCTCAAACCCCGCTATTCTGAAGACCCTAGAAATCCATACAAAGAGAGCTCTGTATGGATAAGATTTCAGAAGCTGGTTTAAGACAAATCACCCTCAAATATGATATTGTTATTAATTGATTTATTCATGGATGAAAGTCCATTGAGACACATTCATATGCACATCATAAAATAAGCACATCAATCTGAAAATCTCTAAGAACACAGTTTTAATTGTGGGCTCCAGACTGGCCAACTTGGGACCAGGTATAGGAGGGTACCTTTGTAGTTCTGAAGTGCTTCAGAACCTTTATACAGACGGAAGTGTTGTATAAATGCTCCCTGCATATATTCTGTGTGACATCTGGTTTTTTCTGTTCAGTAGTACATCTGCCAATATTGACATCTGGGCATTTCCATGGTTCCAGTATCTTTTCCAAGGTACCACTAGCTATAGGATAGCTTCCTCTTAGCATCATAACTGCAGTCTGTGAGTCTCTCTATGAACAAATGTCCAGGAGTAAGCATTCTTTTCAAATTATACTTCCATCTACCCCAGTCCTTTAACAGTATTCCATTCATACTCCCCTTCACACAAACTATTCTCACAGATTCTTGAATGTAAAATGATTTTCCTGTTCACTATTAGTCATTTAAAATTAACCTATTAACAAATAGCCATTGCAATTATTACTAATTATTATAATTTTAGAGAGTGCTCAGACACTCAGTTCAACAGGTATTTATTTTTAGTAGTTGGAAGGAGCTGAAGTAGGCACTCGGGGAGTTTTACAGGGGCTACAATCACTGCACTGCTGTTGCTACAGGAAATACTCTTCTCTCCATTGGCAATCTGATGGAGGGTGTGTCAGGAATAAGTGAAGTACAGAAACAGTATATGGCCTCATTAGAGCTCGGAGAGGGTGTGGCTCAGAAGAATGGGGGCAGCTAGGAGAAGATGGTCCTCAAACAGTATAGGACAAAAGAAAGTAGGGATGAGAATGTGAGAAGGGTGACTGACTAGAGGGCTCACTGTCAGGAAAGGATGGACATGTGAAACATGGCTTGCTATAAATGGCCCCCAGGTGCAGTAAGAGCAGCCTGTATAGTGTGCTATGGACTCAGCTGTATCCCCCAAAATGATATGTTGGAGCCCTAACTATTACGGTGACTGTATTTGGAATAGGGCTATAAAGAGGCCATTAAGGTTGAATGAGGTTATAAGGGCGGAACCTTGATCTAGTAGGGTCGTTGTCCTTGTAAGAAGAGACACCAGAGGGCTCTGTCTGTCTCCCCGCCACATGAAGACATGGGGTAAGGTGACTGTCAACAAGCCAGGAAGTGAGCCCACACTAGAAACCAGATTGGCCCGCACCTTGATCTTGTACTTCCCAGCCTCTTAATCTCTGTTGTTTAGCTATCCAGTCTGTGGTATTTTCTTATGACAGCCCGAACAGACTAATACAGGATTTATATAAAGTTTCAGTCTGAAAGTTGTTAAAATACTCTTCATCATGTGCCAATTCCTGTGGGGCTGCAGATGTTAATTAGACCTGTATTTCCTTAGTTTATTTAGGACACAACACTATCCACTGGCCTCAAAGGAGGGTCTGGTGTTTGTTTTATCCCAAATTTTAGACATAAGAGCAGGAATTGATCTTTCTATTCTTCTTGCTTACTCCTAGCAAGATGTCCAGCATTATAAAAGGCTCATGTTAAACATGCATTTGTTTAACTGAATTAAGATTTTGCTATCGTTGAGGCACAAGGTAAAAAGGGCCTACACAAGGAAAGTTACCAAGAAGTTTTAGTGTTTGAACATCTCTACAGTGTCAAAACTACGTAGTCAGGAGGTACTACAAAGATGTGGATTTACATGTTCATTCCCTTCCTGCTGCTCACTGCCTGCACAATCAGGAACCCTGGTTCTCATCACTATGAAGAGTGTCTAGATCACTGTTTCTTATTTTATAATGACTTTCTTACAAATTGTGCCTTTGAACTTTTAAGAATGTTAGGTTTTGTGGCTTCTCTATTATCTGACCTCATCTCTCCCATCAGTTTTCATCACGTGAATGCAAGCATGTTCTGAATGCTCTTCAACTACTATTTAAGGTTCTGAACATGCAACTATGGCCATAAATCATCCAGAAAAATATTGACCTCTAAGATGACAAAGTCTGGAAACCTGTTTTCCACCCTTCCCTGCCATTTTCAGCAAGTTTTTTAACTACCAACACATTCATATGTTGCCATAAGAGTTATTCATTTTACAGCAAAATGAATTTTCCAAAATAATATTAAAACTATCATCCATTTACAATTTTTAAATGCAAAGAAAAAACTCCTTGATTTGAATGACACATTAGACCAAATGGAAAATAGAGATGCATACAGAACATTACATCAAAAAACAGTAGAATACACATTATTTTCACGTGTACATGGAACATTCCCAGAATACACCACATGTTGGGCCACAAAGTGAGTTTCAATAAATTTGAGAAGATTGAAATCATATCATGCATCTTTTCTGACCACAGTGGTATGAAACAGGGAATCAATAACAAGGATAAAAAGAAAAAGCACAAACATTTGGAGGATAAACATGCCGCTAAACAATCAGTGGGTCTTTAAATAAATCAAGAAATACTCATAGAACAATGAAAATAGAAATACAGTGGTTCAAAATCTTTGGGGTACAGCAAAAGCAGTCTTAAGAAGGAAGTTTAAAGCAATACAGGCCTACCTCAAGAAGCAAGAAACATCTCAGATAAAAAATCTAACCCAACACCTAAAGGAAGCAGAAAAAGAACAAAGCCCAAAATTAGTAGAAGAAAGGTAATAACAAAGATCAGAGTGGAAATAAGTGAAACAGAGACAAAAAAAATACAGTGGGTCTTTAAATAAATCAAGAAATACTCATAGAACAATGAAAATAGAAATACAGTGGTTCAAAATCTTTGGGGTACAGCAAAAGCAGTCTTAAGAAGGAAGTTTAAAGCAATACAGGCCTACCTCAAGAAGCAAGAAACATCTCAGATAAAAAATCTAACCCAACACCTAAAGGAAGCAGAAAAAGAACAAAGCCCAAAATTAGTAGAAGAAAGGTAATAACAAAGATCAGAGTGGAAATAAGTGAAACAGAGACAAAAAAAATACAAGATCAATGAGACTAAGAACTGATTCTTTGAAAAGGTAAACAAATTAATAAATCTTTCACTAGACTAATCAAGAAAAGAAAGTACTCAAAATCAGGAATGAAAGAAGAGAGACTTTACAAGCAATATCACAGAAATGCAAATGATTAAGAAAGTATTATGAAAAATAATATGTCAACAAATTGGACAACTTAGAAGAAATGGATAAGTTTCTAGGAAGATACAATCTTCTAACACTGTACCAGGAAGAAATAGAAAATTTGAATAGATTGATTATTAGTAATGAAATTAAATTGGGAATAAAAAACCTCCCAATGAACAAAAGCACAGGCCAGATGGCTTCACAGGTGAATTATGCTAAACATTTAAAGAATTAATACCTTCAACTTTTCCAAAAATTAAAGAGGAGAGAAAGCTTCCAAATTCATGTTAAGAGGCCAGCATCACCCTTGTACCAAAATTAGACAAGGACACTACAAAAAAGAAAATTACAGACTAATATCCCTGATGAACATAGAAGCTAGAAGCAAAAAACCTCTACAAAATATTAGCACACTGAATTCAAAAATACATAAAAAGATAATTCACCACAATCAAATAGTATTTATCCTGGGGATGCAAGGATGGTTCAATATACAATCAACTTGATACACATTAACAAATTCATGATAAAAACTCAACAAAGTGGGTATAGTGGGTACATAACTCAACATAATATACAATGTGTATTTCAGACCCATTGCTGACATCATACTTAATGGCAAAAAGCTAAAAGCTTTTCCTCTAAGATCAGGAAGAGGACAAGGATGCCTACTCTTACCTCTTTTATTCAATACAGTCCTAGAGGTCCTAGCCACAGCAGACAAGGAAAAGAAATAAAAGGCATCCAAATTATTAATGAAGAAATAAAATTTGTCACTATTTGCAGATGGCATGATATTGTACATAAAAGACCCTAAAGACTACCAAAAAACTATTGGAATTAATAAATGAATTCAGTAAAGTTGCAGGGAACAAAATCAATGTGCAGAAATCTGTTGCATTCCAATATAGAAATAATGAACTAGCAGAAAGAGAAATTTAAAAAACACTATCCCATTTGCACTTGCATCAAAAAGAAAAAAATACTTAGGAATAACTCTAACGAAGTAGGTGAAAGACCTGTACTCTAAAATCTATAAAACACTGATGAAAAAAATTGAAACCAACACAAATACATGGAAACACATCCCGTACTCATAGATAGGAAGAATTGATATTGTCAAAATGGCCATCCTGCCTAAAGCAATCTACAGATTCAGTGCAATCCCTATCAGAATACCAACAGCATTCTTCAATGAACTAGAGAAAATAGTTCTAAAAGTCATATGAAACCACAAAAGCCCCCTAATAGCCAAAGCAATCCTGAGAAGGAAGAATAAAGCAGGGGGATTTATACTCCCTGACTTCAAGCTCTACTACAAAGCCACAGTAATCAAGACTATTTGGTACTGGCACAAGAACAGGCCCATAGACCAGTGGAACTGAAGAGAGAGTTCAGATATTAACCCAAGCATATATGGTCAATTAATATACGATAAAGGACCTATGGATATACAATGGGGAAATGACAGCCTCTTCAACAGCTGGTGTTTGGCAAAACTGGACAGCTACATGCAAGAGAATGAAACTGGATTATTGACTAACATACACAAAAGTAAACTCAAAATGGATCAAAGACCTGAATGTAAGTCATGAAACCATAAAACTCTTAGAAAAAAACATAGGCAAAAATCTCTTGGATATAAACATGAGCAACTTCTTCATGAACATATCTCCCCAGGCAAGGGAAACAAAAGCAAAAATGAACAAGTGGGACTATATCAAATTAAAAATCTCTGTACAGCAAAGGGCACCATCAGTAGAAGAAAAAGACATCCTACATTATGGAAGAATATATTCATAAATGACATATCTGATAAGGGGTTGGCATCCAAATTATGCAAAGAGCTCACGCACTCACCAAACAAAAAGCAAATAAGCCAATTAAAAAATGGGCAGAGGATCTGAACAGACACTTCTCCAAAGAAGAAATTCAGATGGCCAACAGGCACATGAAAAGATGCTCCACATCACTAGTCAGAGAAATGCAAATTAAAACCACAATGAGATATCACCTCCCACCAATTAGGATGGCCAACATCCAAAAGACAAGCAACAACAAATGTTGGCAAGGATGTGGAGAAAGGGGAACCCTCCTACACTGCTGGTGGGAATGTAAATTAGTTCAACCATTGTGGAAAGCAGTATGGAAGTTCCTCAAAGAACTAAAAATAGAAATTCCATTTGACCCAGGAATTCCACTCTTAGAAATTTACCCAAAGACTATAATTTCTCAGATTCAAAAAGACATATGCACCCCTATGTTTGTTGCAGCCCTATTTACAATAACCAATATATGGAAGCAACCTAAGTGTCCATCAGTAGATGAATGGATAAAGAAGAGATGGTACATATACACAATGGAATACTATTCAGCCATAAGAAAGAAACAAATCCTACCATTTGCAACAACATGGATGGAGCTGGGGTTATGCTCAGTAAAATGAGCCAGGCAGAGAAAACAAGTGCCAAATGATTTCCCTCATCTGTGGAGTATAACAACGAAGCAAAACTGAAGGAACAAAACAGCAACAGACTCACAGACTCCAAGAAGAGACTAGTGGTTACCAAAGGGGAGGGACGGAGTAGGGGATTGAGGGGTATTGTGATTGGTACAAATGGTTTGGGGGGGATTATGGGGACAACAGTGTAGCACAGAGAAGGCAAATAGTGACTCTGTGGCATCTTACTATGTTGTTGGGCAGTGACAGCAATGGAGTATGGGGGTGACACAATAACATGGGTGAATGTAGTAACCACATTGTTTTTTCATGTGATACCTTCATAAGAGTATATATCAATAATACCTTAATAAAAAAGAAAAAAAGTGTTGGTGAGGATGTAGAGAAAAGGGAACCCTCATGCACTGCTGGTGGGATTACAAATTAATGCAGCCCTGCTGGAAAGAAAATTCAGGTTTCTTAAAGAAACTAAAAATAGAAATACCATAACCCAGCAATTATACTTCCAGGAGTCTACCCAAAGAAAATCAAATCATTAATTCAAAAAGATTTTGCACCCCTATATTTATTGCAACATTGTTTACAATAGCCAAACTATGGAAACAACCATGGAATATTATCCAGCCATAAAAAATAAAGAAATCTTGCCATTTGCATCTACATGATGGACCTAGAGGGTATTACACTAAGTGAAATCAGTCAGTCAGAGAAAGATGGATACCATATGGTTTCACTTACATGTGGAATCTGAAAAACTAAACAAACAAACAGACTCATAAACAGGACAGATGGTTGCCATGGGAGGTTGGGGAAGGATAAAGAGTTGAAGAGGATAAAGAGGTACAAACTTCAAATTATAACATAGTCACAGGGACAGAAATATAGCATAAGGAGTGTAGCTCATAATATTGTAATCTCTTTGTATGGTGACAGATGGTAACTGAACTTATGATGAGCATTTAGTCATGCATATAACTGATGAATCACTAAGTTGTTCATTTGAAACCAATATAACATTTATGTCAACTACATTTCAATAAAATATCATGAAAAAGAAACATACCCTTTATTTTTTGAATTTTAGTTAACGTTTTCTTGATCCATAATCACCTTGGTTGTATCCACCTTAGGGTCTTATAAACCAAAGTTGAAGAAGATTTTAGGGGGAAAATATACTCTTTTGTATCAACCATAAAATTAGCCAGTGGTCTATATAAGTGAGATAACAAAAACAGTAAATTACTTGACATGTTTCCATTTTTAACATAACCCAAAATGCTCTGCATTTCTTTGTAATGTAATGATAGAAACCTTTGGTCACACTTTAGTAAAACAAAACACTAGATCAAGAATCAGTGATAATATAAACCTTATAACCTTAATATAAAAAAAAAGGATAACTGCCACAGAAGCATGACTCGTGGGCTCCTCACAGACAAGTGTCTCAGCTTTTTCAGCTTCTTGTGCAAGTCCTTTAGTGTACTGGTAGCCATAACCATGGGGGCTTTATTTTAGTCAATGAATTTTAGCCTTCTATTTACATGAATAAACCGGCATAGCTCTTAAAATGGATTCTACATGACCATCCAGAATTGGACATTTGTGTCTGAAGGAAATGGTTCGGTTTTCTAAATGCTTCTGTTCCATTCCTATTTTCTCCTGATCTTTGACAGTGGTTCTTTGCATTTCTTTAGGCTTCAGATGGCTTTCTCACAAAAGCTGTAGATGACGAGACAGGGCTACCTCAGAAACAAATATGGGAAGAAGTGGATTAGAATTGTTGATACTGTTTCAGTGTTAAAAACCAGCTGATCCCAGATTTAAGATGGAACTAGTGTTAAACAAAATTTAACTGAGTAAATTTAAAGACCAAACTGACTTTATTCAGTAATTCACGAATCGGGAAGCATCCCATCTAGCAAATAAGAAGGAACTTTGAGAAGCTGTATGCAATAGGGTTTTATAGGCAGAAGGGGCCAGGGCCAGGGAAAAAGCAGATTACCTTTTATTTCTTTGGAGAATGGGAGGGGTCTGTCAGGTGGATTACCTCATTAGTGCTAACCAGGAAGTTCCAGACTGGCAAGTAAGAGTACATTCCTAGGAGGGGCTGAAACTGCATTAGGTTATGTATTCAACTCTTAGTTTGCTGACATGGGCTTAGCAAAAGTGATTCCATTTTGGGCCTGTTACTTTTAACACCAGTATTATGTACATTAAGTTTATATGAAGCTAAAGGTTTACCCTAAAAATAAGTAATTTTTTTAAGGTTTAGAATTTATTCTTTATGCCACTCAAATGGCTTAACCATGTATATCTCAAGAACCTAACATTTCTTCCTCAATACCAACAAAGTTTATATTTTCAGTTAACTCATAAAAATCCTACACAGTTTTAAAATATGCTAACATTTAATGATTCTGAAATAACACACAGAATTGGTATGTTCTATGAAATCACTCCTTTCTTTCCCTATCAATAATGTAGTTCATAGAGTTGGTGAGATTCAGCTTCCTAATCATTCACTCAATTTGCCAAAGATAAGGAGCGTAGCAGACCTCAACCATCTCTTTTCCCAAAGATAAGTTCTCAGTTCTTTATTAGCAAGTTTCTCTGTCACTGTATTTCTCTACCCTCATGACCACAAACAAGGTGTAAGTATCCTTCCTTGGAGTTTATAGGGATCTGACAAATTCCATTAGAAAGTCAATGTAGTTTTTTGTTTCTTTTGACATCAACACACTAGGTCAGCCTATGTCTGAGAAGAGCACGTCAACATGGCTGTCTTACTACATTTCTCATTGTTAATTCTCTGGGTTGATATCCCTTGAAGGTCATATTAATAGATCGTTTTTATCAAAAGCATGTCAACAACAGTAGTTGGGCAAGGGTTGGTTCCGCCTAATGAGATGTGCCCTCCAAGGCCACTAACAGCTTTCTGCCCTGGCAACATCTGCTTGCCTAAATACTTCACCCTGGCTTCAGGCTAGCCTCAGGCTTACCGTGTCCGACTTGCACATTCATTCTCGGACCTCAAAAGGACATTGCTTAATATCTTTTATTCTTTAAGTATTGGGTGAAAGCCCAGACAAATGTAAGTCTGTAAACAGTATTTCCCTTTATTGCCCCTCTGCCCTACCCTTCTGTATGCAAAGCAGGCACAGACATAATGACATAAATATATACATACATATTTTCAGTTTGATTCCTGACTTTCAGACTTACAGGCAGGTCTGGTAAATGAGTGCAGTCTGTGATGTTGGACCATCCTGAAATCAGTGTCCAAGAAAAGGAGGTTCAAGGTACCAGGCCCGTCAGCAGATTTTCCCTAAAGTGAACTCATCTCGTGGTTAATTTATAGAATTTCATCCTTAATCTAACTTGTAGCATATTGTAGGTACACGGGAGGGAAGATGTGCACCAACTTCTTGAATATGGCAAAACATTTCCTAGCACCTGTCAGCGGGATCTGTCCATCCAGGATGAGCATATTGGTTTGCATGTTTCAACACTTCTCTTTGTTAAAAAATGCTCATCTAAATGTTATTTATTGAAGAGTTCAAGTGCTAAAACCAGATTTTTATAGGTACCTTCATTCCCATAAGTTATTAAATACTATTTCCTAAGAAATTATAATAAGAATAGTCAAATAAATTATCAGGAAACGTAGTCTCAACACAGGGTAATGTAACGATTTGCTACAGGTGTGGACTGAACCTGTTACAACTCCATGGACTTTAGTTTTGCCAGATTAAAAATAACCAGCTAATGAAATTAAGCACTAAAGTTTTATTCTTATGTTGTCCCTAGAGAAACAGTTACTCGCTTTCATTTTGGTTTATAACTTGATTATAAATTGAGGGTTGGCTTGTTAGCACAACCAGCCGCCCTTTAAGGAATCCAAGTGCATTTGATTAAGCCTTTAACATCGCTCCCAGGGGTAGGCAACCCCAAAGAGCCACTGGCATGGAAGGCATTAAACATTCATTTTTCTGCCCTATAAGCAGCCTTAACCATGACCTGTCAGCCCTACACTAGATTATCTGGGGGCCTTTCTGTGTCAGCTATCAGTACTAGAGACTTGAATTTAGCACAAATGAGAATTAGATTTAAATTACTAACCTAATTTTCATTTCCGATTTTAAACAGAATTTGGATAGCTGCCTCCAGAAATAAGATATGGTCATGTTTAGCTAACGCCAGCTGCCAGCAGCCCTGTCTGTCCTGCCATGGCAGTTTTTATACATCCTTCCTTTTTTTTGGTACAGTGTTGAATTAAGGACCCAAACATCTATTTGTCACTTCAGTAAGAATTTTAAAGTCTGGTTAAAATAGTTAACATGAGTTGGCACTACAATGACTTGGTGCCGTATATGTCAGAAATAACCTCTAGGAAGGGAAATGCTGATGCTTAGTTCTTGTGTTCCTTTGTAGAAGTAACTCTCCAATATTATTTTGACTTATTACTGACTTTCATGATTATCCTAGGCAGAGTCACTTAAATATATAAAACCCTATAGTTACCTGCTGGACCTAATTTGCAAGTGAAAATATAGTCATCATTCATGCAAACAGTGGGTATGTTTTTATTTAGAGGCCAACAGGCTGTTCAGTATCAGCTTTCGATGTGCCTCCCCCTCTCTATCCATCTATTAATATGGAGCTGGAGGTCTCTCCTGGTGTGCTGAGCAGGTCATACGTGCTGCAATGATTTTTTTCTTTGACACGTTTAACATAGTGTTTTATATAGAAGAATTTAAAAATTCTTTGAAGAATTCAGCAAATTTCAAGTTGATAATTTAGGGATGTAAGCAAGAGACCTTACTGAAAGTATTATATAAGTGAAATGTTGGCAAGTAGATAAAAGGAACATCCATTGTATTAATTTTACTTGCCACAGTCACTGAGGTGTGTATTTTCCACAGGGCTGCATTTTTTATTTGGTTCTTCCTAGACCTAAGTAAGACAGTACAGCACATGTCAGTGCCAAAATTTGCTCTTATGATCTCTGGCAACATGGAGCAACCCTTACATGTCTCGAGGGTTGATCTAACCTTGCAAAAAGAAAAGTATACTTTATCAGCCTTCCTAAGAACAATCTGTGTGTGTGTATGAAGAATAGTTATTTAAACAAGGAACACATTATAGGTACAAACAGTAATTCATTTGCAAGTGAAAATATAATTGTTCATGCACATGTGAGTACATTTTCTCACATTCTCATTTAGGGGCAGTGGGTCTATTCATTGCTTCTTTTTTTTCCCCAAATACAACTCTAGACATATAATCACTATGCAAATCTACTCAGCATATTTACACTGGAAACAAATGTAGCCAATTATAGAAAAATAGGTGGAGCTGTTTTAAGCATTCATTAAATCTCTCAGGGCAAGGGGGTAAATTAAACTTCATGAGGCTGCTGTAAAAATAACCATTTTAGAATTTAAATATGGTGGTTATAATTTAGTGCTTGTTACCAGATTCAATTTTAACACAGAAATTTAGCTTCCAAAAAATATTCCAAATGAGGCATTGCATCTGGGAGCCTGTGTCTGTGCCCCTCATACAGGCATTTAAAAATTACGGCCTCTTTCCAGCCCTTTTCCTGCTGAATCAGGAGTGGCCTTTGAATTTCTTTGAAGCCTGAGTTTGGCCAGTCTTAATAAATACCGTAATGAGCTGAAGCCCCTGTAGGTAAGCTTCTGTCAGCGTCATCCACGGGTAGAAAGCATCGTCTCTCCCCCCATTAGTGGTCTGCATAGTCGCAGCCCAGAAGCCAGCTTTCCACAACCTATTTTCTCACTTCTCGTGACGCATCTTTGAGAAAGAATTAAGCTAAGGTAATATGGACGTTAAAATGGCATTTGAAAGCTAAGCATCAGTGAGGATCATGTTTGCCTGGAGAATGACTGACCCAGCGAGCTTTGTGACAGTAACAGAACCCATCACAGGAGAACGGGATGGAACGGTCAGCCGTCGGACACGTGCTGGAGGCCTTAGCGTGGTGGAATGTGCTGCGGCCCCTGCCATGTGATTTGAAGAACCCAAAATTCGCCCTAATCAAAAAACAACTGAATTATACACAAACTCTTTTGTTCCAATTCTTTTGTGTTAGTTTCGTTTCTTTGTGCCAAATGTGGTCTCTCTGGTTCCCTTTGAAAACATACATATCTCTGGAAAAGATGGCGCATTACACGACAGTCACTTTATAATCAGGTATATATGACCATTTTCTCTGGGAGAGAAAGATCTGTGCGTGTCAGGAAGGGGAAATATGACATGGAATTAGCCAAATGGGGAGGGAGGCAACCAGATGCAAACTGGATTTCTCCCACTTTACAGAGGTGCCATTCAGGCAGGCAGAGAGAAGCCCAACTCAGAATTACTACCCTCTCGTGAAGAGTGGGAGAGCTGGAGAGTTTTGCTGTATGTCCTTGCCCCAAAGTAGACTGGGCATTTTTTGTTTTGTTTTTTTGTAAGAGAGTGGTTTGCAGCTGGGCTGAGAAGTTTTAGGGTAGAAAGGTCAGCAGGTCACAGCAGCCTGGGCACCAGCCCTACCCAGAGAAGCAGCGGGATGCTGAGGGCTGGGGTCCGCACCCAGGGAGGTCATAAGGGCAATCCAGCTGGAGAGAAGTTGGCTCAACCCTGAAAAGGCTTAACATCCAGTTTAAAATGCTGATTAGAAAAATCCCACGATGAGAAGTTTGATCCTATTTCCTCCCTTTCACGTGGGGTAAGATGCTTCTGCCTAAAACAGTTCAGCATTATTTTTAAGGAGTTAATGTGTAACCACATTACTCTAACAAGTGCTCGGTCACCTCTGATCTCCCCTCCTTGCCGTGATTCAGAACGTCCCTCATGTTCTGTTTCCCTCTTCCTGGGAAACTGGTCCCCCAGGGGAGACTAGAATGTGACAGTGACAGCTGACAGATTGTTGCCAGGGGTGTTGCTCAGGAGTCTGTTAAGGTGGGAACCACCTCATACTGATGAATTGTTTTAATTTATAGGCCAACTTTTTGTACTTAGTGAGCTCAAGTTTTGTATCCTGAGTTCTCCTTTTTGAGCAATGATGTCACACTAGTCTTTGTTACAGTGTTCTTTCACATTAATATGTCTTCCTCTCTTGAAAACTTACATAATCCTCCCGAAAGCTAAAGAGGAGGGCACAACATTAGAACAGCCCCTTGTTGAAGATAAAGGTATGATTCCAAAACCAAATAAATGACTTCATGGGTATGAAGCATCTGGGACCTCAGACAGATTGTTGGCAAAAATGCATCTTTGTGCCTTGTTAACCTGGCTGCTGGGCATCTCGTGGGGGTCAGGCAGGGAACAGAAGGTTTTGAGAAGGGCCTTACATGACCAGGTTTGTGTCTTTAGAGACTAAGGCTTAGTTCATCTGGGAATGGCGAGACTGAAGACAGGGAGAAGCTCAGGAAGGAATTTCAGTGGAGCAGGTGAGAGGACAGAGGCCTTGGAGAGGAGGAATAGGAGAAGGGCCAGGAGATGCCTGGGGCTCAGAATCTCCAGGATTGGTTTCCTGACTGCTAGGACAGTGTCGCTAGGGACTGTGACCTTGACTGCACCTGACCTCCCACAAATGTTAGGCCATTCTCAGTGAGCAAGAAGGACGCACTCCAAAACCAGTGCATATTATGTGTCAGTTCATGGTGCCCAGTGGGGTAGTGCTGCTGGCACCCTACTAAGCCATTCCCCATTTTCTACTAGCATAAAAGCGAAGTTCACAGTGTACCACCTATGATATATTAGAATCTGGCTGTGGTTCTTCACCCACATCAAAAGGATACAATAATAAGAGCTTGAATCCTAGAAACAGACCTTCCTGCTTAGCTGAAGCAGAAGGGGAGATGCAGTATATATTGACAAAGTTCAGTCTGCTGGTAGCACATTTTGCCCAAGGGGTTGAAATGACAGTGAATTCAGATTTAGGTAAGATGTCAGATGTCAGTAAAACACAAAACTACTGAATACAGACTAAATAGAAGATTCATATAAATTACAAGAATTGAAACCTTCAGGGACTAAAAGGAGATAGCAGGGAAGCTTGAAGACCATGTCCGGAGGTCGGTTATAGGAAACAGATAATATTGTCTGCTTTAGACTCAAAGCAAAGGTAACTAAATATTAAGCCATAAAAAATGGCCCTGCGACTCCCTGAATGTTTCCCACTCTCATCAGGGACTTGGAGAACCACTGATGGTACAAGTATAAATCATTTCAGCTCAAGCACAGGAAGGAGAAAGCATGTGTAGCCAGGAACCTAGTAGCACCTGCAAACAAAATTCCATCCTGACCAGTGGGTCTGATTACCCATTAACTAATTTACTAAACAAATACCCATTGAGTGGTCATCTGCAGTGCTCCAGACACTCTGCTGCTTTTGGATACAAGACTGAAAAAGAGACCCTCCAGAAGAAGGGGGAGTTGGCAAGCACATAGTGATAAATGCCCTCCTGATAGAGGTAATGGTTGGGTTGTAGCTTTAGCAGAGGACTCAGCAGCATCCCCTTTGGAGGAAAGGATAAGAGCCAGGCCTCAGCCCAGATTAAAGTGCACACCTTCAGTGGAAGGTCGCTTCTAGGCATGGGCAGCAGCTGTGTGACTCACCCACCAGGCTGCCTTGGCCACAGATTTCCAGCACTGGACAGCAGACAGAATGGTCTTGTAAACTGAAACCCAGTTTACTTTCTGTCTCTGGACTCAAGTCCGGATCCCCAGGCACGGTAGAGGCTCTGGACCGTGTGATAGCATCCAGAGCATGACCGTCGTTCTCACGCCCCATCTCGAACCCTCTCCTGCCCCACCCTCAGCACTAAATAGCAGTGTGAACAGAAAAGGCCATTTGTGGGGAAAATTGATGTCTGCGAATACAGGTTTGTAGCGGGTGGGCTACACTTGAAGACTAGAATTTTAAAATACCTTTTTATTTTAAAGAAAAGGTGTGCATTATAAACAAGTCTCATTAAATTATAGTTGTCATTTTTTACTTCATTGGGGTTGGAAGTAGAGGCAAGAGAGGATCGGGATAGTCTTCAGTCTCTCATAACCAAGGATCATGAGAAAAATACTCCAGTTTAACAGAATGTATATAAATGCTGAGGAGAATATTTATTTTTAAGAAAACTGGATACCCAGTGGATATAGACCAATGAGGCATAAGTCATTCCCTCTTTAAAATCTAGCATGCTCAGGTGATAACAAGTGTTGATAAGAATGTGGAGACCTGGAACCGTCACACATCGCTAGTGGCAATGTAAAATAGTGCATCCTCTCTGGACAGTACTTAGGCAGTTCCTCTCGTGTTAAAAGTAGAATTGCTGTGTGACCAAGCAATTCCACTCCTAGGTATATACCCAAGATGAAACATGTCCGTGCAATATTTGTACACTGATGTTCATAGCAGCATTGTCCATAATAGCCAAAAAATGAGAACAGCCCACATGTCCATCAACTAATGAACAAATTAGCATAATTTAGTATTTCCATACAATAGAACATTATTTGGCAATTAGAAGGAATGAAGTACTGATGGCTGCTACAACATGGATCAACCTTAAAAACATGCTTTGTGAAAGAAGCCCATCACAAAGGACCATGTGCTCTATGATATCATATGCGAAATGTCCAGAATAAGTAGAAAATAGAGACAGAAACTAGATTACTCAATACCTAGGGCTGGAAGATTTGCAGGAATAAGAACTAACTGCTAATGGGTATGAAGCTTCGTTTTGGGGTGATGTAAATACTCTAAAATGGATTGTGGTGATGGTTGCATAACTCTGTACTAGAGACCACTGAAGTGTTCACTTTAAATGGGTAAATTGTATGGTATGTGAATTATGTCTCAGTAAAGCTGCTTTAAAAAAAAAAATCCAGCCTCGATACCTTGGCATCTTTGACTCTTTCCTACTTACTGCAGCCACAACTTTTTACAGCGGCATTTTGGGGAAGATAATGTGTGAATCTCTAGTGTCTTAAACAAGTCCTCTACTGTAAGGATATTTTCTGAGAGTTCATTAGGAATTATTGCTTAACTAAGCCTGGATTGCAATCCAATAGCTTCTCAGTAGGAATGCACCATCTGTGCTGTTCTTTAGATGAGTCTGTTCTAACAGAAGCTTTATATTTCAAAACACACATTGATTTAATATACATGGCACTGCTGTGAAGGCTTATAGGATGAGTTTTTAAGTTTTTAAAAAATATTTTACCAATTGTATACTTTAGGTCATAGCCAGTGTGTTTCCACTGTTTATTGAGCATTAACTCAGGGGGCATTAAAATGGAATGGTTTTAATTTTCTCTAGTCAACTGCTTTAGGCAGTGTTTCTGTTCAATCTTGTTTTTCTGTCCCTTAACATTACTGAGCAGATCTCACAGCATTCGGGTCACTTTTCATTATTAGGAGGTCAGTCTGGTCCATTTTTTACTCCCATCTCATACCTAATTTAAATTTAATTTCTTCCTTCCACTCCATCAGTATGGATGGAACATAGTCTGGCTCCCAGATACCTCCTTTCTCTCCCTTTCCAAAGCCTTCTAGGCCCAGGGGCTAATAGACCAGAACAGTGTCCCTTTACCTCATTCCGCACGGTTACCATCCTCCCCACTTCTTTGGAGGTTCCCTCTTGCCAACCACGCCTTGTGGGGTGACAGGTGTCAAAATGCTGCTTTGCATTGGCTGATTTGGAGGGCTCGCTGATGTGACCCAGCCCTGGTTGAACCTCCTTGACTAACCCCTTCCCTGGTGGTAAATGTTTAATAACTGGCTGTGGGCAGGAATGGGGTTGGTGCTATATGTGTGTGTATGTACCTAAGTTTATTATACATTTTACTCATGTAAAGAATACATAGCATACAATTTACAGATAATAAAATATATATAATACTACTCAATGCGAAGTCCATATAACCAATCGATTATCCCAGAAGACTCAGTGATTTTTGCCAAAATCTTTGATCAATAGCCATTTTATGGTTGCAACTGACGAACGTAGTTCTAACATAAATATTGGGTGATATTTTCACTTAAGTTAAAAACTAGGACAAAAGTAAAACAAAAGTGAAGGATGTCAGAACTTATTTGCTAGTCAATGTCATGAGCAACTTTTTTGCTGAATCAGATTATAGTTTCAAGTACTGGAAGAATAGATACTCCAATTTTTATGCTATTTACAGTTTAAAGACTCTAGACATGATACACCTTAAATTAATCTGCATTATTAGCATTTTCTGTGTCACTTTCTTAACAACAATCAACAAAACAATAAATTTGCAGCATTTACTGATTTCAAGCTACATACCTGACCTTCATGAATGCTAAATTGGGACAAGGTACACAGCACGCTCTTTTTTCACGATGCAGATAGAGCAGGCATAAAAAAATACTATGGGGATAATAATACCAGTAAAATATTTAATAAGTAATGAGTGTTCAGTATTACTTTTGCTTATAAATATTTAATTGTAACTTTATATAGTTTAATTTTTTAATAATGGCTTTGTTTAAATTCCTAAAAATTTAAGGATGAACCTAGAGGGTATTGTGCCAAGTGAAATAAGCCAGGCAGAGAAAGACAAATGCCATATGACTTCACTTATTTGTGGAATCTAAAAACAAAATAAAATGAACAAAGCAGGAGTAGACTCAGACACTGAGAAGTGACTGGTGGTTACCATGGAGGAGGGGTTAGAGTAGTTAGATACATGCAATGCAATAGTAAATGATAATCTGACATAAAAAGATTAATCATAATGCTTGTCCCATGTCCCTGCTCTACCTCACCATAAAGATCAGTAGCCACTTCTTACTAATTTTTTTTTAAGCCCTAAAAATTTAAAAATTGGATGGAAGCTGGCTCCAGAATACTGCTGGGGTCCCCTCCCCTAGAAGTCTGCCCTCTGGATGGGACATGGAGGTCCCTCTCTCCGGTCAGATAGCCAAAGGGCTCATCAGCAGGTTAGCCGCCTACGTCACTTCATACCTGGTTTAAATCTCCAGCCGGGGGTGATACTGCAGGCTCTCCTCCTTGCAGGCACTCCCAGTCTTCACTAGTGAGACTCTTGGTACCCTCCTCACATGGCTGTGAAAGAAGAAAGTCATCTTCCCATTTCCATCACAGTGGGAGGAGGGGAAGACAGGACCCCACTAGCACACTCACCACAGTCCCAGTGTAGGAGCTTGTTGTTTCCACCTTTCTCTCCTTTCCCATATTTTGTGCTGGACTTCCAGGCTCTCAGAGCCAGCTTGCCTTCTCTCATCAGGTTCTCAGGAAGATTTTAGTGTCTCTTTGGAATTTGGGGCATTTGGTACCTCTTTTAGCATCACAGTTATTCATTCCGGGGTAGCAGCAAGTATTGCTAGACGTGTGTGTAGTTTCATTTAGCGTTTGCAGATTCAATTCTAGTTTGATAATGTCCACCATTTGATTTAAATCTTAGACATGTTAACTTTCTCCTTGATCACACTATAAGTCACACACACAATATGCAAACGTGCACACGTCTTTTCAGGGTACTTAGCAATCTTTCTGGTTTGAGTTAGGCCTATAGTTAGTAGTCTGGTTTTCCCACATTCCAAGATACAAAACCTTAATTTTGTCCTATGCACTTGATTTTTAATTAGTAGACCCAGAGGAATTCAGACAGATTCCTAAATCTTGATAACATTCTCCAAAGAGACAGGAGATTCCTACACCCCATGGGTGAAAGAGCTTTAATTGCTTCAGGTATTAACCTAGCAAGATTAGAGTTCTCCAAATAAAATTTTAGTGAAGGAAAGAAATGAGGAAGGGTGAGAATTTACCCTACCAGATACCAAAACCTACTATAAAACTGTAGAGAGGAAAACCGAAACAAATAAAGCAAAAGGAAAATCGATCTATTGCGAGAATATCAAGGATGGAGTCAGGTCCAGATATGTATGGGAATCTTGTGTGTGACAAAACTAGATGGACATAAAAGTTACTGTATATAAATACAGGAGAACATTTCTCAAATACTGGAGTGAATGGAGTGGGCCTTTGTAAAACATGAAACCAGAAAATATTAATGAAAAGTTCACTTATCTAACCACCTAAAAAATGTAAACTTATATATGGCAAAAGACATCATAAACTAGCTTAAAGAACAGATGACATACTGGGAGGAAATATTTTCCTCTGGACAGAATAGATAAATAGCATTATCCTTAGAGGTGCATTGAATTTGTTTTGGCTGAATACTAAACAGCCAGCCTTAAAATCAATGAGCAGCCTGAGGCAAGGCAGAATGTTCCCATCATGAAATGATCTGCTGAGATACAATAAAAATGAAATTTTATTTTAAGAATTTAAACATATTATAATTTTATTATTAAGAATTAAGTGTTTTTAAAGTTGGTCATTATGAGGTAGCAGTATAATTTCTCAGCACTGCCAGCTGCTTGATGGCCCCTCTGCACAAATGAAATACTTAGTTATTTTCACCCGATGAAAAGCATGAATATTTTTGGCTTTCTGTGCCAGCATGGGTTACTGTTAATGGAGATTTTGCTATCAGATCAGTAAGCTTCCCTTTTGCTCTGGTGGTAACTAAAAGGTAAAGACTTGCCTCCTCACCGCCTGGAGTTGACTGGGTGGATGATACAGCATCACTGAAGCACTCCCGCAAATCAGAACTGCATGCAGTGCTTAAAGAAAGCACCATCGGAATACTTAAGAGGGAAACATAAGATTTTGCCCCTCACATTTTTATTTTCAATATTTTTACATCTCACATTTTTATTTCCAATATTTTTATATCTGGTTACAGCTTCATGCAATCATGGAATGTGCTACATTCTCTGCCAACAGCCAGTGGCCATTAACAAGTCCCTTTCTGTCCACACCTGCAGCATGAGACCTGTGTTGTTCTGCAGGCTTTTCACACAGGAGACCTCCTCTTCCGTCTCACTTTCAACATTTATAGGAATACATGCGAAGGCAGTTCTAGATCTTCCCTTGTATGTATCTTCCCTTGTTTTAAAATCGAAAAGACACATTTGTCTTTGGCAGAAAGAGATTTTCAGCCCCAAGTTACATTCATAGCACTTCCTAATATTTTTTAAACTAGCACTCAGATATTAACAAGAAGTTCAAATGATGGCATTATGTTTATTAAATATGATGGTAGCCTGTATGATCTCTGATCCTAAGTCCAGTAAAGCTGGAAGGAGGGAGGCATCTGTCTGTTCAGTCTCCCAAAGACTAAAGAAGATTTTGGCTGAATACTGAGGCCAAAGCTGAACTTCAATATGTGCTTAACAGTTGCAGTATATAAAGTGCCCCTTCATATTACTAAGAAAAAAAATAGATTAAAGACATGCAACCAAAAAAATCACAGAAGAAATACAAATGGTGAACAAATATGAGAAAATGTTAAAGCTCAGTAGGCATCAGGTTAAATGCAGCTAAAATGACAGATTGTTTTGCACTAGCCTGACAAAAAAATCTAAAGGATCAGTAATGCAGAGCAAGAGAGATTACAGATGGCAGCGTGAGAGGTGAGACAGAGACCTCCTACTAAAATGACATATTATATGAAAATATAATTAATACAACTAATCCTGAAAGAGTAACAGGAAAGAAGGCTGCACCAGACTGCATACACCTGAAGAAAAGAACATACCTCACGGAACAGGGTAACATACCAAAGCCATGATCCGGAGGAACCCAAGCCCTTCCCCCACCCCAGCTCACCGGTGGGAGGAAGGGAAATGGAGCAGGGAGGGAGTAGAGGCCTGGGACTGCTGAACACCTAGCCCTGGAGATCTGTTCTGGAAGCACAAACCTACATTGCATGGTGCTGTGGTGATAAGTGGGGTTGAAAAACTAAGACAGGCAGAATACCTGAAGAGACTGAAATTCCAGCTACTTGTGGAAAACAGGGATCCATATCCAGCTGCTCTGGGTGGGCAGTCAGACTTCCTAACAGCAAGAGGGCTGCTAAAGGGGTAAGGACTGACAAAAAGAGTCTGGGTGCACTCTGCCCAGCAGGTTGGGAAACTTCAGGCGCTCCATCACTCTGACTGGCTACGCAGCTCCAAGGGCCCCCACTGTGATACGCAGCATGCTGTGCCTTCCTCCCGGCCAGTCCGCATCTGGCTCACAAACCAGCAACCCCTGCCCTGGCATCAGACCAACCAGGGAGAAGTCCCGCCTACAGCAGCTACAAATGCAAAACATAGAGGATTACACCTGTGTGTTTGGGCCACTGGTTTCTGGCAGTGGAGGCAAGAATAACAGCCAGGAAACAGAAAACAGCTCTTTCCTCCCCCCAGGCACCAGCACCGCTCCCCTGTGACCCTGAACATGGCTCCAGGGGCTGAGCAGCTCTGGAGAGTAGAGCTTCTGGAAACTAGAGGGCACCACATACAAATATGAAATGTCAAAAGAACCTAGTTCAAACAAAAATCTCGCAAACACCAGAAAAAGTGTCAAGTGAGAATGAACTAATCAGTCTTCCAGAAAGAGACTTCAACATAAAAATCATAAACATGCTCCTGGAGGTACAGAAAAATATTCAAGAACTCAGAAATGAATTTAGGGCGGAGATCTGATCTTTAAGGAGCAAAATGCAGGGTTTTAAAAGCAGATTAGATATGGTGGAGGAGACAATAAATGAAATAGAAATTAGAGAAGAGGAATACAAAGAAGATGAGGCACAGAGAGAAAAACATATCTCTAGAAATGAAAGAATATTGAGAACTGTGTGACCAATCCAAACAGAACAATATTCATATTATAGGGGTATCAGAAGAAGAAGAGAGAGAAAAAGGGCTAGAAAGTGTCTTTAAGGAAGTAATTGCTGAAAACTCCATTCTGGGGAAGGAGATAGTCTCTCAGGCCATGGAGGTGCACAGATCTCCCAACACAAGGGACCCAAGGAGGACAATACCAAGACATATAATAATTAAAATAGGAAAAATCAAGGATAAGGACAGACTATTAAAAGCAGCCAGAGAGAGAAAAAAGATGACATACAAAGGAAAACCCATCAGGCTGTCATCAGACTTCTCAGCAGAAACCTTACAGGCCAGAAGGGAGTGGAATGATATATTTAATGCAGTGAAGCAGAAGGACCTCAAACAAGAATATTCTATCCAGCAGATTATCATTTAAATTTGAAGAAGGGATTAAACAATTTCTAGATAAGCAAAAGCTAAGAGAATTTACCTCCCACTACCATCTCTACAGTGTATTTTGGAGGGACTACTATAGATGAAAGTGTTCCTAAGGCTAAATAGCTGTCACCAGAGGTAATAAAACCACAGTAAAGAAAGTAGAACAGTTAATTACTAAGCAAATGCAACACTAAATCAACTACCCCCAAAGTGAGTCAAGGGATAAACAGAGTATAGAATATGATACCTCATATAAAAAGAATGGAGAAGGAAGAAAAAGGAGAAGAAAAAAAAAAAAGAACCTTTGGATCGTGTTTGTAATAGTATACTAAGTGAGTTAAGTTAGACTCTTAGATAGTAAGAAAGTTATCCTTGAACCTTTGGTAACCACGTATCTAAACCCTGCAGTGGCAATAAGTACATACCTATCGATAACTACCCTGAATGTAAATAGTCTGAATGCACCAATCAAAAGACATAGAGTCACTGAATGGATAAAAAAACAAGACACGTCTATATGCTGCCTACAAGAGACTCACTTTCAAACCCAAAGACATACACAGACTAAAAGTGAAGGGATGGAAAAAGATATTTCATGCAACTAATAGGGAGAAAAAAGCAAGAGTTGCAGTACTTGTATCAGACAAAATAGACTTCAAAACAAAGCAAGTCACAAGAGACAAAGGACATAACATAATGATAAAGGGGTCTATCCAACAAGAAGATATAACCATTACAAATATCTATGCTCCCAACACAGGAACACCTACATATGTGAAACAAATGCTAACAGAATTAAAAGGGGAAATAGAATGCAATGCATTCATTCTAGGAGACTTCAACACTCCACTCACTCTGAAGGACAGATCAGCCAGACAGAAGATAAGTAAGGAGACAGAGGCACTGAACAACACATTAGAACAGATGGACCTAATAAACATCTACAGAACTCTACACCGAAAAGCTGCAGGATACACATTCCTCTCAAGTGCACATGGAACATTTTCAAGAATAGATCATATACTAGGCCACAAAAAGAGCCTCAGTAAGTTCAGAAAGAGTGAAATTGTACCAACCAGCTTCTCAGACCACAAAGGTATGAAACTATAAATAAATTATTCAAAGAAAATGAAAAAGCCCACAAATACATGGAGGATTAACAGCATGCCTCTAAATAACCAATGGGTCAATGACCAAATAAAAACAGAGATCAAGTAATATATGGAGACAAATAACAATAATTCAACACATAAAATCTGTGGGATGCAGTGAAGGCCATGCTAAGAGGGAAGTATACTGCAATACAGGCCTACCTCAGGAAAGAAGAACAATATGAAAGGTCTAAACTCACAATGAAAGACACTAGAAAAAGAAGAACAAATGAGGCCCAAAGTCAGTAGAAGGAGGGGCATAATAAGATTAGAGCAGAAATAAATAAAATCGAAAAGAGTAAAACAATAGAAAGAATCAATGAAAGCAGGAGCTGGTTCTTTGAGAAAATAAACAAAATAGATAAACCCCTAGCCAGACTTATCAAGAAAAAAAGAGAGCTACACACAAAAACAGAATCAAATATGAGAAAGGAAAAATCACTACAGACACCACAGAAATACAAAGAACTATTAGAGAATACTATAAGAAATTATATGCTAACAAACTGGATAACCTAGAAGAAATGGACAACTTTCTAGAAAAATACAACCTTCCAAGGCTGACCCAGGAAGAAACAGAAAATCTTAACAGACCGATTACTAGCAACGAAATTGAATTGTAATCAAAACACAACCAAAGAACAAAACCCCTGAACGAGGTAGCTTCACTGCTGAATTTTATCAAACATGTAGTGAAGACCTAATACCCATCCTCCTTAAAGTTTTCCAAAAAGTTGAAGAGGAGGCAATACTTCCAAACTCATTCTATAAAGCCATCCTCACCCTAACACCAAAACCAGGCAAAGACATTGCAAAAAAAGAAAATTACAGACCAATATCCCTGATGAACATAGATGCAAAAATACTCAACAAAAAATACTAGCAAACCAAATTCAAAAATACATCAAAAAGATCATCCATCATGATCAAGTAGGATTTACTTCAGGGATACAAGGATGGTACAATATTAGAAAATCCATCAACATCATCCACCACATCAACAAAAAGGACAAAAACCACATGATCATCTCCATAGATGCTGAAAAAGACATAGCAACCATAAACAGCAGTTACTGCTTAAGGCAGGGGCCCTCTGTAGCACTAGCATTCAAAGCTGGTTCATCATAGAAGTTTAGTTTAAAAAATATTAGTAAGTGCTATGAATGTAACTTGGGGCTGAAAATCACTTTCTGCCAAAGACAAAATTCAACATCCACTCATGATAAAAACTCTCAAGAAAATGGGTATAGAGGGCAAGTACCTCAACATAATAAAGGCCGTATGTGACAAACCCACAGCCAACATCATACTTAACAGCAAGAAGCTGAGAACCTTCCTTGAATATCAGGAACATGACGAGGATGCCCACTCTCCTTACTTCTATTCAACATAGTTCTGGAAGTACTCGCCACAGTATTCAGTCAATATAAAGAAATAAAAGACATCCAGATTCATAAAGAAGAAGTTAAACTGTCACTTTGCAGATGACATGATACTGTACATATGAAACCCTAAAGAATCCACTCAAACTATCAGATCTAATATCTGAATTCAGCATAGTTGCAGGATACAAAATTAATACACAGAAATCTGTTGCATTCCTATACACTAATGATGAACTAGCAGAAAGAGAAACAGGAAAACAATTCCATTCATAATTGCATCAAAAAGAATAAAATACCTAGAAATAAACCGAACGAAGGAAGTGAAAGGCCTATACTCTAAAACCTATAGGACACTCATGAGAGAAATTAAAGAAGATACCAATAAATGGAAACACATCCCATGCTTACGGATAGGAAGAATTAATATTGTGAAAATGGCCATCCTGCCTAAAGCAATCTACAGATTCAATGCAATCCCTATCAAAATATCAACAACATTCTTCAACGAACTGGAGAAAATAGTTCTAAAATTCATATGGAACCACAAAAGACCCCAAATAGCCAAAGCAATCCTGAGAAGGAAGAATAAAGCTTGGGGAATTATGCACACTGACTTCAAGCTCTACTACAAAGCCACAGTAATCAATACAATTTGGTACTGGTACAAGAACAGACCCATAGACCAATGGAACAGACTAGAGAACCCAGATATAAACGCAAGCATATATGATCAATTAATATACGATAAAGGAGCCATGGACATACAATGGAGAAATGACAGCCTCTTCAACAACTGGTTTTGGCAAAACTGGATAGCTACATGCAAGAGAATGAAACTGGATTATTGTCTAACCCCATACACGAAAGTAAACTCAAAATTGTAAGTCATGAAGCCATAAAACTCTTAGTAGACATCATAGGCAAAAATCTTCTGAATAGAAACATGAGCAACTTTTTCCTGAACGCGTCTCCTCAAGCAAGGGAAACAAAAGCAAAAATGAACACATGGGACTTCATCAAACAAAAAGCTTCTGTACAGCAAAGGACACCATCAACAGAACAAAAAGGCATCCTACAGTATGGGAGAATATATTTGTAAATGACATATTCGACAAGAGTTTAACATCCAAAATATATAAAGAACTCACATGCCTCAACACCCAAAAAGCAAATAACCCGGTTAAAAAATGGGTGGAGAATATGAACAGACAATTCTCCATAGAAATTCAGATGGCCAACAGGCACATGAAAAGATGCTCCACATCACTAATTATCAGGGAAATGCAAATAAAAACCACAGTGAGATATCACCTCACACCAGTTAGGATGGTCAGTGTCGAAAAGACTGAGAAAAACTAATGCTGGCAAGGATGTGGAGAAAGGGGAACCTTCCTACACTGCTGGTGGGAACATAAGCTAGTTCAACCATTGTGGAAAGCAATATGGAGGTTCCTCAAAAAACTAAAAATAGAAATACCATTCGACCCAGGAATTCCACTCTTAGGAATTTACCCAAAGAATATAATTTCTCATATTCAAAAAGACATATGCACCCCTATGTTTTTTGCAGCACTATTTACAATAGCCAAGATATGGAAGCAACCTAAGTGTCCATCAGTAGATGAATGGATAAAGAAGAGGTGGTACATATACACAATGGAATACTATTCAGCCATAAGAAAGAAAGAAATCCTACCATTTGCAATAACATGGATGGAGCTGGAGGATATGATCCTCAGTGAAATAAGCCAGGCAGAGAAAGACAAATACCAAATGATTTCCCTCATTTGTGAAGTATAACAACGAAGCAAAACTGAAAGAACAAAACAGCAACAGACTCACAGACTCCAAGAAGGGATTAGCAGCTACCAAAGGGGAGTGGTGGCGGAAGGCAGGTGGGGAGGGAGGGAGAAGGGGATTGAGGGGTGTTATGATTGGCACACATGGTGTGGGGGGGATCAGGGGAAACACAGTATAACACAGAGAAGGCAAATAGTGAATCTGTGGCATCATACTACACTGATGGTCAGTGACTGCAATGGCATATGGGTGTGACATAATATGGATGAATGTAGTAACCACATTGTTTTTTCATGTGAAACCCTCAGAAGTGTGTATATCAATAATAACTTAATTAAAAATAAAAAAAATATTTTAAAAAAAGATCGGTAATGCAGTGTTGGTGAGAATACCCAGAAATGATAAATTTTACATCCTTTTTCTTGAAGGGCAGTTTGGCAGTATTTACCAAAAGTTCAAAATGTGTGCTCTCTGGTCTGGTGCCGTCCCTTAGAAGAACCTGCCCTCCAAAGTACTCAAATGTGTGCTTCAAAGATTTATACCAAACTGTAATATCAGTTCTAATTGCAAAATCAAATCAAATCTAAATATGCCTCAGTAGGGGAATGGAAAAATGAATGCTGAATAATTATGGAAAGGAATGCCCTGTAATTATTAAAAATAATGAGCTAGATCTATTTGTATTATCTTAGAAACACAATTAGAGTATATTGTGACAGAGGAAAACGTAAGTGCAGAATATCTGTCACGTGATTTCTGTTTGGTTTAAACATAAACAATGAGGAAAGTATGGAGGGATGAGCATCAAGCCATTAACAGTGGTTACTTAGGTTTGGGGATGGAGGAAATCAGAGGGAAGGAGGTAACATTTTTACATTATACATCTTCATTATTTGAATTTGTTATTATGAGTATCTTTTTTCATTTTATAAAAGATTTAAATAAAACTAGCTAGACCAAACCATGGGAGGAAAGTTTCATGAAAGGCACAAAGATGAGCTATTCCTCACTGCAGAGCCAGACCCACAGAGCACCTCCCATGACTTGGTGCATGGGTAAAAGAAAAATGTTAATCACAGGTATGATGGAACAGCTGGAGAAGAGGGTTTATAGCCTTGAAGAATCCAAGAAATGGCAAAGTGCAAACCACAATATTAATAATGAAATAATTACGTTTAAAAGAATAACAGGAGAAATGTAAAGAAAGCTGTCAGAATCACCACCAGGTTCCCTGTCTGGCTTACTAATAATCCATGTATAGAGGAGAAACTTCTACGATGAACCAGCTTTGAATGCTAGTGCTACAGAGGGCCCCTGCCTTAAGCAGTAACTGCTGTTTATGGTTGTATTTTGTATGTGTTCCTTGTCTACTTGCAGCAAACATGGGGTTAATGAGAGGATTACAGAGACAACAGGCAGAGTCCCATGAGGACAGGAATTTGCTTAGCACTGGTTCTCCAGTACCTGGCACATAGCTGGGACTTAATAAATATTGGTCAAATGAATGGATGTGTGGGCTCCAATCCAGTGGGAAATATGGATAAGTAAACAGCTAAAAGGCAGGATTCTTCGTGCAGGGATATAAGTGTAAACAGACTGCACGGACTGCTAGGACGCCCCTCGGAGACGTGCCTGGGGTGGCTGCGTCTGAGCTCAGTGCTGAGGAGAGAGAAGCCTTCCTGGCCAAGGGAGCAGCGGGAGCAGGGCGGCCCAGGAGGTGAGCGCCTGTGTCAGGAGCCGCAAGTCGCTCATTCTGGTTGAAAGTGTGAGTTAGAGGAAGCTAGAAAGATCAGGTCCAGATCACGGAAGATCATGGGAGCCCTCCTAAGGACTTTGAGTGTTTTCTGAAGAGATGTCTTTAAGACAATCAGATCTATACTTTTAAAGATGCACATGAATACTTATTTGCTTGTCTTCATTTTTAAATAAGAGCAGAAATTTTTTATGTCCTTTACGAGAATTCATTCCTTTAACCTGTGAAGCAGGTACTGTTACTGTCTCCATTTTGCAGTTGAGGAAACTGAGGCACAGAGAAGTTAGGTAATTTGCCCCACATGACTCAGTTATTGGTGGAATTGTGATAAAACCCAGGCCATCTGGATCCAAAGTCCATGACCTTTTCCACTGTCCTGTACAATTTTTGTTTGTGTTTAAGAACATACGTTCTCTTAAAAGGGAATTTAAAAAATTTTTTTTCCAGTAATTTCTCCCATACCATCTACCAACCAAGATAGGATGTTCTTTGGCCTTGCAAATAGAATCACTGAGCACTTCAGCACCCTTCCTGTCTTTTCTCCACTCACCCTTAACCACACAGCTGCTTCTCATCCCCTACAGTCTGGTTCCCTGCCTTCCTCCTCCATGGCTACAAACCAGTTTGGTTTCCAGGTACCCACAGTAGCCCCAGCCATGAGAAAGACGAGGCTTGGTCCAGGTTGCAAGCTTTTATCTGAGCTTTTCTCTTCCAGAATCAAAGGTGCACAGACCATAGATCCCAAAAATGTGTATGTGTGTGTGGTGAGGGCAGGGGCGCAGAGTGCTCATTGCATCATCTTTCATTCACTTGCAGATGATCAACAAGGATTCCCTGAGGAGCTCCTCCTTGTCCCTGGAAGAACTGGGAAGGGAGGCCGAGGCGAGACAGGAAGTAGAGAGGGGGGGTGGGGGGGGCGGGGCTGCCGCCTGTCATCAGGGAACTTTCCATGTTCTGCTTTCATTCAGGCTAGTGTTTCGCAGTTAGTACTGTGTCAGCAGAAACAGTGGCATGATTTCTATTACACAGATGAGGCAGTGTGGTTTGGAGGCCTGGTTAGTGGAGGGCACTCTATCCCCTGAATTCCCTTTGACCACAGTATAAGTCCTGTACGTCTGCATCAGGGAACCTCTAAAACAGGCCACACTGGTATTTGGGAGAAGCAGATACTTGTAAGCAAGAATATACTCCTCTTTTCAAAAATAATTACTGATGAAAGGCAGAAAGCGTGGGAGGCTTAAATTTGAATTTACTTACCCACTGGTAACTCTCTGGTCTTTTAGTAAAGAGGAAGAAGACTGACAGATGGCAATCTCAATGATTGATAAAGACCTGGGAAGGTAGTAACAATCTAGAAACTCAAAATGATGGGAAATGTTTCTGTCTCTTTTAGAAAGGACTTAGAGAAATAAGGTGGAGTAACTTATATTTAGAGATGGTTTTTTTGTCCCTGGCATGTTTGGTTAATAACGCATGATTTTTAAATTTGTAATATCTTCACAGCATTCTTCATAAAGCAAATTCCTGCCCTCATGGGACTCTGCCTGTTGTCTCTATAATTCTCTCATTAACCCTATGTTTGCTGCATGGATATACAGAAGAATGTAAGACAAGTAAACAAGGAACACATACAAAATAGCAGCCACCAACAGCAGTTACTGCTTAAGGCAGGGGCCCTCTGTAGCACTAGCATTCAAAGCTGGTTCATCATAGAAGTTTCTCCTCTATACATAGATTATTAGCAAGCCAGACAGGGGACCTGGTGGTGATTCTGACAGCTTTCTTTATACTTTTATTCCTTCATTTATACTTTAAACAAATTTCAGATTTGCATAAATTTGCAAAGATGCATGCACAGTAATATCTTCACAGCATTGTTTATAAAGCAAAAAATGGGAAAGAACCCACATGTTGCTAAACAAGAAATTGGTTATTGATTCAGATGAATATCAAAAATGACAACACAGATTTGTAATTATTGATATAAAAAGTCATTCACCATACAGTGATTTTTTTAAAGATTACAAGAACCGACTGTAATCTTTTTTAATTGTTTAGAAAAGAAGTTGGTTTAAGTGTTTAGAGAAGAAGTTCAAGAAGATAAAAGTCCAAATGTTAACAGCAATTCTCTGAGTAAATTTACAGATGGTCTTCACTTACAACTTTGTGTTTGTCTGAGGTGGTTTTTAAAATTTTTATTAATTATTGCTTTAATAATTGAAATGTATAATTTTACTGATGTAAAATAATGTCTCTAGCATCAAACTTGAAAAGGAACTCAAAAGAAATTTATGGTTAATTACTTAAAATAAAATTTATGGTTTTAAATATTAAGTTTTCTTTTTTAGTTTTTGCACAGTGCATGCTAACTTTACCAGCACTCTAACTTGTTTTTGAGACTCCTCCCCCTTCTACCCCTCCTGAAATAGTAGTAATACCTTCCCCGCCCCCAGCTCTCTGTTCCCTGGCCTTCCTCTAGCCCCCGTCTGCCTCCTTTGAGCCAGAATGACAGACCTGTTTTGTTCCCATTATGCCCACACTGTGAGGATACAGTTTGAGGTAGAACATTACCATTGCTGGTCGTCCTCATGACAGTAAGCCTGTCCTTTGCTTCTGTCGGTTCGTTAGGAAACACAGATGGGTCTTTGCCGGCTTCCCCCTAAGGCTTTGCATTCTGGACTGCCAGCCAGAAATTGGAACAAGATGATAGATGATTTTTTCCAAGGGTAGAGAAATGTGACTCTGACCTCTCTTAGCCCCTTTAGATTCTAAGGCCGTTACATAGTCTGCATTGAAAGACCACATTTTTTAAAAGTGTCTTGGCCAATTTCCAGGTATTTTGTGCCTACATTTGGTATTGCCAGTTTAAACCTTGAACCTTAGCTGGGCTGGTGTATGTGACAGAGATTTGGTTTCTGGCATTTGGGCAAATGAAGGAGAATCACAAAGATTAGGCAGAGAGGCAAAAGTTTTGAACAAACCCATATACTGGGCAGTCGCTTAATTGTTCATGATATAAGTGAATGTAAGAAACTGTCCTCTCCCCAGAATGATTATACCAAGCTCAGCATGAGTCCAAGAAAATGTAAGCGAGGTCTTGTTGGAGTGTTTTCAAAGGCTTTGCTACCAACAGCCTCAGCAGATCATTAAAAGGTGGTGTCTCTGTTGCACCTTTAGTGTTGAGATGGTAGGACCTTGAGTATCTTACCAGGTTAGTCTCAGACTCTTGCCAAGTCACAGGAGGTACTGGAGCACAGGCACACTTTCATATGCTTTGTTTTTCATCTTTAACATTTGCTTTTGCTACTTTTTTTTTCTTTTCCCTTTAGGTTCCTTCTTATCCACTTGCTCTAATACTCGCAGGTTCTCAGCACGAACTAGGGAAGTAAAAATCAGGGAAGGAGTGAAATTAGAGAATAGAGGGAAAGAGATGGATTCGGGGATCTCCAGAAACCTAAATCACTTTTTACATCTCTTTGAATTTTTCGTTAGACATGGATGGAGTTTGGGCGGAGAGCCGCCTCCCCAGCAGCCCGGAGCTGAGTGTGGATTCGGGGCTCAGAGTCTTGCCCCAGCCCTTGCTCCACCTTGGGCGAGAGGCCTACCCTCCTTCTGCCCCACTGTCCTCATGCCAGCTCCCTCCCAGGTGCATGTAGTTAATACAGGAAAGCTTTAGGGCACAGTAAGTCAGCGAGCGTCAGCTGTGCTAACATCTGTCAGCGTTTTTGTACTAGAGAGCTCAGTGGATTTTGATATTTCCCAATGCGGAGGAAGAAGTAGACCATCGCCATCTCCCCCTGTGCCACTGGGTCCTACTGGCAGCATGATTGTGTTCGGCGAGGTGGAGGGATGTGAGAGCCACCACCGCCTGGGCACCACGGGGAAGGAGTTGGCTGGGCCTTCTGAGCCGCCTCTGTCCCCTCCCCAGATATCCCCTCAGGGACCCTGGAGTCCCCCTCCCACGCCCACCTGCATTTTCTGTCAAATAGCTGCTAGAAAACAAGGAGAAGAGGGTGAGAAGCACCATGAGTACAGGGAGGGAACAAGACCTGTCAAAAAATGTGACCAGAGGTATCAGTAAGAGCACAGGTGGGCAGCTGCGGGCACAGGTGCCCAGCAGAGGCAGATGGCCCACCGGGCCTTGCCAAGGCAGCGCTGGTCCAGATCAGAAGAGCCACTTCTCAGCCAGCCACCCGCTGTGGACGGGGGCGGGCTTTCCAGACCCTCCTGTCTCCCTGGATTCTGAAAGAGGAAGAGACACTAGTGTTTGCTGACCCCTGCCTCTGCTTCCCTTCCAGCTGACCCTCTGGTGGGCAGCATCGCCACACAGTACATGACCAACAGAGCGGAGCACGACCGGATGGCCAGACAGTGGACCAAGCGGTATGCCACATAGGGCCTGCCACCTGCCCGTGCCGGACCTGTGCAAGCACATTCACCAAGTGCATCAATAGCCCTACCCGCTCCTCTGGACCTCAGTTCTTATTTTCTTATTTTTATTAAATTTTGAACCTTTTTCTGATGGTATGTTACCCATCCCCCGCTCCCTTCTCCCTCCTCCTCTTTTTCCTTCTCTCTCCCTCCTCTTCTCGTTTTATTCCCTTTTTGATTTCTGTTAACTTGAAAGATTTGGGTTGTTTTTTTTCCCCCACTTCAACATGGACGGGAACTTCTGTTTTCAGTGCAAACAGTGTTGGATCTGTAATGGTAAGAGCTTCCTTACAAAGCTTTGTATACTGTGTGGTTTTGGTTTTTTGTTGTTGTTTGTTTTATTTTGATTTTTTTTCTTTTTATGTGATCTTTGGGAAAACACAAATTCAGAATTATATCTCATTTCTACTTAAATGTAGTGCTTAGGATTAATTTTTTGTACTGAAGTCTTTATTGGTGGGTGCATGCTACTGGGAACAAGTTTTTGTACAAAAGCTTCAATCAAAATCACTGTGCATTACGGAGACTCTGTTTATCACTAAGCCTTCTGTCCCCCATGCAGAAGACTGTTGGATTGAACAAAATAATATGTATTTTGATTTACTTAAAGTGCTTGTAAATTTCTTAGGGACCTGCCACTTTTGACTGTGGATCAGTTGATGTACACTTGTATTATTAAAGCACTCAATAAATCACTGTGGCTGATAAATGCGCTTTTGGTAACCTGGCGTTTGCTTTGTATGCTGGTGACCAGCGTAGCCCTGTGTGCAGTGAGGCCTGTCTAATTCAATTACAGATTCAAGTGTATTTTTCACCTCAAATCTCTTAATATTTCTTCACAGTGGAGTTGCTTAACATGTGGAATTTCTCTAGCTGTCAACAGCCTGATGATTTTGTGGTTGTTCCATATCCCTGTCATTTCACATTATCAGCTCATAGGCCTTTTTTTTTTTTTTGGTCACAACCTCCTTTACTCAACAATTAAAATGTGAGACTCCAAAAATAGCCTTCTAGCTAAAGTAAAGTCTGAGCTGATCATTGTGTTCAAGCAGTTTTTAATTTATTTCCCTCTCTTTTTCCTCTGAAAAAGTATTAGTGATTGCCCTTGAGTTTTGAGTTTGTTTTTTCTCCATAATTTTAATATAAGTAAACTCAGCTGCATCAGTCATGGTCAACACACTCAGTGACAAGGACACGTCTGTTCTGGCTTTGACCTTCAGGCTCTTCTAGGTATGAAGCTGTAGGAGGCAGGGGAAAACACACTGACATCTGACTGATATTCAGGGTTCTTTGTGTCACAAGGCATATGGGAAACTCTCTCCACTGATGATAGTTACAAGCCCACTGTACAGTTTGGTCTTCCCTTTTAAGGAACATCTTTACTACTAAATGTAAGTCATTCACCTCTGATTCATATTTTAATATCTTTGTCTGAAACATTTAAATACATGATTCAAAAGATGCATTTTTTGTTGATTTTTAGTGGTTGAGAAGAAATCCTTAAAAATGTTTAAATATTGAAAAGATCATGCTTAAATGGTACATCCAATATATTACACCTTCATCTCATATCTGTTTGTACTTCAGGTAATTGTTAAATGTGTGTCATTGGAGAGCCAGAGATTATAACAATTCTAGTAGGAAATCCTTTCACAAAATGTTTGCTTTCTAGTAAGTGATCTTTAGGTTTTATGACGATTTGATAGGAACTTTATAAAACTCTCCCCGTGTTTATGAACTCTAAATACCTAACAGCAAACACGTCCTCCCCGCAAATGTGAAAGCTGGAGAAACTCCAGAGAAACCAACAAACTCTTAGCTGAGCCCATTAAGTCTAGATTCCAGATAATATGGTAATTTTACTTGAATCTCTAATCACAGCAGGCAATACAGTTCTACTGAGTTTCCAAAAGTGTTTGTAAAATAAAATTTGGGAATAGTTTAACACTCAGAAAGCATAATTACAGAGATACCATTCCTAAAATTTAAAAACAAGTTTGTACCCCAACATTTAACTCACTGTACCAATTAGTGCTACTCACAGTATTCGTTGCTTTGTTAAATAAAATTTTAGTAGATCCTTGACTGAGGCAGGACCATTGGTCATTGAGAACATAATTTCTAATGATATTTCTTGATCTTAAGTAGTTCAGAAGGTTGTGGCCTTAATTTGACATAAAACTGCAAATAAATACAACATTCTTCATCTGTTCCTCTGCAGGAGTCCACTACAGATAGCAAACACAGAAGTAGTCGATCTTTCCTCCTTGTTCCAAGACTAGAGAGTAAACCTACAAGTTCACCCTGGAAAACTGCTGTAAGAATCAGGAAGAAAGGAAATATTTATTCAGAATGTACTGTGATCCAGGCCGTATCCTCAGCCTGGCCCTGTAGGGTGCAGGCTGCTATAGCCTAAACATGAGTCTCTCCCGAGGGCACAGGTTGAGTCCTGAATCCCAAAGTGGTGGTATTTGGAGGTGGAACCTTTGGGCAGTGTCCTGAAGGCAGAGACCACCTGACTGGGATCCGTGCTCTTACAGAAGAGCCCCCTAGCCCCCGTCCAGCATGTGAACTGCAGAACCACACACACCCTTCTAACTGCCAGATACTATACGGTAAATTGACATAGTTTAGTCTTAAAATCAAGGTGCTGTATAATTTCTAGATACTAGGGGGTTTGCCCTCTTCAATAAGTAGAAAATCCTGTTACAGGAAATGTGGACCTGGTATTAAATGGCAGACGAAATGGCATTTCCAGTAGAGGTGCCTCATCGAGATGACCAGCATAGAAAATGTCACTTGGAAGACCCCTGGACATCTCTGCATCTCAGTAGTGCAATAAAAGGGGCCATTCATTATTATCGGGCATGGCATTTTTAAATGTCTCTATAATAATTTGTGCTTTAAAAGAGATATGTTCCTAGCTAATACTGAAAACAGTTGAAATTGTACAGAAAGCCGTACCAGAGGATCCTGACCTATCCATGTATTTTATTTCAAGGTGGCTTTATGACTGTGAAAGTATCCCTTCCACACAGGGCTCTCTGGTATGTGAGGTGGGGCGTCGAGCCATAAGGGCACACCCTGCACCCTAGACTAGTCCTACCACTGCCCACCAGGAACTCTGGAGCAGGCCCACGGGTACTGTAAACCATGGTCTCTGAGGACTTCCCATGGTGGTCCTGTGCCACGTGACCCCGCAGCCATGCTCCTCCTGCTCCTGCTGGAGAGCTATCTGGTTCCTCGAGCCTGGAACATTCCTTCTCTCCCAGGTCCCTTTCACTCTCACTTTCTGCAAGGAGCACAGGTATCTTGCCAATGGGTGTCAGCCCTGGATAAGTTCATACGGATTCAATGAGACCAAATAAATGACAGTGGAATGTTCTTGGGGTGAAAGGATTTATACCCAACTTTATTCCCATGGTGGCAGGTCAGTCACTAGAATCCCATCCACTCAGAGTGAGTCTGCATGCAGCAAGCCCGTCTCCACCTCTGGGCCTCTGCTCTCCTGCAGCCTTGCAGCCATGCCACCGTGTCACCCAGAGCACTGGGCAGCACTCTATAGAGTCAGTAACGTATTGCCCACGTGTGTAGTGAGCTGGCCGACCAAGGCCAGGTGAGAATCTTGGCCATAGGAACCTTCACTTTATCCACAACTGGTAATGTGCATCAGGGTGACCAAATTATCCCAGTTTGTCCAGGATATTCCCTGTTTTAAAATGGCCCCATGCCTCAGTTACCCCCTCAGTCTGGGATGACCCAGGATTGTTATCATGCAAACTTTTGTACTAGGACTAAATCTTAGTGTGAGATCTCAGACTGGCCCACAGAAATGTGTTTTACTTGAGGACAGTGTTGTACCTGATGCACAGTGATTCTGTCAAGATACCTGAGCCCTCTGCAGTTTGAAGAATTCCTGCCATCTTCTGTGGCTTTCACACCGAACCATCTGCACTCATTCCCTGGTTCCAAAGGCATGGGAATGATTTAAACCAACTGCAATCTTGTTTTACATCTCCAAACATGACTTAAGGTATGTATGCCTTTCTATAAATGAGTAGTCTTAAGCATAATACACTTTTTGAGATGATTTTTTAAGAAGGAAATTTCTAAATGTTAAAAAACCCTTATTGTTTACGACCCACACAGGAAAATGAAATTGCTCGCTCTCTCACCTGTTTATAGGTGACACGGGGCCCAATCTCAACCATTCCAGAATGCCCAGTGTCAGGGTTTTCAGTTCCACTTACAGGAAAAATCCTTATCCAAGGACCATGGCGTCTTTTGGAGTGGGTGTGACCACTGATCCCACTCTCGTTTTCTCCCCTCCTCCCACACCCAACATCCATCCTTTAAAAATTAGACGGGAGTTCAGAGTTCAGAATGACAATCACATCCTGGTTAACAGGAAATTTAGACCTCCTGAGACACTCCGAGAAGCTATGCAACAGAAAATTAACATGCTTTACACCTGGTGCCATTGAGCTCACTGAGAAACCCCGAGCAAGATTCTTGCACTTAAGCAGGAACAGTACCAAGGGGCAGAGAGAGGTCACGCTCGCCTGGTACAGCCTGCCCCTGCTGAGACAGCCCAGAAGCAAGACACTAACATTCTGCACTGTCTGCTTGGTCCCCCGCTGGAAACTACTGACAGACAAGGAAATGAATGAAGACAGCCACCACCATGAGCTCTGATGACAGAGAGCTTTCTGTTCACCACCAAACATCTCCCAAGTAGTAGGATTTAAAAATCCACTTTATGGACAGTTACTCCAAACCTATGATGAGAAACTCTAGAAGCTGTTATTGGTCCCCAAGAGACCCCATTCACTTTAAGCAATAATGAAATTATTTTAAATACAATTATAACTGTGCATTTTCACTTAAATGTAAAACATCTGTCTATATCAAAGAATCCCAAAATTCCTATATGTTCTTAGTTGTGTGTAATAAAATCCCAGGATGTACTTGTCAGTCCAGATTTGGGCTGTTGGATTTTGGAGAAATGGTAATGTTTAGTTATTGTTTTGGATTTTTTAAATCGCTGAATAGAGAAAAAAGGTATGTATAAAAATTATGTTTTTTAACGTAGAAAAAAAATTTATGTAAAATGATCATATATAAAAAATAAGTTTACATAAAAACACTACTTTCCTGGGCCCTAACACAAAGACTATTAACAAAATTAAACTCCCAAAGTGTTTGTAAGCAATTTAACTTGATCTGTTTTATGGAATTAAGGGGTCAAGGAGTAAGTTGCTGGGTCAGTAGAGTCAAGGGAAATAAAAAAAGTGCACTCGTTAAAAAGAATAGAAATTTTGTCAGAATGGTAGTATAATTACTTATATCAAGAAATTGAGAGGGTAGCCTCCATTTAGGGAAGATGAATAGAGGACTGTAGTTCCTTCAGAGGCACAGTCTGTAAGTTATCCCTGATGTCCACTCTCTCCTCCCTTTGTAAATAGAACCATTGGGGGTTCAGCCTTTCCTCACGGTTCACCACCTACCCTGCCCAGATGCCCAGAGATGGCACTTACATGTTTACTTTAAAAATGCTTATTTTTACAGTAATGTGTCTATACTATCAATGGGAAAAAGAATGCCATCAGAATATAAAATATTCTGAGAAATTATGACAAGACAAAGCAGTGGGCCTGTGACCACCTGACTAGGAACTACTTCCCCAGCCTCCCTGTGGTCGGTTGATAACAGGAGCAGCCCCTGTTCTTGGTCCTTCAAATAGCCACATCTTATGCACCTTCTTCCATGAACAGGGGGAGGAGTCCTTATTTTTCACCCCTGGAATCAGAGCTGGCCTTGTGACTCGCTTTGGCCAGTGTAGACCAAGGTCCCCTGGTGGAAGTAGACTTTGAGAATGTCATCATCTGGGCATAGACTTTCTGGATGCCATCTTGTGGACACAAACCGGTGAAAGTCACCTCGTGCCAGTTTCAGGCCTGGGTCACTAGTTGGCTTCGTGCATTTCCCTACTTTCTTGGAACTCCGCCATGCCGTGGGAGTAAGCCCTGGGCTAGCCTGTTAAAAGATGACCGTGCGGAGAAGAGCTGAGGCAATCCTAGAGCGGCCCACCCCCAGTGTCTGAGCTACACCAGCCAAGATCGGCAGAGCCCCCTACCCAGCGTGCAGCTGCGACAGATGCAGGCATCGACCCAACCAAGACCAGATGAACCATCCACCTGAGGCCGACATTTGTGAGCAATAATAAATGGTATTGATTTAAGCCACTGAGTTTTGAAGTGCTTTGTTACACAACAGTAACTAATACCTTAAAACCAAGCAGAACCATGGAACTAAATTCTCGCCAAAGGAAGTGAATGAATGTGAGTGCAGCAAATACCAGCTATCACCCTGTAAAAGGAAGCTGCTCACCTTCCACTCCCTGTTTACATGTCCCATGGCCTGGAGTCTAGGCGTGGTGTTCTGAGCCAGCTGTGACCATGTCAACAAGGGCAGCCGCCAGGAGAATACCAAGCAAAGCTCAGTTTTGAACATGTTGGAACTGCAGTGCCTTGGATGCATCCAAATGGAAATGACTGGCCATTGGCTCTACTAGACTCACACTCAGGAAACTCAGTTCCAGAATCGTAGCTCTGAAGCTGGGAATCATCAGAGTGTGGAAAGGAATGTGGTTGTGGGAGAGGGTGGCACCACTTAGGGAGCGTGAGCGTAAGAGGAGAAAGGTGACCAGAGCCGCGTCTGCAGGACGAGCCCACGGTTCACCACCTACCCTGCCCAGATGCCCAGAGATGGCACTTACACATTTACTTTAAAAATGCTTATTTTTACAATAATGTGTCTATACTATCAATGGGATAAAGAATGCCATCAGAAGATGAAATATTCTGAGAAATTATGACAAGACAAAGCAGTTGGAATTATTGATGAGCCATAAGCAGAAGTGTGGATAGAGTAAAACTCACACGGGGAGGACTGTGCAGGGTAAGTGCCATTCCAGAGACAAACCTTCCAGTGGCCGAAAGGCAGGCCCTGGAGCTGCTGCCTTGGCCTACATGGCAGTGGAGCTATAAGACGGTAGAAGCCTGGGTCCCCGACACCGCGGAGAACAGAGCACCCTGGACACCCCACCCAGACTGTGGAGAGACGCCTGCTCTTACCTTCTGTAAGCCACTGCTCCACGGGGGCCTCTGATCGGAACCTCACAAATACGCCCACCAACCTCAGACAGACGGCTCCTTTTGGGGAAGGGAGGGAACAACACAGACAAGATTTCCATTTTACCTCTAACATTTTGTTTCTTTTTTTATAGAGAGAGAAAGCCAATACCTATGGTAAATGGTAATATATTTGGGGGAGTTGAAAACACAGGATGTTTGCTCAGAGGTATCTTGGGTTCAGTTCCAAACTGCCGCAATAAAGCAAATACTGCAATAAAGGAAGTCAGATGAATTTTCGGCTTCCCAGTGCATATAAAAATTATGTTTCCATGATACTGCAGTCCATTGAACATTATGCCTAAGAAAACCTTAATTTGAAAATATTGCTAAAAAATGCTGACAATCATCTGAGCTCTCAGCAAGTCATGATCGCTGATTACAGATCACCATGACAAATATAATAATGGAAAAGTTTAACGTATTGCGAGAACTACCAAAATGTGACACCAGAGACACGAAGTGAGCAAAGGCTGTTGGGAAAATTGGCACCTATTGCATTGCTTGTTACAGGGTTGCCGGAAACCTTCAGTGGCAGTATCTGCAAAGCACAATAAAACACAAGGTATGCCTGTATCATCATCTCCACTTCTCTACATGTAAATATTTTTCCAAATCAAAAAAAAATTAATGTAAAAAGCAGTTTGTAAGCAAGCCTCACATAGGAGGGAATAAGAGTTTAGTTTCTGTATGCTATAGTTAGGTAAGCTTAAGTTATTTGTACTGTGTATTACTTTCAAAATCAGAACATAAATTAAGACCTAACAAAGAAGGTAAAAGTTGGAGTGGGTGTAGGCAGCTACGTAGAAAATTCTTTCAGTAAAAATTGTTTTAGAAGGAGGTGGAGGAAATGGGATGGTAGTTGGAGAGAGATGTTTGCTCACAGGGGGCTTTAAAATGAAAGGTACTAGAGCCTACTTATGATGGTGAAAATGAACGGAAAGAGGAGAGATCAGAATGTAGTCTTGCTACTGAAAGCCTGGGGGTCCCGTGGGAGCTTGTTGGAAATGCAGAATCTCAGGCCCGAGCCTCACCTGTTGGATCAGAGTCTACATTTAACCGGTTGAAGCAAGAATGGGCTACAGGGAAGATTGCAGGCAGGGACACCACACGCCCGCAGTCAGAAGGGTGCTTCTCTGGGTAGCAGGAGGGAGGAGCCCGGGCTAGTGCAGGGGCAGGAAGATGCCACCCAGTAAGGGGGAGAGAAGGGATCACCACCTAAGAGCTTCTATTTTTCTGAGTAAAGAATGAAGCAAGTCACGTTCTAGGAGGCAAGAAGGGAATGTGAGCTATTTGAGAAGAGAGGAAGTGTGAAATGGTCATCTCAGAGGGTGAGCAAGGTGGCTTGCCCGCATGGAGCTGTGAGCTCAGGAACTAAAAGAAGCTGAAATGAGTCAACCAGCAAATGGCTTTCTGCAGCATCATGCAGCTGCTCGGGCGCAGGCAAAAGAAGGCTCCCTGGCCACACAGGATGGGCTTCGCTGGGCCATGCAGGCGCTGGCGAGGAATTGATCATTGGTGGACCCTGAAATCCATCCCAGTGGTGGGGGCTCCAAGGCATGGGAAGGACGGAAGGGGGTGACTACAGGTAAATAGCAGGCAGTCTGTCCTTGATCTATTTCACTGTGTGATCAGGCTTTGAGGTTAGTTATTGACAACATAGTCAAGTCACTGTAACTGGAGCAGATCTCCTGCTCTGAATGGAGGCATCTACTCTCCATGTGACCCGGGCTTGGGGTGCAGTCTGGGGTGTGTGTGCTCCTGCCTCTCTGTGGGAGCACTGGGAATTGAGGGAATCTGTATTCATAATGGTAATTCCAGGCCTGAGAGAAGAAGAGTCACCCATGGGCTGCCTCTGTGCCAGGTTATCTAAATAGATGTCCTTAGTAGAGGACGCATCCCTAGGGTGACCCCATGAGGAAGGGAATGTGGGAAACAGACTCAGAAAGGTTAAGTGAATCGCCCGAGGCTACCCAGCTAGGAAGTGACCTTGCCCAGATTCTGACTCCCAGGATTCCAGACCTTTTTGCTCCCCGACCTTCCTACCACTCCCTGTGGTAACTGACTTAGCTGATCATCACGAACACAAACAGGTGCACTTGGGCGGCGCAAGCATTCCACCATCTGCCCGTGTTTTGTTTAACCAAAAAAGTAACAAGAACCCCTGGGCGGTACGTGCTTGGGTGGGGATGGGACTTGCTGGAGGTAGGTGTTCTCGAGCATACGGTAGCATTTCTTATCTGTATATTTAAAAAAAGAAAAATCTTGGCCTTCCACTTGAGGGTAAAATTCTTTTGGACGTACTAATATAAAAGGTTTAAGATTCTAGCAAGCTGTGAAAATTATGCACCTATGGGCGATAAAAGTAGATTTCAATGGCAGACCATTTAGGGCTTTTTTTTCTCCTTTGTGGGCTCACTTTCATTTTGTGTTTATTGATAAAAAAGGGTAATCTACTAGGACATGATTCTGTATTATTGTCTTCATTATTATCACCACAATTGCTATTTGAATGTTTACTATGTAATGTTCCAGGGTATGGAACACACTATGTAAATATACATGTATGTATATGCATACATATAATCTCACTTAATCCTTTCTGTAACCCCCCTGAGATGTGTATTATCTTCATCATATAAATGTGGAAACTGAGACCCAGAGATTTTCACTTTACTCATGTAACAGCTAAGTGGCAGAGCTGGATCTCAGATCTGTGTGGCTGCAAAGCCCATGAGCTAAAGCACGGTGTGATACCACCCCCAGAACAAGGGAATCTGCTGGAGGTATACTTGTGAAATTACCAAGTGATGAAGAAGGAAATTACTGAGTTTATACAACCCAAACTCTTGAACCTTGTGTTAAATGGACCTCAGGTTAAGCAAACTATTGCATGAGCTCCACTGCATTTAATGCCCCTCAAGTGTAAAGCAAAGAGAGCAGAGCAGGAGGGAATGGGAGTGATCCTTCACCGAGTCCGGGTGTTTGGAAGAAGGCAACACAAGCCATCCCAGAGAGCTCTGAGCCGCCTCTGCAGTCGGGAGCCAGCCTCGTCACCTCTCAGCCATTTCTTCTCTTCCCTCTGGCAATAGGTTTCTGCTTTTTCCTTTCTTTCCTTGACTTTTTTTTTTTTTAATCCTCCAGGGAAGATTTCTACTTATTTTATAGATGAATTTAGTAGAAAAAAGTATTATTCACTTCATAATCAATTTGGGCAGAACACATCTCTATTCCATGAAATAACACATTGATGCAATAATGACTCAGAACTGCAGGTACGTTCCTTGCATATGGTTGTGCTTTAAGCTGGATAAAATTCAAATACCACTTTGCTTTTCTCTCCTGTGGAGTCACTGGAGTTTCCCTCAGGCAGGGCTGTGCTCTCGGGAGAAATGCAAGGCTTCAGAGAAAAGGCCTGGTAAGTCTGACCACACAAATTTGCAGGCCAAGCACAAGACATGAGGCAAACATGAATGTTAAGTGGACTTTCCTCTCTCTCTCTCTCTCTCTCTGTCACACTCACACATTCACACACACACACATCTTGCTTCCTTTCTGCCGCTTTACTGAATCCACTCACTCAAATATCACTAATCATCAAAACCAATAGCATCTTCCAGAAGTTCATCTTCAGGCTCTGGAGCAGCCTATACTGTAACCCTCCTTCCTGACCTTTTCTCCCTTGGTCAGAGTTGAGGCCTACAAGCCCCAAAGTCAGCCTTTCACCCCCTCTGAATGTATCTGATCCCTGGTTTTCTGTCTTGTCTTCCCGCCTTCTCTCTTCATACAGGATATCATCTCAAATATTTTCTGATGACCTCTGAGCATCACCTGACATCTCTCACAAATATCAGCTCTAAATTTCCAACTTCCCACTGAAAATGGTTACCTGAAATCCCACTGGCGCAGCAAATGGTATATGTTTAAGTTGAACTCATGCACTCAATATGCATTTATCACATCCCTAGACCATGCACAGTTTCAGGAAAACCACAGAGGAAAACATTAAGCTCAAAATCCAAAGAGCCGAACCAGCCTGATACCATGTACATTTGTTCACCCAGATGGGGATCACAGGGGTGACCTGCAGCAGGTCCTGTTTCTGAAGGAAGCATGTTCCAGGGAGCTTTGGAATCAGACAAGCTGTGACTTACACAAGTCTCCTAACCTCCCGCATGCTGTGTGCCTATCTGCAAACTAGAAATAGACACCCACCTTATATGGCAAATAGTAGGTGCTGAATAAATGTTACTATCCACCATCTTTCCTTTCCCAAATTACCATTCCGCCAAAATATATTCATCTCCAAGTAAATGCCAGCCAGAATCTCCTTTATGAGCCAGTAATAGTGGCTGAAGCTGCCTGCCTTATTCCTATCCTATATTCTCAACCCAGAAATATAAAAGGGTTCAAATTCAATGAAAAGAGGAAGAGAAAAAGAATGTGAGTCAAGTGGGTGGCAATGGATCAGTGGAGATGGAATTAAAATTATTAATTCTAATAAAATTTGATTCAGATACTTCACTGGTGCTTACATTTAAGCTACCATTTGACCTTCTTATCTCTATAGGATGCACAAGAAATAGTGGCTGCCTGTCAGGAGAGGGTTTGGGGTGTTCCAAGTAAAAACAAGGAAGACACGGTTTTAGCACAAACCTTTAGCATTGTGTGAATTTTAACCATGTGCAACTTCTGTTTTCAAGAAATAAAAAGTTGCCAACACAATACATAATTCCCTCCAGCAGTTTGAGAGTGATTAAGAGAACGATCTTCATTCAAAACATACCTTTCTTTTGTGATAAAAATAAGTCAAAATTGGCTCATACAGGTGAGAGATGACCAGGAGTTTTAAACACCTGGTGAGAAGTCATTACCCACAGACAGAGCCCAGGTGCAGTGCAAACCGCGTTTTTAGTCTAATTGAGGATGCAAGGAAACGGGCCCTAGTCCTGGGCATTGGAGGCTGGAGTACCAAAGGGTTCACTAAACAAAGCGGGACAGAAAGTCTGGGTTCAGGCTCCAGACTTGGCCTGGCCCTCATGGGCCTTCCCTTCTCTGCAGCTTATTTTTCTAAAAAGTATGATTTGTAAGGTCACTCTGACCCTCTGCTCAGGGGTCCTCTGTCGGCAAACAATAACAAGACCTCATACCCCCTCCCAGCCTGTCTCTGCTCCCAGCCATCAAAACGCCTGAAATTCTGGTGCTGAGAGTGCCACAGCTTTGGTGTTACATCCAGAAATGCTTTCCCGCCCCCATCCAGGTTAGATATCTGAGTTTACCAAGGGGCATTTTCAGCCAGAGGGGACAGGAAAGTGATCTGGGGTAGTACATGGAGAAACATATAAGTAGTTACATGTTGGTGTTTATTGTTTTCTGTGTATGCCACAGGTTTGGGGGCTTTAGACTGTAGGCAGCATAACCTTCAGGCAGCCGAACCCACCGGGAAGCCAGCAGAGGTGCGCAGGTGGGAGATGGCAGGGCCCAACCTCGGGGAGCCAGGGAGGCATGGGAGACTGGGGGCCTCTGAGCCAGCACCCACCAAGCTACGATGGCAGGGACAGCCTTACAACAAGGGGGCAGACAGAGGCGAGGTCACGGGAAAATGTGAATGGGTCGGGGGGTCTCGTGTGCCCTTAAAATCACTCAGGGAAGAAGACAAAGGTAATACTTGTTCCTCAGTTCCTGAGAGCTTTGTGGCCACTGGCAGATCTAATGTTCACAAACCCTGAGGAGCTGAGTACTGTTTTCACCCCTGGTTTATAGATGAGGAAACCAAGACTGAGAAAGACTCATTGATGTGCCCAGTGTCCTACAGCTGGAATCACACCCGGGCCTTCCAGCCGCAAAGGCTGTAGAGTTTATTCAGAGACATATTTAATAAGAATTCAATGTGACTCTTGAATTTTTTTTTCACTTATTTCAAACTTTAAAACACGAAATAAAATGCACAGAGCTTGGATTTGAGTTGAATGAATTTTGACAATTACATACATCTGTGTAACCACCACCCGAAACAAGTTGCAGAGCATTTCATTCATCCCAGAAAATTCCTTTCTGCTTCTTTCCTGTCAGATCCCCTCCCCAACCCCCAGGGCACACATTCTGATTTCTATCTCCGGGGATTGCTTTGCCTGTTCTAAATTCCACATAAATGGAGTATGTATTCTGTTGGGTCTGGCTTCTTTCGGTCCACATGTTTCGGGCATTCATCCATGTTACTGTATGTATCAGTAATTCAAAGCATTATTTAACTCTGATCCCTTGAGAAGCAGGTAAGTAACAAGTTAGTAACACTTCGTATCAATGGGCTGTTCTCTTTGGCTTTCTGAAAAGGAACCTTCCTTCTCGAAGCATCTCCTGGCCTGAAAGGAAATTAGCATCGACTGCAGAGGAATAGCCAAAGAAAGACCCACGGTGGTAAGAGACTTCCCTCATGTAGTGACTATTGAATTAACCTCTCAACATAAACCACATTTTGGACAATGGCTTAGTATTTTTTTTTCCCCAGGACAACTTATTATCCAAAAACACATGAAATAAACATGTTAAAAGCAACGATATTTTGACATCCAGGCAGGCAAAAACACACTTGGCAACTTAATCAGTACAACACTGTCTTGTCAAAGAATATCATCTGGAACAGGTTTGAGCTGCACGCCACGCCTGTGTGAACCCTGCCGCCACACCAGTGGGAACCAGGAGCTCCAGAGAATGGGAGGCTACGGTCCCGGACGCTTGCCCTTGCCCCACGTTGCCAAGGCCTCTTGTGCTCAGCCTTTATTTTTCCCTAATGATGTTTATTCTGTCTATACCTTGATGTGCAGCTTGAGAGCAAAATAATTAGGGGCTCAAAGGTTGAAAACTTAGAGAAGAAACAAGAAAGGAGAATGAACCTTACAGGAAAAGATTCCCTCCTGGCCCCTCTTCCATCAGCTGTTCCTGCTCCTTCTGTAAGTTCAAAAACCAAACCTTTGTTACGTTGCTTTTTATGTGCAAACTAGACTTAGCTACCTTCACGTGGCTGTTTACTATATGAACTTCTGTTCCGTTTACAGTTTTCTACCTATGAAAATGATTGAAGTATCTTGAGTTGGAAGAAAATACGTAACTTTTTCCCACTCAGTAATGAGAAAAAAATGTCTCATTCAATGACTTTGCCCTTAGTAGCAAGATTTTCAGGAATGAATTAGGTGATTAGCAGGGGAAGGGTGGGTTTAGACTTCTGAATTTCAAAACCGATATTTTGCAACACAGCAGTAATCTGGAATTGTCCAAATCTCTCTAAAGCTCCTGCGGTGTATCAGTGGGTGGACATTTACATGAGAGCAATCCAGCCAGAAAAGGGAAGAGCAGCTGGTTCCCTGACCACCCAGAGGTGGGAAGGAAAGTGGGGAGAAGGAGACCAAGATGCATAAAGATGGCAATTTCTCCACAGAGAAGGTAGCAGTGAGGCTGGGAGGAGGGGTCAAACGGCACTGGCCACCTGGAAGGGAGCCCGGCAAGGCCAGAATGGGGGCCTGGTGGTTGGACTCCCCAAGCCACCCTCAGACTCCACTGCCGGAGTGCGTGGGGCTGGCCGGGGCCCGTGTGCAGGCCCTGGGGAGTTCGCCACCCGCCGGAGCTGCAGTGCGCTGCCCGGGCAGGGCGGTGCGGGACCCTGAGGGGCCAGCGGCCTCCATCACAGTGGCCATGGAGGATATTGCCTCAAGGACCCAGGACCTCATGCCAACCTGCCTCCAGGAAAAGACTCCAGACAGCCCTCAGGGAGCACTTAGGTGCGCTGGGTCCCTGCTGGGGGACTTGCTTTGCCCTGGTCCCCAAGCCACTCCCTGGGGAAAACCAGCCGCCCTCGGCAGTAACCCCTGACTAACCGGGCAGGTGCTAGGACAGGGAGTGCTAAAGGGAAGCGTAGGGAGGCGATCCCAGTCCAGGCACTGCGAGCTCCAGGGCACCAGGGACCAGGTTCTCCCCGGGAGCGGCTGGGGGACGGCGGGGGTGCTGGGCGCCGGGGTGGGAGGCTATAAATTAAAAGCAGCCTGGGACACAAATCCATCACTCGAATGTGTGGGCCTTATTTGGGTTCTCATTTTAAACAATCTGGGTTTTTTCTTAAAGTTCTTAGAGAGATTTAATGATCTCAAGAAATTGTTGTCTTTGGTGTGATAATACTATTGTAGTTATGTTTTTTCAAAAGAATCCTTAGAGGGGCCCAGTGAACCGCAGCAGATGAAATGAGAGTATCTGGGATGTGCTTCAAAAAGATCTGCCGGGGGCTGTCATAGGAAGACAGAGAAACACCCCTGACCTTCTGTTTGTGGGGCTGGACCCAGGCAGCGGGAACACAGAGCTCATTATACTACTTTGCCTGTTTTGAATATGTTTGCAGTTTTCCAAAGTAAAATGTTAAGGAAAAGTGGGAAAGAGAGTGGGTGGAAGGGATTGGAAACCCAGATACGGAGAGATTTCATCTGGGAGGAGTAGCCAGTACCCCCACTTTGATAGCCGATGGGATCCGACCATGTTGGGAAGGGGGAAAGGGCGGGCTCCTAGGAAGAGGCGCCAGTGGCAGGCCTGGGGACACCCCGAGGCTTTGAGGGCAGGAGGTGAGGGTGGGAGCTCCTGGTGGGGTGGGGTGAGGGTTGGTTCTGAGCCCCCTGCGCACAGGCAGGGCTTGGTGCTTATCCCCAGGGGGGTGCCCGGGCCAGCCTTCCTCTGTCCCTCCACCTGAAGCCAGGCCTCAGTTTGCCGTGAATTGTCCACATTACTCCCTGTACCCACTTGCACCGCCAGAGTAAGACAGATACGGCTAAAGAAATAAGACAGAGATAAAGATTTACAAGGCCTGAGGGAAAATTGGGTACATCTACAGAGGATGGGAGGCATGGAGAGACTTCCAGGGAAGCTGGGGAGAGGAAACAAGAGGAAAGGTGGGGCAGTTTGCTGACTGGACTCCCCACCCCCTGCAGGGGAGCCTGGAGCCTAGACCCCAGGGGTGGTGTTGCAAACCCCCAGTGGAAATCATATATGTGGCTTCTGTTTAAAATCGACTCTGCTGAGGAGATATCCTGTGTCGGTTTCTACTATTTATATATTCAGGATTCATTCACTACCTGTTCTAAAAAGGAATTCAAGGACTCTGCTAATATTAATTGTAAACTTTCTTGGGGAATGTTTAAGTTTGGAAACCTCAATCAAGATTCCAGTCCTGGAAAAATGGCACTGCCAATTATGGTTAACATCACAAGGGTGCTATCTTCACAAATACCTGAATCATAGAGGTCCGAGGGGCGTTTTAAATATCAAATAGAGAAAAAGGAACGAAGGGAGAAATTGTTTGTGCACCTACATTTTACACAACCCGAAAATCTACAGCTCAGGAACTTGAGACTGACAGAGAAAATAAGCTTAAGAAACACCATCCCTCCAGAGACATCAAAAGTGGCCACCGAGCACAGAAGAGGGAGTCCTAGCAGGAAAGGGGGGTCCAAGCTCACAAAATAATTTTGAGTGGCTACTGTGAGACAGGCAGGCTTCGTTTCCCTCTAGTACCAATTTCCCGATTGTATGATTTTCTTCTAATATTTGACAGAGGAGCATTTCCCTTAACTGTGGACTTGAAGAGGTGGGCACATGGCTTTGCCCTCTCGCTGTGCATAAGACCCCCTCTGACAGTGACAGCCACTCTGCGACCCCGGCCTCCAGGGCTTGGCCGCAGCAGCCTCTGTAAGTTCAGTCCTCCAGGGAGAAAGCACAGCCTTATTCTCAGGGCCCCACACCATATGCCTAAGAGAGAGTCTGCAATGCGTTTTGGATTCAGACAGAGCTTCCTAGCTGGCCAGGGTTTAGGGCAGTTATTTAACCTCTGTGAATTTATGAGAATTAAATGAGAAAATTTAGGTTAGTTTTAGCCTGGTGTTAGGCACATGTTAAGTGCTGAGTAAATGAAATCTACTGTTGTTATTATTCATTGTTATTATTGCTAGCATTATTATTTTATGGGCATAACGACTGAGCTGGCAATTCTAGTACACACTCCAGCCAGCATTTGACAAGGCCAAAATAAAACCAGACCTAGCAGCCTAGGGAAGGGGCCTGTGTTTAACAGGCCTTAGAAATTCACTTTCCAGCTGCAGCTGGCCAGCCGCCCTCCCTCTCAGCTCTAATGAGAAATGAATGGCTTTTGGGTAAAGCGCCTCTGTGGCCAAAGCCTAGGGACAGCCCTCGCTGGTGGTTTTCTAAGCTGTCTGCAGTGTACCTAAGAGCCAAATTCGGTGTTTTTCCTTGGGGGCTGCCCAAGGATGACCCGGTGAAGTCCTGTTAAGGAATCCTGGACTGCGTAGGTGGTCTTGCATTTGAGAAAAGGTAGCTTGTTCAAGGCCAGGCGAGCTGGTGTGAAGCTCCCTGCCGAGGCAAGGGGGTGGGGGGAGGCTGTGCCTGCTTCTGTAGGTTCCTCACATGCCGTCCTTGTGCAATGCAAAGATCAGCATCTGGTTCCTTCACTTCAGTGAAGAAGGCAAACCGGGGCAGATGCACTTGGGGTGGGGAAGGTGAGAGGGAGGTGTGGCTGAATTAGCACCGAAGAGCCGCTCTCCCCACGTTCCAGGGCGGGCGCACAGCCCATGTGGACTTTGATGCTGCTGGGAATCTCCAGATGCTGCTGGTTCAAGCAGGGAGCCCCAGGTGTTCAGGGAGGTATGTGGAGGACCAGGTGAGGGGCCGGGCAAAGGGTCACCTCTTCCCAGGTGAGACTCTGTGTCCCGTGGGGAACAGACATCTCTGGGGCTGACTTCGGACAGCCCAGCCACCAGAGGCACCCATGGGCAGAGCCCGCTGCAAGCTGTTTATTGCTCAGAGAAAAGTCCAAGCTCAACTAGCTGCCTCTCCTAGAGCCAGAGGGAAAGGCAAGGAGGACCCTGTCTTTCTGTTCTAGAGTGTTTTAGGGAAGAAAAGCCATGTTTCCAGTGATTAGGGTCTGTTAAAAAAAGAGACGGGGGTGGGGCGGGTTCATTTCGGGGAGAAGCCCAAGCACAATTCAGGCTGTGAAAACAAGTGCATGCTTCGCTTGTTTGGAAGGTTATAAATAAAACTTCTCAAGCAGAAATTTATAATTTTTTTTAAAAAGCTGCTTGCTGCACAGTGTGGTGAGGTGAGAGAACAGCATCAAATACGACCATGTGGGCATAACGATGGGTATCAGCTTTCACGGCTCAAATGATCCTTCTCCTAAGATTTGACAGCTCATCACCTCCTTACCAGGACGGGAGTTTATTTCATTTCAAATTCTCACAAATGAAAAGAAACAGGGCTATAACCCCTTTATGGAGTGAGTGAAAAATGTTTTGTGTAAGTAATTTGAGCACAAACTAGAATTCACCAGGTGATTTTATATCATTTCCATAAAACGTTATTGAATTAGGATAATAGTGTTTTGAATTTATATGTCCCATTTCTTTAGAGGGAGCAAAGCACATTCATATATATTTCCTTGACTTTCAGAAATCCCTGTGAAGTGAAATCTAGCAGGCACAATCATTCCCATAAAATCAAAATCAAATCTATGTGTAACATGCTTTTGCCTTTCTCTTTAGTCCATCACGCTGTTTGAGCCCTGTGAGAAATCTTTAGTTACAAAAGAATCCCCTTATAACGGTTAGAAAGACTTTAATTTTATTATGTGACACTGTTTCATAACTTCCGTATGGCTTCATGAATTCCGGCTTTGAGCTGCAACTTCTGAAATCCTACTTTCTCCATTTAAACATCAGTTTCAAAAATAATCGTTTTGAATATTTAAAAGATCAGAGGAGCCGTTTAAACCCTTCTTTTAGACAGGAACATGATTGACAGTCCCCTCTTCAACAGATGCCCCAAAGTATAAAAGAAACGTCTTGCCTTTTCATTTTAAAAAGAATGTATTATACACCATCCTGTTACTCTAGTGAGCAATTTAGAAAGGTGTAGTATTTTTCCTCTTTTGGGTTTTGCCAGAGGGGGGAAAATGTGGCTAATGGAAGCTGCTGCTGTCACAGTCATCCAAGACTGTGGGGTGGGGAGGGGGTGTCAGTGTGAGAGCAAATGTGTTCTTAAGGAGAGTGCTTTGGAAGAACTGAGATATAATCTGTGTGCCATAAAATTCTCCCTTCTAAAGCGTGCAAGTCAGTGTTTTTTAGTATTAAGTTATGGGACCATTTCCACTAATTCCAGAATATTTCATCACCTCAAAAAGAGACCCCGAACCCATTAGCAGTCTGTTCCCTGCCCCCCTGCCCCCCAGACCCTGACAGTCACTAATCTATTTTCTGTCTCTATGGGTTTGCCAAGTATGGGCATTGCATATAAGTGGAATCATACAATACAAGTGGCCTTTTATGTCGGCTTCTTTCGGTCAACATCCACATGTCGTGGCCTGTCTCGGTCAGTTCGTCCCTCCTTTCTGTGCTGGTAATATTCCATTGTGTGGAGAGCCCACATTTCATTTATCTATTTATCACTTGATAGACATTTGGATTGTTTCCACTTTTGGGCTGTGACCATTCCTAGTACAAGTTTTTGTGTAGATATGTTTTCAGTTCTCTTGGGTATGAACCTAGGAGTGGAATTGCTGGGGCACAGGGTAGCTACGTTTAACTCTTTGAGGAACTTCCTGCCTGTTTTCCATAATGGCTGCACCAATTTACATTTCCTATAACTACGTATAAAGGCTTCAGTTTCTCCACAGCCCAGCCAGCCCTTGTTATTTTTATTTTAGCCAGCCTAGCTTGTGAGAAGGGGCAGCCCATTGTGTGAAGACAGTGCCCACTTAGACTATCAATACAGGTTTGCAAACACGAGGTAATTTATTTCCCCAGAAGCCCCAACTGCTACTTCATTATTGCCCGGCCTACAACTTACTTCTAAATCCTTCATGTCAGCAGAGCAAGACGTGTCCTCTGCATGTGTTGTTAACTGTGAATAGTGGCCGGACAATGAGCACTCCATCACAGAGGGGGCTGTCCTGGCAGGTACCATGTCCTTAGGTCCTGCCTCACTCCCAGTGGCTCCACCAGCCCTGTTGTCTCAGCTCAGTATCCGGTCAATCTGGCTGAGAGCTGCCTGCCTCTGCTGGGGTTTCGTGGAGACAGGGCAGGATTCAAGTCCCCTGTGGCCCTTTGCCCACATCGAGGTTAGGGATTGGCCCCTGGGGCTCCTGCTGCCAGGTCCCTGCTCATGCCCCAAAGTCCTGCCGGGCCTCCGAGACTTCAGCTCCCTCCTAAGGATCTTCATCTTTCTCAGGCCACAGCAATGTGACCTTAATCCACTCCCAACTGGTTTCAAGTCGAGTAACCTCAAAGCCAGCAATTCAAGCGCGCAGAGGTGGAATCGTCTTTGTCTGCTACTAAACGGGATGTAGCTCTTGAGCCCTTGTTTCTGCTCAGGGTGGAAAATCTACTCTTGCCCATTCAGAGCAACCGGTCACTTCCGCAATAAAAATCATGCCTTTTTGGGTAATCTTGGGTGGGTGGCCTTGGATCCTCAGGTGATCTAAGCCAGGAGGCTGTGCAAAAGCATGCTGCCCGGTCCCCACTGGCCTCTGGGACCCGCAAGGCAGTGTCACCATCTGCCTCTGATGTCCCCGCAGTGGTGGGCCTCCTCCCCCTGTGGGCCCGTCGCCTGCCCAGGAACAGAAGTTCTGTACTGCCTTCCCAGGAGCTCACCCCTGTCCCCAGGCTTTCGAGGCTTCACCTGCATCCAGCTCCCACAATGCTGCCAGGAGCTGGGGGGCAGGTGTCCCAGGCTTCACCCTGGGGAGGCCGGCAGCTACTGTCCTGCCTGGTCTGAGGGATCCTCCCTGCCTCAGGTCACTGCACACAGGGGACTTCTCAGGGGCATCCCTGCTCAGAGCTCTGGCCCTGGCCCCTGCCAGGCTTTCTCCTTTTCCCTGTAGTTGGCACCTGCTGTTTGAGGCGGGAACGCTGGGTTTTCATCCTCACGCTGTGCCCTAGGCCGGTAATTCTCAAAGCAGCTCCCTGGACCTGCAGCTGCAGCCTGGCCTGAAGTCCCCACCAAGTCTGGGAGTCAAAGGCTCCTCTCTTTCTAAAGCACTAGGAGAAACAAGAGGGTGGATAAGTTTCAAAACTTATCCCTGCTCTAAATATTCCGAGGCCTGCCTGAGAGCTAGCTCAGAAGCCACACTTCATCTCCTAACAGCCTAACTGAGAGATAATTGGCTACAACCAGCTGCACATATGTGAAGTGTACCATTTGATCAGTTTTGACTTACGTATTCATCCAAGAACAGAAACCATCGCCACAATCAAGACAATAAACAAACCCCATCGCCACGAACAGTTTCGGATCCTGTCAGGATTTTGCTTCTGGTTTTGATGGGTTTCACCTTCCTTGGCAGGACAGGCCTCAGCTTATTTCCAGTTTTCTTGGTGAAGGGCTGCGGGGGGGACAAGCAGAGGGAAGAGCTGCCAGGAAAGGAAGCCCTCGGGGTGATGACTCAGAACATGATCTCACTACAGTCGCTCTGCACCTACTGTTTTCGGAGGGAAGACGAATTCTGAACACCATGCTGAGATCCAGAGGAACCGCAGAGAGGAAGGCAGACACCATCGTGAGCCCTGAGCCCAGGTCTCCCTCGGAATCCCCGTGCTTGTTCCGGATGGGATGCGCCTCAGCAGAGTGTGAGGAGGGAGCCCACCTGGGAATCAGAGAGAAAGCTGGGCATTTAAACTGAGAGCTGGACAGTGGGTTCGAGCAGACAGGGGGAGTCCCAGAGGGAGGAAGCGGCCTGCGGGAGCCACGGGCTGTGGGCCTCGGGCAGCCTGGGCCCCGGGAAACCGAGCACGAAGCCCACCCTCACTTTGTAATTAGTAACAGGCAGCTTTGCATGTTCCCTCGTATCATGATTCAGTCCCTACAGCGTTGATGTAAGTTTTCTTGTGTGTCTGTGCTCTTTTTTGTTCAGGCCGTGGGCTCTCGGAAGTACGAAGTCTGCAGCGTGTGTAACCAGTCAGTCGATTTGTTTCACTAAATCGAATGTACTCAGCTCTGGGTCCCAGCCCCACTCACCAGAGCGGAGAAATTCCATCTCAGCCTCAGGAGAAGCTATGCCTGCCATCCCCTCCACAGGGTCTGACGTCAGCACTGAGGATTGTGTGCACTCCAGAGCATATCGAGAACCCCCTGGGCTTTGGCTCTTACCGACTGCTACAGACTGAATGTTTGTATACCCCCAAAGTTCGTATGTTGAAATCCTAGCCCCCAAGGTGACAGTGTTGGGAGGTGATTAGCCAAGAGGGTGGAGCCCTCGGGTGGGATTGCTGCTGTTGTTTAAAGCGACCCCGGAGGGCTCTCTCAGTGGCTTCCTGCCCTCTGAGGGCACAGTGGGAGCAGCTGTCTGTGACCAGGAAGTGGGTTCTCACCAGGCTCGGCATCTGCCAGCACCTTGATCTGACTTTCAGGCTTCAGAACTGTGAGAAATAAGTGTGTGTTTGCGCCACCCAGCCTACGGCACTCTGTTAGAGCAGCCCTAACAGCCAACGCTGACAGGGACTCAGACTCACTGTGGGATCCAGGTGCTCCCTGAGAACAGGAGGGTTCTCTGCTCCTGGGCCCCACCCGGACATGGGGTCTGTGCTGAGACTGGGTGTCCCAGGACCTTGCATCAGCCTCGATAGCTGCACCCAGAGCCTCTCCTTGGGGTCCTGTAGGTCGCTCTAGAACAGCACAGTTTCCCCGCATCTCCAGCCCCCTCCCCAGGGGAGGCCTTCCACACCCCCTTCCCTCAGGGCAGGTCCATTGTCACTTCCTCCCATATGGGCCTCTCCTGGACTGAAGTGGGGGATGAGATGCTTGGGGGCCAGTGCTTCCTCTTTCTGCCATCCCTCCCTGAGCCAGGGCACTCTCTCCATACTCCCGCATCCCCTAACCAGTGGGGAGCCGCCTTAAGCCTCGGCTGCCTGGCCTCTTCCTAGGTGGCTTCCTGAGGACAGTGACCCACGGGGGGCCTGGAGATTCCCCCAGGAATGGTGGGCCTTCAAGCTCTGGAAGGTGGCACCTCCTTGGGGGTCTCTGTGCCCGCCCTGGCCAGTGTCCTCGGGGGACTGCACACACCCTGGGGCAGGACAAGCCCCTGGCTGGGGCTCAGCGGGCACCCCAGCAGCTGCCCTCCATGCACAGCTCAGCCTCCCCAAAGCAATGCAAGCCTCCTGAGTGTGGGACCCACTCTCCTGCTCTTTACATGCTCAGGGCCCCATGGGGCAAGGTGCTCATCAGATATCAGAATATTTGTTGAATCAAAGCCCATTCCTGACTTCTGTGCAGGGCCATCTGCTTTCATTCAAATCGACACACTCAGGTATGTCATTTTAGAATGACATACCCTGAGGCCCCAGGTGCGCCCAGGCCAGCAGTCACCCTGGCTGCTGTGTGCCACCTGCCCAGACACTCACCTGTGGCTCCATCCAGAGCCTCCACTGCTGTTCCTCCTACAGAGCCTCCCTGTGATCTTTCCGACACATCGCCTTCCTGTACTTTGCTCTCTTCCCGCCACCACCACTCTCTAAAGGTCACTTCCGAGCATCCCTCTCCCACCCAGGGCAACTGGCAGCTGGGCCAATCACCTTGGACTCTGTTCTTTGGTGATATGGTTCAGATCATGGCTGCCCACCTCCCTCTCCCAGGGGCAGGAGGGCCCAGCTGGATGCAGGCCTGAGCCCTGCCCACAGATTTACCCAGGGAGGCATGTGGTGGAGTGCGGGGTGGTTAGCACTGACACCCCACCTTGGACAAGGGGTTCAGTCCCCAAGCGCTCCGAGCGGCCTCCTGAAAGGAACAGGGAGCAGGCAGGGAAGGGGAGAGGGCAGGCAGAGGCACCGGATCCCCAGGGAGGCCCTGGAGTGCAGGAGCCCTCGGTGTCTCAGGCCAGGGCAAGAGGTGACAGTCCACCTTGTCAGTTACCAGGTACCTCAGCCCCAAGAAACATCCATGGGAGGCACAGATGAGCTCATGCATTTCTCTGCTGGGCAGCATGTTGAAATATAAATAGGGATGAGGCACCTTCAGCCCTCTGTATCTGGTGAGAGGGTCCGGCTGCCTGGGGGCAGCCCCCTGAAGATCACAGATGTCTGACATTAGCAGCAAAGCCACAAAAGCCGGCACCAGTTACTGGGGAGGCAGGGCCCTGGGCCGCACTGGTGGGGCGGGCGGTGCAAGCACCAGCCTGGGCCAGCTGGGGTACTCACAGAAACCGCCAATCAGGCTGCCACCAACCAGCTGGGACTAGAATATCATTCCTGTTTTACAGAAGACTAAATGGGGACACAGAGAAGTTGAATAGCTTGCCTAAAACTGCTGGGCCAACCAGACACCACTCCAGACCATCAGCTCCTGGACACTCAGCAAGTCTCAGGACAGTGTGCATAGAGCTTGACCCCTTGGGAAAAAGAAAGCAAACAGACGTATTTATTGTTCTAACCAAAGAGGTGTTAACCAAAGAGTGCTATCTTATATCAAAGAACATGTTTTTTTTTCTTAAAGTATAAGAGTATTTTATGTGTGTGTCTACACAAAAGTCCATTTGCATGAAGCTCTAGAATAGGCCAGAATAACTTAGGGTGGGAAAAATGTCAGAACAATGGCTGCCTGAGAAGGGAAGTAAGCATTTTACAGGGTAATATTTGTGTTTGATTTTTTACATTTGTCAAAACCAGCAAATGTACACTTAACGATTTGTGCATTCCATTGGATATAGATTTTGCCTCAAAAGACAAAAATGTAAACAAACATCAAACTCTAGTAATGATTTGTACACTAAAGTATTGGGGAAGTATGGGGGAAATTGCTGTGTCTGCAGTTTCCTCATAAATGCATCCTGAAAACTGATGGCTTGATGGGTGAAGAGAGGCACGGACACATGGACGGTGTAATAAAGTAAGTATAAAAAATGTTAATTGTAGAATCTACGTTGGGAACACAGGTGCTCACTGCACAATTATTACTTCTGTGTATTTGAAATTTTTCATGATAATATGTTGGGGGGGAAATGTAGTTACCTCTGGAAAAGCCAGGGGGTTATGCAAGCGGAAGAAAAGGGACCTTGTGTTACTCTAAATGTTTGTTTCATTAAACGCATACTATTTCTGTAACCGTTTATTTTAATTTAAGAGCTTAATTAAAAGTGCCATAAGATGTGATCTTTCCCTTGTGGATTTAAGACACACACACACAACCTTCATTGTTTTGTTGCTGCCTGTAAGAAAAGCATTGTGGAACAATGCCTGTGAATTGGTGACCCGCGGGGGAAGGACAAATGGGTTTTGTTCCTGCTCTGACGTTAGCAGGCCATCACTGTGTTGTGGGATCATCACCTGGGCCTCAGTTCCACAGACTGTAGAACAAGGGGATTGATTTGGGTGCCCTGGGTCCCTTCCAACACTGCCAGGAGCTGTGCCTGGGGGATATTTGTACGAGTGGTGTCAGTAACGTTTGAAGAAAATCCAATGACTATAGAAGACTGTAGACTTACACTTTAAAAGTCAATATGATTGCTTGGGAGCCAAAACCTAGAGAAGGTTATGCTTTGGGATTACTGTGGAGAGGGGTTCTTCATTCTCTGCCAGCATCGCCTTCTGGCCTCACACGAGCATCTCTGTCTCAGTGCAATTCTCCAAACAGGGGAGGCACCCTAGGACCCGCTGCCTTTTTATAAAGTTTTATTGGAACACCACCTGCTCACTCACAGATTGCCTGCTTTCAGGAGACAATGACAGAATTCAATAGCTGTAGCAGAAATCCCTTGGTCTATGAAGCCTAAAATATTTACACTCTGGTCTTTAGCGGAAAAAGTTTGTCAACCACTGCTCTAAAAATTCACTTCTTTTTGTGGTGTAATCAGTGTCAAGTGTGTATTTTCCGTGTATTTTGCCAAATACTCCTATAGTTGATCCAACTGATCCCAGCCCGTCACTAGCACGAGGAGAAGGGGTAGTGTAGGGGCAGCCGGGCAGCCCTGGGACTGGGCTCCTTGGCGTCTGACCTATTATAAGCACGCAGCCCCTTAAATCTCCAAGCAGAACCCCGAAGCCACTGCAGGCAGCTCTGTAAACACCGTCACTGCACACTTGTCGGCAGCAGGCCTGGTGTTTATGTGGACGTAGCCAAACCATAACACCTTCCCGAGTGAGTGTGCTTGCTCAGTGTTGTCCCTGCGGCAGTCGGTGGGCCAGCATTAAAAAATGAAAACAAAAACAAATACAGGAGCAAAACGCTGCCTATGCCGCTTCCTTAGCCAGGCAGAAGAGGCGGCCCGCTGGTTCTTCCCCGCCCGCTCTCTCCCTGTGTCTCTCTCCACATTAAGAGCTCTCTCCACTTTGCTTTCAGGATGACTGGGGCTTTGAAAGCCGTGGAAATTGCCTCCCTGGCGGGCAGCCCCTTCAGGGAAGTGTGGTCAGGTGTGTCCGCAGAGGCTGTGACGTCAGGAGAGCGGGACGCAGGGAGCCGCAGGCCCCCCAAGAAGCCTCAGGACAGAGGCCGCAACTGCCGCGGGCGCTCAAGCAGCGCACGGTGCTGAAGACCAACTACCCATCTTCCAAACGGCCCCCTTTAAAATAGAAAGCACAGACATTTGTCCTGTGTGCAGCAAAGGGGAGCGAGGGGCATTACTGCCACGGCTCCTTGGGCCAGGCAGGCTTCATTTTGTCACCATCTGTCCTATTTCCTTTATAGCTTTTCCAGAATTGACAGTTCGGCTCCCAGTTCCCAGTCAGTGGGAAGCCGTGAGGCGGTGTTTGCGTTGGAGGCACGAACCAGAAGCACAGCGCGCCGAGGGCTGGCTGCCCCAGTCCCCACTCTCAAGGCTGTTCCAAGGCGTTGTCAGAATCAGCTGTCAAAGGTGACAGACAAAGAGGGTTGTTGACAGGAGGAAGCCCAGATTCACCTAAACAACGTGCTCTTCTGCGGGGGCTTTCTGCTCTTTTTCTTTACACTAGGGACACGGAACAATGACTTTCTATCAAAGCCCACAAAGGCAGACTTGTGAAATGAACTAAATCTACCTGTAGGTCCCCAGAGGATTACTGAGTAGATTGCACGGCAGTAGACACCACAGGACAGAGAGGACTAGGGTGTAACCTCTGTCTTCAAGCAGGGTACAGCCAAAGATGGGTTGGGAGCCCCTAGGAGGCCTGGTAAGAGCTATAGATGGGGTGCATGGCACTGAGGGGCTCAAAGAAGGGCAGAGTCACAATCAAGGCCATGCGAGAATGTTGGAGAGAGCAGAAAGGGCCCAGGGCAATGGGCTTTAGGGAAAGGCTGGCTGGTTAGCTGTGTCTCAGGCCCCAGAACTCTCTCTTGCGTCTCTGCGTTGGTCTGAGGTTGGCTGATCTAGGCTGGGCTGCCCCTGCCTGAGGCTTAGTCTGTTCCATGTTTGCTCCATGCGGGGCAGCTGCTCTCACGCGGATGCGGAGGCACAAGAGGCAAACCCATCCACACAAGCACATCTCAAACCTCTTCCGCGCCCCGCCTGCTAACATGTTTCCCAAAGCAAGTCACGTGGCCAAGGCCGAAGTCAGGGATGAGGAAATAGACTGCCTGTAGTGGGGAAACTTCAAACACACACGGCAAGGCAAGGCTGGGGTGGGGCGGTGGGGGTGGCGAGGCACGGGGCCAGTAGTTCATCTGCCATGACAAGGCCTTGCAGGAAAGGGAGCAGGGCTCCCAGTCACACAGAGGCTGCAAAGGGCAATCATGTTTGGAAAATAGCAAGCAGCCCTGTCTGACGACAGCACTGTGGGAGCACTGAAAGGAGCATCGGTCCCATGAGGTGCTCCACACACAGAACAAGAGGTTTTATAGTTTTAAAACCTGTGTGGGAATACTGTGTGCTAGTCTCTGTTTGGAGTTTTCCTGTGTACATCAGTACAGGAAAGGTTCTGACAAGTACTTCAGGAAAGAAAACAATTTCACTTCATTTAACCCAATGTCTCCTCAGCTCCTCTGGCTCAGACCCTGTTCTCTCATGTAACACTCACTGAAATAGTGTAGAACTCCCTTTGAGAAATGCTGCATCAACCTTAAGATGCACATAGGTAGATGGGACTGGAAATCTGGTTTGGATCATATCATGGGATTCTTGCATAGCAAGATGGAGAGATTGTACTTAATTTCTTAGGTAGAGGGAAGCCTTCAGAGTATTAAGAACAGTGACCTAAGTGAAAGTATTTTCTGCCTACTCCAACCCTTGCCTCACAAAAAAAATTTTTATATGAATAAGGTTTCCTGAAAACTACAATCAGTAAATAAGTCATGGCCTAAAATGGTGCTTCTGCACTTTAATCATTTGCGTATTATGGTCTTGATTCTGTATACCACCTGAAATATTATTAATTTTTAAAAATGGACCTACTTTTAACTTAAATATTATTTAAAGGGGAACTTTGGCGTAAAACCATGACCTGGCCGTAAATTGATACTCTTCCCTTTAAGATGAGGAGCTAATTCTCCTCCTCTTGAGTGTGGGCTGGACTTAGCAGTGACTCACTCCTGGAGAAGGAAGGAAGCAAAAGCAACAGCGTGAAGCTACAGAAACTAGATCACAGAAGTCACTCCAGTTTCCTCTCTCTCACTCTCTTGAATCATTTGTTCTGGGGAAGCCAGGTGCCTTGTCATGAGCAGCTCCCAAAAGAGACCCATGTGGCACAGAAAGAGGCCTTCCCACCAATAGTCGGTGAGGAACTGAGGCCCCCAGCCAACAGCCTTGTGAGAGAGCCATCTTAGAAGGTCCTCTGATCTCACTCAAGCCTTCAAATGCTTGCAGCTCTGGCTGACATCTTTACTTCTTCACTACAACCTCAGGAAACTCTAAGCCAGAACCATCCAGCTAAGTCACTCCCAGATTCCTGACCCTCTGAAACTGAGGATAGTAACAAATGTTTAATATTTTACAGTGCTACATTTTGGGGCTATTTGTTATGCAGCAATAGATAACTGATACACAGCTACATATGGAAAACCAGGACTTGCCACAAATAGAAAGTATCCTGAAAATAAAGTAAATCCTAGTCACTGTATTTTCCTCAGATACTTTTGACTACCCAAGTCTCTGAACCTGGACCAACCCTCTCCTTCTTAAAAAAGATTAGCATGTGTTAAAAACATGCTAGAGCTCCATATAATGAAAAACTACCTAGCAATAAAAGCAAACAGAAAAATTTCTAATACATGCAACAACATGGATCAATCTGAAAAATCTAAGTGAAAACAAGCCAGATGCAAAGGACCACTTATTGTATGATCCCATTGATGTGACATGTCCAGAAAAGGCAAATATCTAGGCACAGAAAGTAGCTCAGTAGATGCCTGGGCATGGGGTGGGAGTGGGGACTGATGTGTACTGGGGAAATTGAAGACCCTTTTGGGAAGTGGAAGTGTTTTAAAACAGGATTGTAGTGATGGCTGTGCAACTGTATGCATTTACTAAAACTCACTAAACTGTGTACTTAAAATGGGTGAGTACTATTGTATGTCAGTTATACCTCAATAAAAATGTTGAAAGATTAAAAAATGAAAGATGGAGTAATGACATTTATTTTCACCCTGTGAGTCTGAGTTCACCCATACCTAAGCAGCACCTCCTATACCATCGGCAGTAGGCTCACCATGCTTTGGGAGGCGCTGGTTCCGAATGCCCCCTCCTGCCAGTGCCCCCTGTGCCTGGGCCAGTCCTCAGGACCACAGAGCAATGGGGCCTGTGGTGATGCCAACCCTCTGTGGTCAGGCACTGATGGCCACTGTTCTCAGCACACGGGCCCCAGAAAACACACCCTATTTCCAGCTCTGCTGAGGATCCCATGGGCAAACAACCCTTATTCTGGGAGGTTTCTCAGAAAGCCCTTTTGAAATCAAAGTGGAGGATGTCTTAAGAGTGTGGTCTATTTTGAACAATAGACCCCTCTCTAGCAAAGAAATTTCCTTTGGTGCTTGTGTTAGATTTCACTAATGGCCTGACTCCATCACCCCTCCCTGTACCCATGGTCTTGGCCATGTGACTTTGCAGTTCTTTTCACTCAAGAGGTGAGTCTACTTCCCTGTCCCTTGACTTTAGGTTGAGCCACATGACTTGCTTTGGCCAAGGGCATATCAGCATGTTCGTGGCGAAGGCTAGAAAGGCACTTGGGCAGTGAGGTTTTGCCCTATGGTTCTTAGAGGAAGAGCAAACAAGACCTGCTGAGGGATTGGACGTGGGAATTAACAATGAGTCCTCGGTTTTAGGACTGAGCAGCTGGATGGATGGTGATGCAAGTTACTCAAATGGGAGGGACACGGGGGTAGGTGTGTGGGGATGGGACAATGAAGGGGAGTCAAGATTATGGTTGGAACAGGTGAAGTGATTGTTGAGAACATGAGGGATCTGAGATTTTACCCTCCTTGGAGTTGACTGGCCTATTTTGTGGATGCTGACAGAAGACACAAGACTGCTGGGTCAGAGACAAAGGACAGTTTATTACTTAGAGCAATAGAAGTAGCCAGAATATCAGCACTGACCCTCGGGGCCATTGTACCTCTTAGAAGGAGCAGGTTCATTGACTTCTCTCTAAGTCACTGCTGTCACCTGCCAGTGGCTTCCCGCTGCTTCTTGTGGTCCATGACAATCCACTTTCCACAACACAATCAGATCATGTCACACCCAGGTTTCTCCTCTCGCTGGCCAGCCCTCTAGCTTTATCTCATTCCTAGAACAAACCAAGGGCAGTTTTCACTTTTCTTTCCCTGGCTATTCTTGTCTTTTCTTTCAGATTAAATGTTCCTTTCTGGGAAATGTCATTCTTGACCAATGTATTTAATGGGGATCTGTCACACCAGCTCCTTCTTTCATGTTCTCTACTTGTTTTAGCCATTTGTTTGTGCACTTATTTATTAGCTCACTCCCCCTGGAAAGCAAGTTCCCTAAGGGAAAAACCACACCAGTGTGGTTCATCCAGTTATTTGTCCAGCCCTGGGCGCATAGCAGTTTTCAGTAAATGCTTAGAGAATTCAAAACTGTATTTTCCAAAGAGCAGCTTGGGTCCTAAAGGCCCATAATAGCCGGAATTGTGATAGGATAAAATCTACCCATTACAAATTCCTTTAAAAATATACATTTTTTATAGTTTCCTATGATCTTAGCATTTTTTTAATTAAAAGAAATTTTATATTGAGGTGCAGATACATGATCTTAGTATTCTTTAGGCTCCAGAGAGCATCATAAACAGTTGAGATGTCTTTTTGATGGTTTTCTGGGCCTTTTAAACTAAATGATGAATGTTCTAATGAAGCTTTAAAGACTGCAAAACTAAATGAAGGATCCTTTTCCAGGAGCTATTGAAATACACAGTTGCTTTAAATTTATCTGGCCCTCTGGGCCAACAGCTATATGGTAAAAGCCTTATTAAGGTCATTACTGTTAGGGAAATCAAACATTGCATTGTCTTAATGTGCTGAATGGTCCCCCAAATTACACAAAAGCTGGCAGAGTCCTTATACACTTCTGGTACTTAATAATGAATACATGAGGTGTTGGATTATGACTAACAATACCCTTTGGAAACAGTTTATTTAGTGTATAAAGCACTCTCAGAACTAATACACATTGACCTTCTTCAACACCTCATGTTACAGTTAAGATGTCCAGAAAATCTACTCCAGTTGGCTTCACTAGGTGTGAAGATAAGGGTATGTGGAGACTCCTAGGAAACCTTTCGCCTTCCTTATAAAAGGACTGAATGCAATAGATACTGCCATTCTTTCTTCACCCTTTCATCTAGTCTTGGATGTAGATGGGATGGCAAGAACTCTAGCCACCTTTCTGCAGCTATGGGGGAAAACCTCAAGAGATCCGTTGTCAACTGTGTTAGTCCAGGTCCTTCAGGAAGCAGATACCTAGATGGGATTAAACATACAAGAATTTTTTAGGGGAAATGCCTGTGTGGGGGCCTTCATCCCAGTTCACCCCTTCACTCCAGTTCAAGCCCAGCCTCCTGCCCCTTTGGGGCTCCCCTATTTCCTCCTTCCTTTTCCTCCCTCTTGTCTTCTCTCCCCTTTCCTCCTTTCACTTTGGCATGCAGAGCAGCTTACTTCTCTCTTTCATACTTGAACTCATGCCAACACCCAGACCTCAAGTTCCCATCTTCAACTCCAAATTCAAGTGGTTTATCAAGTTGTTTTCACAAAACAAACGCAGTTCTCTTCTTAAAAGGAATTCTGGAGCCAGGTGGCAAGATAAAGATTTTGGCTTATGGCACATACACACACACACACACACACACACACACACACACACACAACAACCATTCTCTAGGATAGGTTATTTATCTATATTCTTCCCTAACCTGTGAACCACTTTACAACTGAGACCATATTGTTTTACGGGTAATTTAATTTCATTATAAATTATTTTAAAATATAGAAGAGTATCAAGAATAATAAAACACTCACAAAAACATCACATGGGTTTAACAAATGTTAACACTTTACCATATTTGCTTTGAGTCTTATTCTAAGAAACAAATTGTTACAGATGATAATAAGTACAATGATACTAACACATATATGTGCCAGGCCCTATTCTAAGTATTTAATATATTTTAACCCCTTTAAACCTCATAAAATCTTTGAAGTAGATATAAATATTATCCCTATACTGACAAGGAACCTGGGGTGCAGAAATGTTGAGTAATTTACTAATAAATATAAAAGCCAAAATTTGAACCTAGGCAGACTAGACTAGATACAGGTTTTGGATCATGTTTGATTTATTCTTATGCTTAGAATATAATAATTACCCAAAAGGTATTTGTTGAAAGAATGAATAAATACATTAATTCAGTGTATAAATAATTACATGACCAACTTGAGTACTGGTTGGATCAAGCTTAATGAGATGACCAAATCCTTTCTAGGAAGCAACCCAAGACGTAAATAATAAATTTTCTATTGAGATACTGTTATTTTGAGCCCCAAAATGTTTTTTAATTTCCCTTGTTTAATGGTCTCTCATGAAGAGGCATAACTCCTGTATTAGTTACCTATTGCTACATAACAACTTACCCCAATACAAAATGGCCTTAAACAACAATCTTTTATTATTGTTCACAGTTTCCATGGTTCAGGAATTCAGGGCACAACTGGGGATGGCTTATCTCTGCTTCACAACACCTGGGACCCTAGCTGGATAACTCAAGGACCAAGAGCTGGCATCATTGGCAGGGTCATTTATCCACACACCTGGAAACTGGTACTGGCTGTTGCCTGGGGCACAGTCAGCCTGGGCTTCCTTACAATATAGTGGCTGGGTTCCAAGGGCAAGTGACCAGAGAGAGTCAGGCAGAAGCCCTATTGCGTTTTATGACCTTAGAAATCACATAGCATCATTTCCACCTCATCCTATTGGTCAAGGCAGTTACAAAGTTTGGCAAAGGAAATATGGATCCTCTCTCTTGAAGGATGTGTGTCAATGTCACCTTGTGAGGAAGCAGGAATGGGGTATGTGTACAACCTACCATACATTCCGAAAAACACGCTGTGTAACAGCTTTTCTTTCTATTATGAAGGGAGAGTAGATTCCTTTTAACCAACCAGATCACATGAGAATGTAAAAATGGACTTTCCCAGTGTGTCCACTATTAAAGCAGAACAGGAGCAAAAGTTAACATATATTTATTATTATTATTTTTGTACAACTAGCACCATGCTTTTTTCTTTATCAGCCCTTAAAACACTGTTCAATGTTATCAGCCCTTGAAACATTGAACTTGCAGGCAGTCTTAAAAATCTAGCCATGTTTCATTTTCTAAAACTCCAGAGTGCTTTTCTCTTTGGTGATATGGGTCAGCTCTTCCCTCTGCTTCACTTGGTCTCATGAACCCACCATCTACCCGTATCAGCACCAGCTCCATTCAGGGCTTCATCAGTGAACTCCTGTGGCTCAGCAGATTCAACAAAGCACAGGGGTGCTACATTATTCCTGCATCCATGTAGAAACCAGCTACTGCATGGCTGGCTTACATTCCTGAGATGAACCAGATGTAATTCATATCTTGAGGAAATAAAGGCAACATCCTATTTGACAATTCAAAAGACTTATTCTCCTTGTCCTGATAGAAAATATCTACTTGTAGAACCGAGCAAGAAAATGTAATAAAGTGGAAAAGCCTCTTGAAGAAGAGGTTATACCATCTTTGCTCTGAAATAGAATGGCAGGTCACATCACACACTTGGCATTCTTCTGAGAGCGGTGGGAAATCATGTAAACCTTCCTTCAGTTGTAACAGGAGAAAGCGCTAAGTGTGCTGAGTTGAAGATCATCTCCTGCAAAGGTTTTCAGTCACCTGTGTGTGTAAAAACACTAAGGTTTTCACAATTCCTTCCTTACCTGGAATGATTCCTAGAGAGACGGGGGAGACAGCAGTGTCTAGACAGCACCATTGCTTCTTTGTTATTAAAGAAAATCTGCCTTTTCCCCATCCTATGACCTCTCAATTTCTCCTGTCATTACATAGTTTTGTGATTTGGGCCATATTTTTTCTAAGGAATGAGTTATTTAAGTTCTCTAATTTAATCAAACTAAGATTATCTTCTTACATTGATTTAATAAAGGAAATTAAATGTGTTTTCTTTTGTTAGTATCCTCAACCACCATCTGCTTAGAAATGTGGATGTAATCAGCCACTGGAAAGTATGAGAAACAGATCATGTTTACAAAGGAGTTTCTCTCTTTTTAAAAAGTGTGTGAATAAAGGTTTGAAATCCCCATGAGGAAAAAAAAAAATCTTCCAGAATTTTTAGTCAAAGGAGATTTCATTTCATAGCAAGCGATGGTAATGTAAAATGAGCCCTCCAAATACAAACCCATACCTTCTTAGTAATTGTGTTTTTTTTTTAAGACAAATAGGGTATTTTCTTCTAATTTATTGTTTTCCGGAAGCCCTTTTAACAGTCTCTCTGTTAACACTCAATGGGATGAAATCAGGCCATCTGTTTCCATTGGTTTTTAATCTTATGTATCTGGAAAATTGCTCTAGTCATCTTTCCCCAGTAAGGATTCTTCTGTAACACTAAATACTGCTTTTGCATTAGTATGTTTTTTGAGTAAGGCATACTATTATTAAGATATTTTTAACTACTTGAAGATTGGCATAGTTCTTTTTCATCATCAGGGAAAACACGCATTGATTTTTTTTTAACAGCATTATTGAAATATAATTATCATACCAGGCAATTCACTCATTTAATGTACACCATTCAATTTTTTCAGTATATTCACAAGGTGGTACATCCATCTCCACCATCTACTTTTAGAACATTTTTCTCCCTCACAAAAGTCCTGTACCCTTTAGCAGCTGTTACTCATTCCTTACTCCCAACCCCCAGCCCCAGCATCCATTAATCTAATTTCTGTCTCTATTAATTTGCCTTTTCTGGAAATTTCATATGAAAGGACTCATACCACATGTACTCTTTTGTGACTGCCTTCTTTTACTGAGCGTAATGTTTTTGAGGTTCACATTGCAGCATGTATCAGTATTTCATTCCTTTTTATCGCTGAGTAATATTCCATTTTTCAGGTAGACCACATTTCATTTTTCCATTTATCAGTTGATAGATGTTTAGGTTGTTTCCACTTTTTAGTTATGATGAATAGTGCTCCGATGAGTATTTTTGAAAAGTTTTGGTGTCAATATAAGTTTTCGATTCTCTTGGAGTGGAATTGCTTGGTCATATGACAACTCTATGCTTAATCATTATAGGAATTGACAAAGTGCTGTCCAGAGAGGATGTGATATTTTATATCCCCACTAGCAATGTGTGAAGGTTCCAGTTCTTCACATTCTTATATATATAAATAACATTTTCTTTATTCATTCATCCAACAATGGACTGGCTCTTTCCATGGCTTAGCTGTTATGAATAATGCTGCAGTGAATATGAAAGCGCAGATATCTCTTCAAGACAATTTTATTTCCTTTGGATATATACCCAGAAGTGGGATTTCTGGATCATTTGGTAATTCTATATTTAACTTTTTGAGGAACTGCCAACCTGTTTTCCACAGTTGGCTGTACCATTGTACACTTCCTCTAGCAATATATGAGGGCCCCCATTTCTCTGGGTACTCCCTGACAACTGTTATTATCTGCATTTTTGATATAGTCATCCTAGTGGGTATAAAGTAATCTCATTGTAGTTTTGATTTTGCATTTCCTAATGATATTGATCATATTTGCATGGGCTTAGTGGCCATTCATGTACCTTGTTTGAAGAAATGTCTACTCAAATACTTTGCTCAAATACTTTTTAAATGAGTTATTTGTCCTTTAATTATTAAGTTGCAAGAGTTCTTTATATATCCCAGAAACAAGTCCCTTACCAGATATATGATTTGCAAATATTTTCTCCCCATTCTGTGTAGGTTGTCTTTTCACTTCCACAATAATGTCACTCCATGCACAAAAGTTTTTAACTTTGACTTAGTCCAGTTTATTTTTTTTCTTTTGTTGTTTTTACTTTTGGTATCATATCTAAGAAATCATTATCTAACCCAAGGTCACAAAAATTGCCTCTGTGTTTCCTTCTAAGAGTTTTACAGTTTTAGCTCTTACATGTATTTTGAGTTAATTTCTTTGAGTTAACTTACTATCCATTTTGAGTTAATTTCCATGCATGGTATGCAGTAGGGGTCCAAATTCCTTCTTTTGTGTGAAGATACCCAGTTATCTCAGCACCATTTGTTGAAGTCTCTTCTTACCCCATTGAGTTATACTGGCACCCTTGCTGAAAATCAATTGATGATAAATGTAATGGTTTACTTATGGATTCTCAATGCTATCTCATTGATCTATGTGACTATACTTGTGTTAGTACCACACTATTGATTACTGTAGCTTTGTAGCAAGTTTTTAAATTGAGAAATGTGAATCCTCTGACTTTGATCTTTCCCAACATTGTTTTGTCTATTCTGAGTCCCTTGCATTTTCATATGAATTCTAGGATCAGCATATCAAAAAATGGCTAGGATTTTGATAGGAATTGCCTTGAACGTACAAATCAATTTGGAGAGTATTGCCTTCTTATAATATTCATATCCTCCAATCCATGATTTAGACCATTCTGATCCATTAATTTAGGTCTTTGATTTATTTCAACAATGTCTGTAGTTTTTGGTGTGTAAGTTGTGCATTTCTTTTGTTAAATTTCTGCCTGAGTGTTTATTCCTTTTGATGCTATTGTAATGGAATTAATTTCAGTTTGGGGATGTTCATTTTTAGTGTATAGAAGTAACATTGAAGTCTGTATATTCATCTGGTATCCTATAGCCTTATCAAATTATTTATTAGTTCTAATAGTTTTTTAGTGAATTTCTTGAGATTTGCTATGCATGAGATCATGTCTTCTGCAAATATAATTTTAACTCTTCCTTTCTAGCAGGGATGCTTTGTGCTATTAATAATTTATGTTACATGTATAGATGTAAACCAATATTGTATTGCTGGTATAAATCCCACTTACTCATGGTGTATAATCCTCTTTATGTGTTGCTATATTCTATTTGCTAGTATATTGTTGAGAACTTTTGTGTCTGTATTCATAAGGGATCATGGTCTTTAACTTTCTTTAAGAGATTGTGATGTCTTTGGGTTTGGTATTAGAGTAACACTGGCCTCAGAGAATGAGATGAAAAGTATTCTATCTCTTATACTTTTTGGAAGAGTTTATGAAAATTTGGTTTTGGGTTTTCTTTCTTTTTTATTTTTTTGGTAGAATTCATCAATGAAGCCAACTGGATTTGGGTCTTCCTTTATGGGAACTTTAAAAATTACTAATTTGATCTATTTGCTTGATATGAATCTATTCATATTTTCTACTTCTTTGTTAATCAGCTTTGTCGATAGTTTGTATTTCCTAGGAATTTTTCTATTTCACCTATTATCTAATTTTTGACATACAATTTCCAAGCTATTCTCATAATCCTTTGTAAGATCAGTAATCAGTAGTAATCTCCCTATTTCATTCTGAATTTTAGTAATTCAAGTCTTTTCTCTTTTTTCCTTGGTCAGTTTAGCTAAGAGTCTGTTTTGTTAATTGCTTAAAATAACCAGCTTTTGGTTTTATTGAGTTTTCTCTATTGTTTTTCTGTTCTCTCTTTTATGAATTCCCACTCCAACTTTCATTGTTTTCTTCCCTCTGCTTGCTTTAGGTTTAGTTTGCTCTTCTTTTTCCAGTGTCTTAAGGTAGAAGGTTAGGTTATTCACTGAGATCTTTCTCTTTCTTAATGAAGGCATTTGCAGCTATAAAATCCCCTCTAAGCACTGCTTTAGCCACACCCCATAAATTTTGGTAGGCTGTACCTTTATTTTCCTCAATTTCAAAGTATTTTCTGATTTTCCTTTTGATTTCTTTGCCAGTTCAAATTTACTGTTGAACCTCCTTTGCGGATTTTTCATTTGTTTGTACTTTTTTAGTCCAGGATTTTTAATTGGCTCTTTTTAATAGTTTCCATCTCCTTATTGTTATTTTCTTTTGATGAAATGTTGTTAGCATCCCTTTCTTTAAGTAGTTATCTTTTAACATGTTTATAATAGCTGCTTTGATGTCTTTGTCTGCTGGGTCTGCTCTCTGAACCCCTTTAAAGGCAGTCACTGTTGTTGGCTTTTATCTTGTGTATGGATCACATGGTCCTGTCTGCTTTCATGTCTTATAATTTTTTGTGGAAAACTGAACAATTTAGATAATATTTTGTAGCAACTCTGGGTACTGACAACCACTCCCACAGGTGTTTTCTGGGTTGTTTCTTGGTTAAATTAATAATCTGACCAAACAATCCTGCAAAGTCTAGTTTATCTGTGGCATGCAGCCTTTGAGGCCCCTGCTCAACTTCTCTCACCTTGTTTATCTCTTTTAGCCTGGCCACCTAGCAATGGCTTATGGTGGTTATAAGCCACCTATTGGTCAAAGGTTGTGCTTAAACTTCCTTAGCCAGCTAGGTTTTGACCCTTTACAGTGGTATGTGTGTGTGGCTTGGAGGTCACTATCCAGTTCAGAGAGGTTACTTTTTTGTCCCACATTCTTGTATCTTTGAGTCCTCTGATTGCTTCCCGGGAGCATGCAGCCTTAAACATGCACACCGTCCCAAACTGCCAGGGATGACTGTGACATTGTTGGTCAGCCTGGCTCCCTGGGAGTTGCCCCTGCATTAGAGTGATGTGGTTTTCAGTCAGTATTTTGTCTGAAGTTGTGTCTAAGCCCCTTGGGTCAGTGAGGCTTCCCTACATTGCTACGCGTCTGTTTGAGACTTGGGGCTTGCATGCACACAGACTTCCTGACCCCCAGAGTTGACTGTGATCCTGGGAGGGCTCTTCTTGGTGTTCTGTCCTGCTTCTCTCTATTAAACTGCTGGCTGCTCTGCTGTTTTTCTTATATCAGAGTTACAGCCTCTTCACTTCCACCAAGTCCTCCATTGCTTCTGACAACTCTCTTGGTCATGGAGTCTCCACTCTGTTCCAAATAGCGCCCTTGGCAGAGCTGCTGAGTTTTGTGTTCTTGAAGCCTGCCTCTCCCCTGGAGAACCCCTGCACCACTGCATGGCACTGGGGCCAGGGACCCCCTTTCCCAGAGTGATAAATGCCCCCTCCCCACAGGTGTGTGCTGGGGGTGGGGGCTCTGGCAGCCCCTGGTCTTCTTGGCTTATTTCTCAAAGCATGGAATATCCACCCTGTTAGCCATTGTGCTGGATGAGGATGAGGTGACAGAGACTCCAGCATTCTCCTCCGGAGTAGAGCTTCTCTCCCTGGAGCAAGTGAGGCAGGGGGGAGGAAGGCTGGTCCTCTTGGCTGCACTGTCCAGAAGAGAGCTTCTGCAACATTGAGGGGGATGTGGGGGGATGTGGACCTGCTCCTTGGAGAGTAAAACCCTCAGACTGGCAGCTGGGGTGAGAGGGAGCACCCAGTTTCTTGGCTGCACCTGCCCAGAGCAGAGGGTTCCGTGTAGCATTTCTCTAATTTGGAGCTGGGGTGCAGGGGGTAAGGGAGCAGGACGTGGCTCAAATGCCACAGACTCTCATGTTCTCACTAAGGTTTAATATATTTTCTTGAATGGCTTTTTCTCCATTTGCTGTATTCCCTTTGAACAATTTCCAGAGACTTTAAATTACTGCTTTTTTATAACTTCCACCAGCTAAATTATTGTTTTGCTGCAGGGAGGGTCTGCTGAGCTCCTTCACGATTCTTGAAGTCCTGCCCTGTGTTGACTTTTTTTACCTCTATATTTAATTGGATTGATGAGCCCTTGACCACTCCATCTAGAAAGACTGAAAGCTAAGAAAGTCATTCAGGACTGAGAGGATGGCAAATAATGATTTGTGGCTGCTAGCAGAAAACAGCAGTTGTTTAATGCAAACTCTTAAAATTTCAGATTATGTCATCTATTTCCTCCTTCTCCCTGCACCCCAAAGGTATCAAAACAGAATGCTAGTAGCTCTCTTTCATTTTATACAGCGAATATGTGACATGCAGCATTTTCAACTTGGAAGGAGACATCAAATAAATGAGGACATAAGTCCCAAGAGAACAGAACTTGCTATTTTAGTTTTCCAATTTTTGTGTGAAATAGGAAATGGTAGTCAAACAACAAATGATGTCTTTAAAATGGTATTTTCAAATTGAGTCCTGCTTCTGGATAGCACAGATTATTCATAACTCAGCAGGGTCATAGAAGCTTTATATTCTCAAAGGAATACATTTTCTTTTCCAAGACACAGGGCCCAGTAGACAAGAGTTGAATTAAGACATTCCCTCACATCAGCAACAATTCTGAAGTTTCAGTTTGAGATCTAAAGGCACTCAAATGTAACATTTTTAAATAGAAAGATAATTCTCTACTCAAACAGTTACCATGTCAGTTATTTTTTAAAAACTAATCCTATTTAGGAAATATTTCTTTGGGAAAAATAAAACCACAATATTTAATAATCTGTGCCATTCTCATTCCACTGAGATAGTTATGCTTGAGTCTGATAAGTTGTAACTAATTTTTTAAACTATCAGTATAACTCTATGGTGTATTTAATATAGCTCCATTCACAAAGACTCTAATTTTTTTTTTTTTTACCTATACAAGAGTGTGGTATATGGAAGGTATTTTAACAATTTTGTCCATTTCCACAGCCATCTGCATCTCAGCCAGGCTGGGCAGCTGTTTGCTAAAGCCTGGCGGTGTTCCATAAAGCCTCTGGAAGTGATAATGTTGTAGAAAATCACAGAACGCTAAGACTGTAACCCCTGGGGAAACTGAGGCACGGGAAAATAACTGATTTTTCCCAAGGCCCAGAGTCAACAACCAGTAGAGATAAAACCAAACCCCAAGTCTCTCCACTCCCTGCAACACCCTTTCTTCTGTGTTAAGTGAGGAACCTCATATCCTGAAATGACGCTGAGACTGCATGACAGGCAACAGGGCATTTAGTACTAGTAGTGTCAGCTTCGGACTTTGCTATTTATAAGGTTTTCACTTTTGTTTTCTAAATTTTATCTTAAGACAATCCTTTGAAGTAGAAAGTGGTAGTAGTAGTGGTAGTGGTGGTGGTAGTAATGGTAGTGGTGGCGGTAGTAAGAGTACCACTAGTCCCATTTTGAAGGTGAGGAAGTTGAGGCTTCATTACTGACCTGACCAGCATCGCATACCCAGGGAGGAGGAGAACCAGGGGTGAACTCAGGTCTCTCCATCACAGTAGAGCTTTAGACACAGCGAAAGCTGAAGGGACCTAACACAGGCCAATTACCAAGGTGTTGCAGGAGCTGTAAGGATGAACAACCCCAGGACCTGCCCTCAGGGCGTTTGCATGCCAAGCCACGGCCCCTCACACCGCTGCCGATCAAACATGGTGTCTGTTCCGCTAAGGCGTGACTCAGCATTGACACCAAGAATCTAAGAGCCTCACTTGAAGTCTATCAGTGTTTTGCCTTATCAGTTAAGTTATTCAGTCTCTTTTGGGTTTTCACTTTAAAAAAACAAACAAAACAAAATACAACACTTCCCACCTCAGCAAAGACCAGATGACTGCATGATGAACATAAAACTGTGAAGAGCAAGAGTGGCCTATGATACTTTTAGTGAAACCCTTTTCCCCAAGCATGGCTAATAGCAACAATTTCCACATTCTCATAGATGGACTATTTACAACAAAAATTTCCTGGTCTTTGTCTATGTACCTTGCATCTCCTACATGAAAAATAACACCCTTATATAGCAGGTACACGTAATACCATGTGAGTTAAGAATAAAGGTTGGCGGGCAGGAGAACACATGACCTGTAAGTAATCTCCTGTGTAGCTTTCATTCTGCAATTCAACTCACCTCTGATACGGAGGAAATCATTCCATTCCCTAACATTGAACTGAGCACTGTGATTGACATATTGGTAAAAATAGCAGAAAGAACAAGAGAGGGTTGTCACTGGGGAAGATGTTTGAGTATTGCTACATTAAAAAGCCACCCCAAGACTTAATTGCTTAAAATAATAATGGTTGAGTTTTACTCACTATTCTGTGGTTTCACCTGGGGTTACTGTGTAGTTATAAGCAGCTGAGCAGGGGGCTGGGGCTGTTGGCTGGGGTGTCTTTGTTCTCTTTCACATGGCTAGCTTGGGCTTCTGCAGAGCTTGGTGGTCGAGGGTTCTGACAAAGCCAAAGTAGAAACTGCCCGGCCTCTAAAGAGAGAAACTGGCAGGACATCGCTCCCACTGCATTCTATTGGCCAGAGCAAGTCCCAACAGCCCACCGGATTCAAGAGGAGGGCAAGCAGCTGCCCTTCATGATGGGAGAGGTGATGTGCTCATTCAGGAATGGAGGGATTACTGGTGGCCATCCTTGCAGGCAACCTACTACAGCGGGTGTTATGAAACAGGAGTCTTATGGCTTCCATATGGAAACAGAGACCTGCAGAGAAGGTGGGGGAGGTAGAAGAGGCTGCGTGGAGTTGGCTGAGGATTAAGACAGTTCTAAAGAGATCAGCTTGTGACTCAAGTGTAGAAAGGGAGCCATCTGGACTTCGGTTGTCTGGAAATTCAACAGAAAAGGCATGCCGTATTCCCACTCCCCTCACCTGGGAGGAATTGGGAATTGGACCAGGTGGTCTGAGGTGCAGGGTGTTACAGACTGCTTTGTGTCCCTCTCAAAACTCGAATTGTCAAGTCTTTACCCCCCAGTACCTCACAATGTGACTGTATTTGGAGATAGGACTTTAAAGGGATAATTAAAATGAGGCCTTTAGTGTGGGCCCTGATCTAATCTGACTGATGTCTTTATAAGAGAGATGAGGATACACAGACACCAGCTGGCTCTCCCACCCCAAAGAGGGACCACCCTGTTAAAAGAGGCAAAAGAGCTGTTATTTGCAAACTAAGGAAAGAGGCCTCAGCAGAAAGCAGCTCTGTGGACACCTTGATCTTAGACTTCCAGCCTCCAGAGTTGTGAGGAAATAAGTTCCCACTGTTAAAGCCCCCAGGTGTGTGGTGTTTCCAGATGACAGCCTGAGCCATCAAATATAACAGGGGAAAGCCTGCACCTGACCAAAACGCATGGAGCAGCATGAAGGTGTCAGACACCAGAAGTGCTGCAAGGCTCACCAAATCTGGGGCCCGGGCATTGGACCCAGGTCTGCACATAGTGACATGTCCCTAGGGCTCAGGGGACAGGAAGGCAGAAGTACCCAAGTGCCATGAGCACCCAGAGGTCACACACTGGACACTCAGCCCCAGGTACATCTGGTTGAGCCCACTACATTTTTGTAGAACTTATAATTAATTGCCAACATTTACAATCAGCAGATTTTACTCTACAAATATTACGATTTCCAGGTTCTCTTGAAAAATTGGGAGACTTTGCTGCCCTGACCCCAGACCCCATGCCTTGGAAGTTAGTGGGCAGGGAGTAGTTTTTCATTTGATTCAAAGTTGTTTAAGTGTGTGTTTCCAAATCAGTTTTGTGAATAACAAGTGGAAAAAGAGACAAGCACATTCCATCATATTGCAGCATGTGGAAATTTAGGGATTGAAAGTCTTTCTGGTGGTATGTCTTGTCATTACCGTACAAAGAGTGTGATTCATCTGCTTGCCTCTGTTCATTGTGATTCACGTTGGAGAAGTTACATAATTGGCCATAGCCAGAAGAGGTGGAAGCTTCTAATATCCCACGTAGAGCTTTTAAAGGGTTTTTGTGATCTTAAACTGAGTTTTTTTTATAGGTGTTTCTATTTCTGGAAGACACTGGAAATAGCTTTAAGTGTAATGTGTGTGTTCAAATTGCTTCTCACTTGACACTCTTAGATGCGCTTTGGCAGCTTGTAAATTCCTACTTCGGTGTAATGAAAGATCTCGTTATAATTTGCACATCAAACAAGAGGGGCTGGTTACTCTGCTGGGGGAGCCCTGATTGAGTTCCTAGGCTTTTGAGAAATTCACAACACTCCCAGTTGTTAATGCTCTTTATACATAAAATCTGAGACAGAATCAGCAACAGAATTACTGCTCAGATCTGGGTTGCTTTTCTTTCTTCCAAGGCACTTTGCATATTTTAGAGAGGATTCTCCCAGTTCCTGGGTTAAATGAGGCGAATCAGAGAGGCTGCGGGTCTCTCTCTCCTGGCAGCTGGGCACTTCATCGCCCCCAGGGGCGGCCGACTCTCCAACAGGAATGAGGCCTAGCTCTGCACCCTGAACCTCATTAGGGCAGGAAGCCACTGCCTCCTGCCTGGGATGTGTGCAACGACGCCCAGTGTCTGTGTCCCCTCCTTGCCTCCAAATCCTTCTAATAGCCTCCCCTGCTCCCACCCCCCATTCCTGCTCTTTAGCGGTTCACAAGAGATGCCCTCCTGCCTCTCTGTAAAAACTCCCTTATTCTAAACTTGCCCTGTTTTGCTGCAGTCATTCTCAAGACTGGCTTCCCCCCACCGCCCCCGTGGCCAGTCTAGTCCAAAATGCATCAGTGATGTCCCACTGATCCAGCAAGAATTGTCCGTGTGCCACCATGCCTGCACCCTGCCTCACTGAGGGTGGGGATGGGCACCAGCGTGTGCCTGCTGTAATGAAAAAACATGAGCCCATTTGCAGAGGGCCGACCGCACCAGGGCCTTCCCGCCGGCTAGCTCGCTGAACCGCTTACCTCTACTCTCTGGGGTAATGTTTTCATGTCCGTTTTCCAGATGAAGAAACTGAGGCACGGACTTGCTCACGCGAGATCTAACAAAGCTGGTGTTGAACAGGCAGCCGGACCCTAAAGCCATGCACGTAGTTACATGAATAGCTTATGTGCTTATTTATAAAACCCACACTTTGTTCCAGAAAGGATTTATGACATTTCTCAGAAATACATAAGGAGAAAAGAAAATTTAAGATCAACAAGGGGTAAATTAGAACAACAGAAAAATGAGGACAGGAAAGCGCAAACGGAGCGGGCGCCGCGTCTGCGCGCGGAGTCAGGGCCTGCGCCTCGGCTCTGAGGCCGGACGCGTCGGCAGAGGCGCTGCGAGCGCGTCTCAGCGGCACTCGCCCTGGTGGCAGTTTCAGGAGCCCAGTGAGTCACGGCCCTTTTCTGTCTCTCCCACATTTGTAGCCCACAAACGCCGATCACATGGTTGTGATTAGGAAGAAGCGTGCCAGCTCCCCTTCGCTCCCCTCTGAAGGCTACTAGCTCACGAACTGGTTGATGTTTCTCCTTCCCGGAGCCCCGAGGAGCCTCTCCTGCGCGCTGCCCCCGGAACCCCCCTGGGGAGAAGTGGGCCAGCTGTCGGCGGGGGCGCCCCGAGGTGCCCCGGCCGAAGTGCTTGCAGGGTGGTGTCCGTGCCTCAGGGCCCCTTGCCTCCCGCCCTCCGTGGGCTCTTCCCGTTGGCGCTGAGCCACCACAAGGCGCTCTCGCCTGCAGGGCGGCCCGGTTCCTGGGGCCAAAGGCGCGGTGGGGGTAGTGATGGGGGCGGGGAGGCGCGGTGTGGGTGCCTGAAGTCCTGCAGCTGTTCTGCGGGAGCTTAAATGAATGGAAAATCGTGGGACACCCATTTTGCTTGAGGTGCAGCTTTTGCAGTAATAAAGTGGATGGTTTAATCCCTCACTGACTTAGAATCTGTTTCTCAAACGGTTTGGAATCTAGAAGGAAAGGCTGCAATTTTTTATTTTTTTGACACTTTAAAGTCTCAGCTAATGATTCACTTTCTCAAAAACATTTCTATTCTTAGAATAGGGGATCTTCCCAAACCAGTCAGGGAGGCTGGTGGAGGCCAGAGAGCAGGGGCCGGAGAAGGTGGTGAGACACGGGGATGCGGGTGTGATACCCCTGGAAGGAAAAGAGCCGGGGGGCTGAAACAGTCTCTGACTGCAGTGCAGGTCCCCAAGTCTAGGTGAGGTTGCCAGGGGGTCCTCGATCTCATGTTGTTGTGGGAGGATGCCCACATGTCGCAGGAATGAGCCTGCGACTGGCAGGAGCCACTGACTGGAGGCATAGCCTCAAAATGTAGCCCGGAAGAGAAGCAGCCCAGCCTCCCAGTGCTCCGCCTACAGCAGGAGGGCTGCCGTGCAGCTTCACAGCCATGACAGTGGCTTCATCAGTAAGGGCCTGAGGCAGGTGGGCAGGTGTCTACTGGCACCAGGGCCCTGGCTCTGCTACCCCAGGGGCATGCATCGTGGCCTGCAGAGAACCCCGGGCAGAGGAGGAAGGAGGAGTACCTGCATCTCTACCAGAAGACAAGCGCTCTTCCAGGAACCCCACAGCGGCCTTCTCTCGGGTCTCAGTGACTGGAGCTGGGGCACGTGGCCACCCCTGCAAGGTGGCTTAGAAAGGAGTTGGGTGAGCCACCACTGTTGTGGGCCTGCCGCAGAGGCCTCACACGGAGCCCCTAACGCCGGCCTCTCTGTTCCACGCCAACTCTGTGTTGAGCAGTTCCAGCTGGTTCCCACATGCCTTCCTAGGGCTTCTGGGCAGTCAGATCTTGCATCCTCCATTGAGGTGGCCTGGCATGCTTTCTAATAGTACATCCCGGTGAAATGTACCATACAAATGATATGTTCATTTTCTTCCTCCAGAAAAGTATTAAACTTTCGAGGCAACTATAATGAGAAGGGAAATGGCTTTCGCTGTTTGCCCCCTACACCAGGTAGGGTGCTCTGACACATGTCCTATTGTTCACTCTGCCCTAGGACCTTGTGTATGTGGGAGACAGTGTAACAGGCCTTGGAGCGTCTCCTCCTGTCTACTCCAGGCCTCGCCCTGGGCGGCAGTCCTAGGTTCCAGGGTACCAGATCCATTGGGTGGTCCCAAGTAAGCCAGTCGGAGTAATCGCATCTTGGCAGTGATTAGTTCAGAGGTGGGTTAGGACCAGTTTGGCCAGAGGAGAGTCAGGGGAAGGTTGCTGAGGCTTCTGGAATTTCCCCCCCTTGGGCTAGAGAGAAAGCCACAGGAAAAATGAGTTTCTATCTTCAGTTTCAAGAAAACCTGATTGCCTCTGGCTGTCATCCTATGACCCTAGGGGAACCCCACGAGAATGAAGCCAACAGTGTGGACAGGCGTGAGGAGTCAAAGACCTGGGTACCTGAGGACAACCCTGAGAGGCTGGACCAAGCTCCCAGAACACCTCTTAATCTACAGACTCCTAGATTCATGAGCCCCTATGTTTCTTTCTTGTTGAAACCGATTTGGTTGGATTTTTCTGTTACACTGAAAACGTCCTAACTGCCCCGGATGCTCTGCCCATTTTAGAGACCAGGAAACCGATTCAGAGGGATTAAGTCACTTTTGCCCAAAGTTGCCCAGCTAGTATGGCAGAGCTGGGTTTGGAAGCAAGGTCTGACTCTTGGCTCCACACCCGGCAATTAATCTGGCTTTTCACTAGGAGGGCTGATTCACATATTTCAAAGGTTATAAGAACAGCTCAGACGTGCTAAATTTACTCAGAGGCTTGTCTTTGACTTTTTATACTTCCCCAGTCAGTTCAGAGCTGGGCCATGTCCTGGTTACAGGCTCTCCAGGATATCAGAAGACTTGCAAATCACACTCATGCCAAATCAGGCAGATTTATGACCGGTCTTCAGTGATATTGCTACTTTTCCTCTGTTTTTAAAAAATTAGGCAGTCATGAAGACAGAACATAAAACAAGCATATGCCAGGCTATGGCTTCCAGTTCCCTCTCATTGTGGCTGACAGACGTCCGCACCTGTGGGAAGGTGTGGGTGGCAAGCAGGCATGGAATTGCCCATGAATTTTCAAAGGATGTTCGGTGCAGTAGCAAATCAATGTAAACCTAAGACCTGTTTCTAGAGTAATTTAAAATCTTGAGGTTGGTGGGAATTGGGAGGGAAACTGGTCTAGTTTCCCACCTCTGGAGGGCAGGGACCCCTTCCAGACTTCTTGATGGGCTTTCCCTTAAATGTTCCAGGGTAGGGAGGCAGTGTTCTCCATCATCCTTGCTAGGAATTTCCTAATCCTGCACTGACCCTGTAGTCACATTTCATTGTGAACCGACACTATTCTTCAGAGCATAATGGATACCAACCTGTCAAAGACAGATGGTGACATTTCATTCTACTCCCAAGATGTTATGATGGGCCACCTGTAACAGATACCCTCAACAGGGGGGCCCAGCCCACTTATCCCTTCACCCTCTAATACATAGAAACAGGATCCACATGAATTTGATGTGTCTATGAATTTGCAGCCAGAAAGACAAGGAGTAACTTCAAGGCTTTGTTTAGCTAAAAGGTGTATTTGTTTTTAATGTATTTCTATTATTTTCAAAAGCACACGTTTGTTTAGTTTTGAGTTAAATAGAACTACAGAACTAATAATGAAACATAGTAGTCTCCTACCATACCCTCCCTATCTTTAAACAGTGCTCTCCAGAGGCATGCACTTTCAAATCTTCTGGCTGTTTCTTCTGGTGTTTATACTTGCATTTCTAACAATGTGTTGGTACTGGTTTCTCTTGATTTTTTTTTTTTCAGTCTAAGATATGCAGTGGAATCCAGAGAGAACAAAGAGGCAGAACTTGGCCTCACTAGCTGGGAGGACCTGAGTGCAGCCTGGGGTGCCGAAGCCCTCCCCGGAGTGTTCTAGAGCAAATGACGCAGACTGTGGGAAAGTGTTGCTGGGGGTTATTTGTCCTGTGTCTACACAGGTTGAGGCAAGACTGGTTCCTAAGGTAGCAGATGAGGTTTTCCTTCCTAAGGAGAGTGGAAGTGTAGAGATTTTGTGCAAAGGCCAAATCCAGGGATCAGAAGGAGAGTAAACCCAGGGCAGGGGAACAAAATCATAACTTGGCCTGTACCCACGTGGGAACCTTTCTGAAGAGTCTGATTCTTTTTTTTCCCCTTTTCCCTTGGACTCTGGGAACAGTCATAGAAGCATTCTGTTTAAATGCTTTTTTCCTCGGAGGCCATTGTTGCCAGTTATTTGTAGCCCTTCTGTGCTCACCAATCACCTTGTTTTTGTCATGAGTCAATGTTACAGGTGAGCAGGGGATGGGGCAGCGAGGGGAGGCCCCCATCACCACTCTAAAAGCTTCCCGATTTCTCCACTGTGCTCTGAGAGTGGCCATCCAGTCACTCAGCACGGCCGGCCCGTTTGGCCTGCTGTCCTCCCCCAGTGAGGCCAGGCCAACATTGAGTCCCACTGGTCACTGGAGCACAGGGGACGCCATCGCCTGCGGGATGACAAGGCCTTGTTTGTCTGCCCGCTCTCAGAAAAACTGTCCCACTGATTTTGCTTTTAAAATGTTGCTACTCTTCCAAGACTAGGAATTCAGATTCAAAACTTTACATTTCTCATTTCTCCCAAATACGATGGAACTGATCATTAACAAGTTCCCACTTATTAAATTTCCCTATATACATTGGTATAATGAGCTAGTCTGTATGTCTGCCGTTTTTATTTCTGCCTTAAGAGATTCTCCTTTTTGATACTGAAGTTTTAGTTTGCAGTCCCCTGATGGGGAAATACAAATCTTTAGGGATTTAATTATATGTTCCATTCCAGGGGCTCTTTTTAAGATCTGTAGAGAGGAACTGGGTCCAGAAAAAAAAACCTCACTTTTTTTTACTTTCCTGTTAATGGAAATGTTCAAATTACCTAAGAAAAACAAAAACAAAAACAAAAAAACCCAGCCCCTGAGTGTCCCTTTGCATTTCAAACGCTCAGCTTCAGTTTCTAATCCACAAACATCTTCGCCTCCGAAACTCTCACAGTTACTTTTCTAAGCAGCTTCCTTTGATGGTTCCCTTTTAGCTGCTTTCTTTTATGGGTCTGTAAACTTTTGAAGATTCAGTTATGCAAAGGAGGTTATGAGGGTAGTCTCCAAAGGAGAGGAGAGCCAGAAATGGACGTGAAAACGCCATTTGCGCCCTTGGAGCTGTTTCTAGGGAAAGCTGACCTCCTCTTGTCTTCACCAGAGACGAACGTATCTCCATTTAGTCATGATTTATCAGATTTAGAGCTTGTCCTTTGCAATTAATTGGGCTCGACTAGAACTCAGCGTGGGCAGAGGTGACCAAAGAATCGATTTTTAGATGCAATTACAGACCATGTGTTAAGAGCTAACATAGGATCTTGCTGACTGCAAAAGGGCTTTTACAAACTTTGAAAAATTTGGTCTTTAAAAGAAGTGCATGGTGGGAAGAATAGTAGAGAATATTTGCTGACTGCTTACTTTGTGTCAGATCCTGGTTATGAGCCTTGCTTGGGTTAACGCATTTGACCCACACAGTGGGTCCTCTGAAGTTGGTAATATGGGCATCTCTTCATATCCCCTCAGGTAAGAGAAGGGAGGTCACGTGGGAAATAAGTGGCTGAGCCAGGATTTGAACCTACGGAACCACGGAACCATGTTTAACTACTACATAACAATCTGACTCCCTCCCCACCCTAGGGGTGGAAGTCCTGGCCATTTTACAGTTGGGTAAACAGAGACCCACAGCCTGTTTCACAGAAGTTCCTACAGCTAATGACAGACTTGAAACTCAGCTGTGAACTTTCAAGTCATGTGCAACCCCACACGTTACACCACCTCCCTGTGCTACCCTTCTTACCCAGATGAAACTGGGAGGAGCTGTTTGCCATCCTGGCAGGCCAGGACCAGAGTGCCCTCACCTCGGGTGTAACATTTAAGGGGTCTCCCCAAAACCAAGCAATCAAATAATAGCTATGAAATATTTCTAGAAATCAAAATTATTACAAAATCCATGATGAACAGGAGAGCAAAAATTTCAATAAAGACAGGTTCAGTCCTGTCCCAAATGTTCTCAAGCCCTTTCTCTGGTTTTGGCAATTCTTATTTGAGTCCATCCCCCTCATGCCTTGCTCCTGAAGAAATATTTTAGGATGTAACTCATTTATTCCAGGGATGTCTATTTACTACCTCTGGTGTAAAGGAAGTCAATTCAGGAAGAATTGCTAGAATTGGGGGAGAGGAATTGATAAGGAACTGGGATAGGATGGAGCCTGTCTTTTATTTGAATTTTTGATAGTTTGTTCATCATGTATTTTTGCATTAATTTTGATTTTTTAAAATTCTATTTGTTATGATTACTGAGGTTTTTTTTGGCAACCCCTTAAATTTTGTTTACAATTAATACAGGGCCTGGAAACCAGTGAAGATGGATCGTATTCAAAACTAGAGGGAAAATTCTAATATGAAGTTTTAAATGGTGTGGCAGGAAGGTAGCAGTTACTAAGGGGCAGGTACCCACGGTTTGAGCACCAGCTCTGGCTGCCTCCCTGAAGGGGCTTGCCACCTGCGATTGCACAACAGTTCTGTGAGGTCATGTGTTAGTGTCTCAGAGAAGTTCAGGAGGTTATTCAAGGCCAAACAGCTAGCAAATGGTGAGCCAGGATTTGAATCTGGTTTTCTCTTCTTTGAAAACCCTGGGCAACCATCTCCTTCTGCAGCGAATCAGGAGTAAAGAGGAGAGAGCCTGGAAGTGCTGAACAGACTACTCAATTTGTAATAAAATTCCATTGTATGGCTTCCAAATACAGATAAAACCAGAAGAACAATAAGTGCTTCCAGAGTCAATAACACATAAAATAATTTTGACTTAGTATCTTAGTTCTTTCACCTTTATTGAGGTGTCGTTGAAGTAATAAAGTACACAGTCAGGTATAAAATTTGATCTATTTTGGCATATGTCCACCCTGTGAAATCATTCCCACATGAAGATAATGTTTCATCACCTCCAAAAGTTTCCTTGTGTCCTTTTGTAATCCATCCTTCCTTCTGCCTACCCATCCGCCACCCCTCCAAGCAACCACTGATCTGCTTATGGTCACTGCGGATGTGTTGCCTTTTTCTAGTACTTTATATAAATGGACTCATACAGTATAACTCCCTTTTGTTTGGCTTCTTTCACTCAGCAGAATTGCTTTCAGATTTACCCATACTGGTGCATTATCAATGCTGCATTCCTCTTTATGGCTGAGTAATATTCCATTGTGTGGACTTACAATTTGTTTATCCATTTACCTGCTAGTGGTTGCTTTCAGTATCTTAATTTTTGTGTGTACATAAATAGTAGAATTTTAGATAGTTGCGCCTTGCTTAAAAATCATGTTCTCCCAAGCACTTCATTACCTTGGTATGATAGGGCCAACGCTGTGTGCTCACCTAACTCCTGTTCCTTTCTTCCTTCCCAGGAACATGCAAATACACTTGTGAGCCGCTGTGCACATCGTAGCCGCCATATGACTAGTTTGGGCCAGTGCAGTGTGAGCAGAAGAGGTAAGTGTGATTTCCCAGTGGAGGCAGCCAGAAGCCCATGATTTCTCCAGTTTCTCTTCCTCTTTAGCAGGGAGAGTGGAGGTCATGATTCACTGGTGCTCTGCTGGACGGGAACAGGTGGGGCCACAGCCACCGTGTGGAAGCAGCTGCCTTAGCGAGCCACTTGACCTACAGGGGACTTCATGCTGTGAGAAATAGCCTCTTTTGTGACTTGGGTCTCTGCCTCTGCAGCATAAACCTGGCCTCTCCTGACCAAAACACTTCAGTTTAGAAAACCCTCTATAGATACAAGGCTAAAATGTCTAGCAAGGCTGAAGGGACTCCAAATAAATAGGGTTTTTGCTACTTAGAGTTGTCTAAGAAATCCACTCAATGTCGTACTGACCACCTTTCCCCTCTGTCCATGGGAAGGAAATACACATATTCAGAAGAGGAGCAATGGGGGAGGCAGTAAAAAAGGAAGGAAGAAAAACGTTTATTTGTTACTCTTTATCATGTACCAGCAACTCACTTACATTAAGTTGTCACAACTCCAAGGAGATATTTATAGTCTCATTTTCACAAAGGAAAAAACTTAAACACAAAGGGGTTCCCAAGGATACACAGCTGGTAGGCAGCAGTTTAGGAATTGAAATCTGCCTGTGTGTCCCATCAGGTTGGGAAATGCAGAAAGAAGTGAGCAAAAGAGCGCCTAGCCAGCATCCCCCCGACCCCCAACGAGAGGCTAAGGCCAGTTAGCAGCAGGTAGATGTGGGTGCTCAAGCAGAAATGATCCACAGCCCAGGTGGGAGGCCCCAGCAGCGGGCAGTTGAGCACAGCACACAACCAAAGCCGGCCAGGCGGATGCGCTGAGGTGAGGGCTGGGTGTGGAAAGGGCAGCGCCTGCAGTCAGAGTTCTGGGTGAGGCCTTCCTCTGTCCCTGGGGCTCTGGGACCTACAGCAAAGTCAACCTGTTCAAGCCTTGATGCCCCAAGTGTAAAGTAGAGATGATCTATAGAAAGCCGATGGCGACCCCTGATGTGCTATGTAAACGTGGGCTTGTCCTGGTGTCTCTGGACACAGCCCCGGGGGCTGGGGAGGCAGGGCTTGCTCCAGGGCACCGTGCAAGGAAGGCCTGTGGTGTGGATGAGATAGGCGTGAGAGATGCCTCCTGGCTCCCCTCTAAAAGCCACACCGGCACCATGCTGTCATTGAATGACACCTGGCTCTCTGTTCCCATCACTTTCTAAGTACACCTTGTGCAAACCTCAGGTCTCCAACTGTTCTTATTAAGAAAACACTTGTGAAAAACCTACTGGCTCAAGACCTCTGAGACTGAGAAACACTTCATCCTAATGTCTATCCTCTAAAGGGTTTTGTCTCCAAGTTAAACTCTCCCAAAGAATGTGGGGTGGGTGAGGGGGGTTGGGCCAGATTTGAAGGCACTCACACCCTGGGAGGACTTGCCCGTTTCTGCTCCCCTAGAGGCTGGCTGGGAGGGAGCATCTTCTTGTCAGCCAAAGGGAGGCCCTGCCTCTCTGCTCTGGGGGGGTCTCCAGCCCCGGTAGAGGAGCTGAGCTAAATACACTACAATTAGCAATTAATTGCTAATTATGAGAATTAAGCCATAGCTATATTATGTAATATTAAACATACGAAACTGCTGCCTTAGGAGGCTAAAATGGCTCAACCTGCTACATTTTATCCCTTGGCTGATTCTAGGAAGGAAAGTTTTCTCTTAGTAACTTTTCATATTTCTTTGGCCATTCTTCCCCCTGCCCCTTTTTTTCTTGAAAAACATTGAGTACGATCAAAAAGATAGATGCAATAAAAAATATGCCCTTTCTGTAAAGTTTCATCTTCTTTATAAATAAAATGTAATTTTTGCATGCTAGAAATATGGAACACTGCTAAGAGCTGCGGTCTGAGGTGTCCACCAACAGCATTTGCCCTGGTCTTGGGGAGAAAAGACAGAAAAAGACTGTTAGGTTGCTGATATTAAACAATCTGAAAAAAATATGAGAAACTAAAATTAAACTTCACCTCCTTCCCACAAAACAAACCCTACTCTGAGCTATCTGTATAACAGAACCAAAGATATTTAATTATGTGATAGAGGTCCTAGGCTCTGGAGTTTATTAGTGGGTATTACACCCCACAGAAACAAATCATTGGTCAATTGCAAATGTATTGCAGCATAAAATACTTTATTAGGGCTGTGATTATTCAAGTGTGGTTCCTGAAGGTGCTCACACCGTGATGGTCTCATTTTCACTGCCTTTAACTCCCTCCTCCATGGGGCTTCTAAGCTATGCAAGTAGTTAGCATACCCACATACTTAATAACAAATTATTGGATCTATTATATACTTAAGTCCTTGGCTATGACCATGTAATTAGATCCCTGGGTCCTTTAGAGGAAAGGCACTTCATATAACTAGAGATAAAGCAATAAAAGTGTATTCATTGGCCTGCAGTATGTTTTCCGTTTATGGCACCCAGCCCTCGAACCCAGCAGGGCGTGGAGTTGATGGAGGGGCATTCACCCAGCCTCACTGTGTGCCAGCACAACAGGATTTTAAGTATAAATTGGTGACATTTTAAGAAACTCTGAAGTAAAATTAGTAATGAGATAATATTACATGAGCTCTTGATGAAAACCCTGGTCACAGATTCCCAGGAGGACGGAAGAGCAAGTTTAGGCCTAGAGCCATGCACTGAATGGGAGGGAAGGGAGCAGGAGAAGCGGGGAGACGCGGTCAGCTCACCGCAGCCGGTAGGAAGCAGAGCTTTTGTTGCCTGGTCAAAATAAACACCAATTAACTACTGTAGTTGTGAATGGTCATACACCTCTGGCCCCGAAGCTGGGGTGTGGCCTTTGGCCTCTGGGTCCCCAGCTACGGTGTTGTCGCCCCGAGGTCTGGCACTGTTGCTGGACCAAGTCCGCACCTCAGACCGCTTCTGAGTTCTTGCCACTCTCCCTTCTCTGTCCTTTCTTCCTCCACCCCCAACCCCATCTCTCCCCGCAGCCACCATTTCTTAATAATCTGCAGTCCCATAACTATTGTAAACTGAATTCCACTAGGCAAACCTCGGATTTGATCTCCCTCATTCATTTTTGAAGTTCCGTAGCTCTAAGTAACATTTCCTATTTGCTTGAAAACAATTTATAGAGGAAACAGTTATCAAAACACAAGCAGACCCACCGCCTAAAAAGAACAAATGTTGACATTTTGTTGCTTAGAAAAATAATCAAAAGCAACAGAACAACCATCACAGAGAAAATGAAAGCCTCCTTCATCTCCCTCCCCAGGGCCTGCATGGTCATGAGCTTAGCCTACGTCCTTCTAGCTCTGATCTTACCGAGAGCATCTGTGTGTGTTATAAACTGCACAGTCCTCCGTGTTACCAGTTGACATGAATGGGCATCCTCGGTGAGCTGCAGTTTTCGCTCAGCACCGGGCTCAAGCTGTGTGAGCACAAACAGACTTCGTTCATTCCTGGAACTGCCCTTTAGTGAACATCTTCAGTGTATGTATTCGCAGACAGATGACCCCTCAGGTTGTTTCCAATTTGCTGATCTTTCAAAAAAGGCAGCGCGGTCCTGGAGTTCTTGCTTCCCATATGGGCATATCGCTCAGCAAAGTTGCTGTGCGGACGGACCTTCCACTGACAGCCCATGGACGCTCCTGGTTCCCACCTCCTCTCTCTTGGGTTTGCTAGACAGTTGGTTTCTACTAACCCAGTGGGAGCTCTTTGGGGTTCTGACCTGCATTTCCCTGATGACTGGGAGGTTGACCATCCATATGTCCTCTTCTATGTACTGTTTGTCCCCATCCCTTGCTGTTTTTCTACTGGTTTGGCTTTTTCTTCCCCATTTATAATTCTATGATAATGCTGAATATACTCCTTCACCTGTTCATTTGTGGCAAATATCTTTCCTAGCCTGCCATGGGTCTTCTAACACCTTTCTGGTGTTTGCTGTAATACAGAAGTTTTTCTGCATTTTGATGAACTCAGATGTATCCACTGTTTGTGTTCTGCTTTTTTGTGTCATCTCTAAGGAATCCTTGCCTGTCCCTAAGGTTACAAAAATACTTCAAAGGTTTTTTCACATACAGACATTCAGCTTTGTCTGGATGGTTGAGGTGGAGATGTAACTATTTTTTTCCCATTTTTCCATTTCCATGTTTCTCACTGGGATAAACTTCTCACTCCAATATCCTTAGTTTGTAGGGCCATTGCATCATACAGGATGGCTTTGGGGCTCTTTATTCAGCACCTTTTTTTTTGTATATCTTCCCTAACTTTTCTACCCAGTTTATCTGTACACAGCTGCCAGGATACATCAGGTCTGCAAAGTGGTATTTGGTTTAATCAAAATTCACATGGAAAAGCTGTGATTTTTTTTGACTTAAAGGGTGAACACTGATGAAGGCATGGATTGTACTCCTCTTTGGATGGGGTTTGGTAAACATTAAATAAAATAGAGAATTAGATTAGGAGGGGTGGGGAGTGCAAGAAAAGAACTCTGGTGTGCCAAGCACCCAGAATGTGCCAGGTGTAGTTCTGGGCTTAGTCATTAACTCACCTCATATTCTCAGGAGGGTTTCGAAATAAGTTTTCATTTTATAGATGAAGAAACAGGAGACCCAGAGGGCTCTTTATTCAGCAAAGGGAGCAGCTACTGGTACTGACCCTTCAGCCCATCTCCAAAGACCTTGACCTCTCTACTTGGCCACAAAGATTAAAGCATGTGCCGCTGGACCAGGCCATCTCAGCTAGGAGACGACTCACCCAAGTGTACACAGCCATTGCACTCAGGACTGGGGTCTGGGCCACAATCTTTGGCTAAGCATCCATTACTGTGTGCCAGGCAACTTCCATACCTGATCTCACTACCTGATGCCAGTCCTGCACAGTAAGCATCAGTCCCTAATTGCAGACTGAAGCTTGAGCAGCAGAGAGGATGAGCATTTTCCTCAAGTCACTGTGCTCCTGAGATGTACTACAAGTGCAGCTGGTGGTCAGTATGTTTTTGTGTATTACAGATAAAAAAAGACAGCTCCTCCCTGTGCCCCACCCAGGGTAGATGCAGCCCAGTGTGAGGGGCTTGACTAGCAGTGTGCCAGCAGGCTCGCAGCCCCAGAGCCCCTCTGTACCACATGCCCTTGTGCAACAACAGCCCACAGACTGGAGCATGGAGGCCCTATTTCTCCTACATCCCATTGTTTGGACGAGTGCCCCACAAGCTTTTCTAGTTCCGGACCATTTGGTTTAGACAAAAGGTGCTGAGGCCTGCCCATTTCAACCTCCCAGTGGGACAGCAACTAGGTAAACAGCACAGAATTGTTATTCCCATGAAGATGTATACGTTTGGTGTGGTTTTTTTTTTTTTTGTACTGTAGCTGAGCTTAATTCATATTGGAACCACAATGCATACTAGGTCATAAAATCTATTCATTAGGAAAAAAATAAGTCAACATAGTAATGCCAAATGTCACAGCTGGACCTCTTGGGAGAGGATGAAGTAGAATTCCTTGCATCCTCCAGTACGGTGCTAATTTTAAGATTACAGATTACCAGTAAGTGGGTCTGAGTGGCACATAAAAATAAAAGTCAATTTAAAAAGTTGCAATTTTGGATTGACTCCCAGCCAGCAAAAATCTCAGTTTGACAACTACTTCTTTAAACAAAAGAAGTCAGATGAAGTTGGGTTTCTCCCAATTTCGAATAGAAGTCTGAGTTTGGGACTTTCTGGAACATTTTGTTACAAACTGCAAAACTGAGCAATTCCCATTCTTACTCTCTGAACTGTGTCCACATGACAATAGTTTACCTAGGCTTACACACTGCAGACGCAAGTCTGACGTGACAGTGGCCCCCTTACACATCCTGAGAGAGATCACCTGAATTGTATCTGGGAGGGGCTATGAGGTCCAGAATCAAATTATCCAAGAAGGAATGATAAGGCAGTTGTTATAACTGTGCCAGAAATATGAGGAGCTAGGAGTACAGACAAATGACTTCATTGAAGTTCTAGAAAAAAACAAATGGTGTCCAAGCATGTCCTAAATCCAGATATTGTTCTCAAAAGACCATGTTTAATAGCAGAATGGAGCAAAGAACAAAATAATGCCCTTTAGGGAGAAATAGAGAGGCTGAGACCAATAACGTTTATGACTTTTCCTGACCGAGCAGCTATTGCCTCAAACATAATCAAGTTAAGAATTTGCTACCATGTTTTCTGTATACCTGGCCTCATGTCAGCCTTCTTAGCTAATTTCTTCAGTTGAGTGCCTGTCCTCCTGGTAATCCCTTAATGAAAAAGGCATCAAAATAAACTTTGCTTTACCCTTCTGGGCAAGGAAGCGATGATTTCATTTGCTTTTTGGCCAGGGGACCATCTGCTTTTTCTGCAGTCCTCACTGTGGCGAAAAGGAAAGCAGGCAGCCCCTGAGTTTGGCGATTTAGGTGTCCTGTGATTCCACAACCAGTCCGCAGGGGTTTCTTTCCATTCAGGCTGGGTTCCATTGAGCACTTTCTCAGGGGTAAACAGCCCCTTTTCTGGTTCTCTGCTAGCTGCAGGTTTTCCTTTGGCTGCATTTTCTAGCTCGGTCTGTGTCCCAGCTGTGTTTCCTACAATACCTCATCACGATGGGACTTGGCACTTAGTGTCTTTTAGTCACTGGTGTGTTGTGAATCAAGCTGGGGAAAACCGCTTTTTTGGAAAGTGTTAACATAGACTCCATCTCCAGGCGAAGCTTTGCAGCCCTTCGCTATCCTCGTCTGCAGTAGAGCAACCCAAAGTTCCAAACTGGCTCCATTTCCAGGAGAGCCTGGAATTGGTTCCCGGCAATGAGGCTAAAATTTGTTATCTAGTAGCCAGAAGAAATGAAGAAATATTTCTTCTTTTACTTTGCCTCGTCCCCTGAACCCTGACTCACCAAAGGTTAAAAAAAAAAAGAGAAGTAAAATCTAATTCATCTTGATTAATGTGGGCAACTAGCAGTTTTACAGTTTTGGCTAAGGAAATCCTTCTATTAAATAGTAAACAGGTCAAATAAGGAAATGATTCACCTTGCCAAGTTCCCTTGCCATAATGTTGTTGGCAAGCCGTGTCTGAAATGGAATAATAGAATTTCAATGTTGCGCAGGGACTTGAGAAGTCATACAGCCTGACCACCCCATGGGGGTGCTCAGCTGTCCTCTCCACACCAGTGGTTCCCAAACCTGGCTGCACATCACAGTAACTGAAGGCATTTGCTCGAAATAAAAGTCATTTGGCCCCACCCCTGCGAGATTCTGCTTCAGTAGGCCTGGGCTGGACGTTTATTTTGAAGAACACACCCAGGTGATCTGATGCAGCCACTCCACAGAACCACCACACAGTGTCCCAGTGTTTGGGGACTGTGCCAAGGATGAAAAGCCCTTGCTGCCATCCAAAGCAGCCGAATTTGGGCAGTTCTGACTTGGGGAAGTTCTTCCTCCATCTCAGTGGAAAGATTTCTGTTATAGCCTCTTCTACTGACTCAACTCCTGCCCCCTGGAGCTTCAAAGAAACCATCTGGCCACCATGAGCCTTCAGATACTTGAAGGTGGTGCTCATGGCCTGTCCTGAGAGCTCTTCTCCAAACCAAAGCCCCCCCACTCCCAGAACCCTTCCTGTGCAGTGTGGTTCTGACCTTCCACCCAGTGGGTCTCTCTCCTCAGGGTGGACCTACCTTTGGACTTTAGAATTCAACAAACCTGAATTCTGCTATAAGCTCTGCCTCCCACTAGCTGAGTGGTTAGGGGCATGACGCGTTAGCCTTTGAGGGCCTCCACTTGGTCATCTGATACAACTGATGGCACAGGACAGGTGTGGGGTTTAGGTCTGGCTAAAGAAATCTCCCCACCCTCCTTTAGCCCAGGGCCTGTCACACAGCCGCTCCCAAGGCAGTGCCTTTCCACCTCCTGGAAGAGAATGAGCCCATCCCTCTCCTGGAGGGCAGTGTTCAAAGCTGCAACATTAAATAGAAATGTAATGTGAGCCACATGTGTAATTTTTCACATAGGTAATTTTAAACTTTCTGGTGATCACATTAAGAAAGAAAACAAACCGGTGACATTCATTTTAATAATATATCCTATTTAACCCAGTTTCTCTAAAGTGCCATTTCAACATGCAATTGATAATTAGACATTTTACAACCTTTTTTCACCCTGAATCTTCAAAATCTACTGCCCATCTCAGTTCTGGCTGGCTTCATTGCAAGTGCTTAAGAGCGGTGTGAACTGGACAGCACAGGTTTATACATATATCTGTTCCTAAACTCTGCTTGTACCCCTTCTCCTAGCTAGAACCTCACTCCTCCTGTTCCTGCCCTTGAAAAGCTTTTCTGTCTCTGCAGACTGACCTCAGGGCCCAAGTACAGTTCCTGTCTTGCATTTGTGTTTTAAAATCCTGGGCTATTAATTCGGATCCTCAGAAGTCACCTGTTGAGCACCAGTACAGGCTGGGAACTGGGAAAGTACTGGTTCTTGCCCTCAGGAGTTTGAATCTAGTGAAAGTAGATACCCAGAGAACTAGAAAATCAAGGCAGAATTATTACGGATGTAAAAGCATAAATATATTGAGGAAACATTTTATTGTCAATCACTGGTATCTGCCGTTTGGTGCTGTGCTGTGTACACTCCACCCTGTGTCACCCACCATCCCAGATGTTTCGCCTGCCACGCTCAGAGGTCTTACATGGAGCGAGATTTCTCTTTGGCTGGGTCAGGTGGGAATTCAAAGGAGTGGTCCGGCTGATGTGGCACCAACATCGCCAACAGGTGCTGTGCAGGAGGAGCGAGGAGCCGGAGGGAGAGGAGAGGCGAGGATGTTCCCCCGCCCCTGCATAAGGCAGGCTCAGAGCAGAAATCTCACAGAAGGCTTTGGAAGTCCAAGGGGGTGGGGCAAGGATTGAGCTCATCACGATGGACCAGTGGTTCTCAAACTTCACCATACCTTAGAATCAGTTGAGAGGTTTAGAAATCCCAATGTCCAAACAGCATCCAAAATTAGTGAAATCAGAATCTCTACGGGTGGGGATCCAGCCATCAGTAAGTTTTAAAAGCTCCCCAAGGGATTCCAGTGTAGCTGAAACTGAGCACCCGGGATCTTGAGAAGCGTTTCTCAAACTTTAACATCTTCACAAATCAGCTGGCGATCTTGTTAAGCTGCAGGTTCTGACTCAGCAGATCTGGGCAGGCCTGATTTCGGCATGTCTAACCGGCTGCCTGGGGATGCAGGTGCAGCAGGTCTAGAAAGAGCAAAGTCTGGATTCCAAGGGTCTGGGAGACCCTACATATTATTGGGTTATGAGAAGTTGTCTGAGGCTCCAGTGGCTGGAGACTTTACTCACAGCTGGGAGGGCAACAGAGAGTTTCAGTAAAGGGGGGCAAGAAGGCAAGCAAAAATTCTAGAGGGTGAGCAAGGCAGGGATGCATTTCAATGTCAGAACAACCGTGTCTTGTCCACACAAAGACATGAAAATAAAACAAAAAGGAAGGCATGTGTTTGGGGAAAGTGGTTCCCTGTGAGGGGCAAGTGGCTGGCAAGGTGACCAGAAGAAAGCGCTGAGCTGAAACAGTCGGGCACCCCGGGACACCTAAGAGGTTTTTGACTTGAAGTGCAGCTTTCTGAAAACCTCTAGTGACTTGTCTGTGCAACTGTATAGCTAAAGGTAGAAGTACACCCAGGCAGTCATGCTCTGAGGACTTGGCAAACAAAGGCCGTTTGGATGTGAAAATAGGTTGAGTAGAGCCAGATGAGTTTTGAAAAATACAGTTCTGATTTCCGCTAGCACTCCTGGGGGGGGGTGGAGAAGAACAACTGGGCAAACTCAAAGGAGCAAAAATACCAAACACCTACTTTTCTTGGAAAGAAAAAAACGTTAAGTTTTTCACTCTTACCTCCCCTGTTACTGGATCCAAAATCCTTAGCTGTTGCATCCAGGCAATTAGGCAGGCCCCTGCATTAAAGCCAAATGTCTCATTTTATTTTCCCTGAAGTGTTCTGAGTATCCATGTCCCTGCCTTCAAGCCCTTGAAAAATTTAGGATTAGGATTGTCATTGTCCCTGATCCTGCCTGCCACCCTGTGTGCTGGCTGCCCTTTCTCACACAGACCCTGAGCACGCAGACCACACCTCGGGTCCCTCCTTATGGCACTCCTGAAATTGCAAGGCAGGTGTTGGCTCTATAAAGCTGCTCTGGCTAACCTTGACACACATGGCTTACCTCCCATTCTCTGTCTCATAGTTGTTTGTGCTTGATTCATATACAACATAAACTCTTAGTCTTTGATTTTGCAGTTCCCACGAGTGGCAGTCATCTGAATGAACCCCATTCCTAAGTTTGGGGAATTCCCCACTGTATATGTCTGAGGTCAGGAGAGCCCACCTCTCATCACAACCAAAAAAGGGTATTTTCTAGCTGTAGTCCTGCCACAACCATAAGTTTGATACACGGTTTTGTTTGGCAAATCAGATGCTCCCACCCAAGGCTTTGAGTCTCAAAGTGGGAGACATGCAAAGAAAGGAAAATATCCTCCAAAAATTTTATTTTCTGCATAAGTTAATCAGAGCCAGTTTCCACTGCTTTCAAGGTCAAAATGTTCAAGGCTGTGCCAGGAAGGAAGGCAGAAACACAGTCCCAAAGTGTGTGTGCTTGGGAAATCCACACGGCTCTCTGCTGCCTCTGGGAGCCCACACCAGGGTCACCTACCAGCCCAGTTTTCCTGGGACTGAGGGGAATCCCTGGGACGTGGGACTTTCAGAGGTAAAAGTGGGATGCACGAAGCTGGCTGGCTGGTCAGCCTGGTCTATGCTCTGTGGACTTAGAAGAGTTTGGGTATTCCACTTGGCTGTGCATAACTGAGGATTCATTACTGTGTCCTAAAGAACAGGATCGCAGGAATGCCCTCCCCAAAGAGAGACTTCTGGAATCAAAGGCGCTCTAGGGGAAATGCTCAGTGGTTTTACAGATTGACTCATTCAAAATATTTTGCTGAGCAAAGGTGGATTTACCAGGAAGCTACTGAAACTTCAGAGGCACTCTTTTGCCCTGGGGGGCCCTGGAAGGGTCCCCATGAATAGTCACACCATTGCATTTTTTTTATTTTATAAAATTAAGCTTTATTATTTTTTTTAGTGCATTAGGTTAGGATGCCTATCTCTTTCTTCCTTTCTGACTTGCCCTCCTGTCAAGTGGTGGGTGTTGGAGTGTCCAAGGGCATTTTTTGGAAATTCTGCTTAGGGGACATTAAGCTTGGGGCACATTTCATTTGGAGATAATGGGTGTGCTTACACAGTTACAGTCACTCTGTGTCTGGTTACACCATTGCTGGCCGAGCTGGTGTGGAAGACACATACCCAGCCTGGAGCACGTTATGGAATGGTGCACACATGTGACTGCTGAATGTGCAGGGGAGGAGTGTGAAGTCGTGCATGACTTCAAAGCCTGAGAGTGGGTGTGGGGGCAGCTCACAGAAAACTCCAAGAGGATGGAAACTACTTTGAAAAGATAAGTATGGGTCTTCTGTGAAAGAGGAACAATTAACGATTTCTGTGTACACAAAGAGGAGCTTTGGGGAGCAGACACATTCCTGTCTTAGATGCTTTATTTTGGACTCGAATTGGTCAAACCTAAAATTGTCTTTTAGTTGGGAGATGGAGCAATTTTGGCAGCTTGAGAATATCATCGGTGCTTGCTGCGTGTGAAACAAAAGTTTGAGGAGCCTATGGCATGAGAGGCTAGATTTTGATGTCAAAAACTACTTTAGGAGAAAGCAAGCATGTGGCAGAGAAGGTGGGGTGTGCGCCCCCAAGTGAAAGTGTGCTTCTACACCATGCCCAGTGCACCCAGGCACTGCAAGCAACAGCAGTGCTTCACATGTCCTTGGGTTTGCCCCCGGGGAACTCCCCAAGGACAACACCTGGCAGAATGCCTGGGCCTCAGACAGACTTCTGAGAGATGTTTGCTGAATTTAATCAAATATCATGCGGGATCTATGACCCCTGTGACACCCAGTGCCCTGCTACTTAGACTATAGAGATAGTGGCAGGAAGGTGCTCCTATAATAAAAAGCTGGTGGATAAACAGCTGAGAGTAAGCTGGGACCACTGATCCTTGCCCACCAACTCCCAGTGCCAGGGAATGTGGTCTGTGGACACACGCCTCTGGCTGAGGCCTGCGGCTCTGGGGTCGCCGCAGAGACAAGGGCAGTAGGACTTGCTGCCCCCTCTGCAGAAGCCAAAAGAAAAGAGAAGTGTGGGGAAGGCAAGCAAAAGAGGGAAAAAGAAAAATTGCACTGAGTTAAACCCATGTATATTATTGCATTTGCACACTTAAGGAAAAGTATAAACAATTTTAAAAAGCTCTTAAAGCAGTGAGCCTTAGATGGGTAGCAGATGGCAGCCTGGTATCCGGAACCCCTCCTGGGTGTGCTGACCCGTTTTAATCAATAATAAAAACAATTTGGGCCATGGCTGCAGGTGGATACTGTTCCGATGACGCTCGTCCAGGTGGAACATTGGCAGCAAGGGGCGGAGCTCGGAGTCTAGAGCCAGGGCTTACCTTACTTTGAGTAAGAAGTATACCTAATGTCAGCCTGGAAACAAGGAATGCGGTTTACTGGAATTGAGGCACTTTGCCCAGTGAGTAGGTAAGTAGGCACCACGAGGGAAGTGGGGAGCTCTGAGGGCCACTGGGGGAATGGGTGGGATAATTATGTGTGCAGTGAACCCCACTGAAGCAGGCCACGAGCTGGATGCCACACTGGCTTTGAGGCCCACCACTTGGGGTACATTCCTGGTGTTTCGCTACATCAACTTTAACATTCTTGGCTTCCCTGGAGGGTTTTTTTGGTTGTTGTTTCTTCATTTTTCCCCCTTTTTTAAGAAGTTGCAAAAAGAGTGCCCAAATTCCCCAGTTGCTCGTGTTACGGTTCTGTATGCACACATATTTTAGCTGAATTGAGGGTAAGTATGGATATCATGTCCCCTTTACCCATGAATATGTACAGGTGGAGAATATGAACATTATTTTGTATAACTATGTTAGAATGATCAAGATTAGGAAATTTAATATGGATATATATTATTATCAAATGCACACTTTGCACCCAGATTTTGCATATTGTCCCAGTATGTCCTATATACTTAGCAGCAGCCTCCAGTGGAACTTTCCACTATGAAGGAAAAGTCTGCCCAGCACTTACCATGTGCCTAGTGTAATAGAGGAAGTCAATTTTTAATTATATTTGACTTAAATCAATTTTAACTTAAACAGCCATCCATCTGGGTGAGTTACTATCGTGCACAGGTCAGCTTTGTATCAAATTCCCACCCCCACCTCTCTCCATCTTCCTGAGTTTTAGAGAAATTATTCTAAACAAATCACTGAGTGCCCTCAGGAGATTTCCTCTTTTTCAGAGGCTGCAGGCCCACCAGCTGAGGAAGACTGTCAGGTGTGTTTTGTTTAGCCAGCATGGTGTTTTTTTAAAAAGTGGGCTGAGTTGCCTATTAGACGCCCTGCAGTTGCACATGACCGCTGGAATGTCTGGCTTCTCCTGAGAACTCAGGGTTCCTCCTTCCTGCAGGCTGGCTCCGCCCCCCGCGTGGGCCTCGCAGCTCCCAGGCCCCTCCCAGGCCCACCCAAGCCAGGCGTCTGGGTTCACCTCCCCAGGGTCTGGTCATCAGCTGCCTTCACTGGGGGCTCATAGCCTCTCCAGAGGCTCTGCCAGCCTGGTAGGAGCCGCTGCCCAGTGGGTGGTGCCAGTGCCCCCAAGAGAAGAGCGAGGCAGAGGGGACAACACCTGCGTCCTTTCATTTGAATTCACCAGTTTTTTTCTCCTAGGAGTTTCTTCCATTCCCTCGGGCTAAATTCCAAGAATTCCCTCCTGTGTGGACTCCCTCGCTGGAAATGGGTGAGAAGTCCTGGTTTGACACTTCGGGCAGGTAAGACTACGCCTTGAGGTCGGATTTCTGCCCCCGGAGATGCCACTCAGAATCCCTATTACTCCAGGTGTTTGCCTGATGGGTCCGCAAGCTCCGCTCTGGAACACGGGCCTGTGCTGTGGAGGGGTGCGTGTGTGCGATTAGCTTTTTATTTTACATCAGTTTTAGATATGGAATAATTATGACTATGGTACAGAGTTCCCGTGTTCCCCTCACCAACGTCCCCTCCCACCATTGCGCGCTAGTAACGTGCATTTGTTACAGTTTAATGAGTCAATATTGATACCCTGTCATTAAAGTCCACACTTGACTCAGATTTCCTTTATTTTTACCAATGTCCTCTTTCTGTCCCAGGACCCCATCCAGGACACTGCATTACATTTAGTTGTCTTGTCTCTCGGGCTGCTCTTGGTTGTGACAGTCTCAGACTTTCTTTGTTTTGATGACCTACAGTTTCAAAGAGTGCTAGTCAGTTATTCTGTAGAATGTCCCTTAGTGAAGATTTGTCTGACTTCTTTTCATGATTGGACTGGGGTTATGTGTTATGGGGACGAAGACCACAGAGGTGCAGTGCCATTTCAACACATGACATCAAGGAACATACTATCAACATGACATCACCCGTCATTGCAATACCTGGCTTAAGGGTGTCTGTCAGGTTTCTCCACCACCATTACCTTTCATCCTCTTTCCATGCTATTTCTTTGTGGAAGGAAATCACTATGTGTGGCTCACACTTAAAGAGTAGGGAGATATGCCCCACACCTTCGGGCAGAGTTTGGAATTCTTCCACATGAGAGATTTCTCTATTCTCTCCTATTTATTTATTCAGTCAGCTATTTATACCACCACAGATTCATGGGTGTTCATTTGATATATTGGATTATAATCCAATACTACTTAATTTTGTTGCCCAGAGCACTCCAGTTCTGGCCATTGGGAGCTCCCTCAGTTGGCACCTGTGTCTCTTCATTGTGGTGGTGTTTGTTTTGTTTTAGCACCCCCTTACTCTCTGGCATTCTAGATGCTACAAACATATATTTCCAGCCCAAGTCCTAGAATAACCATTTCTCCAGGGCTCTGTTTCCTTTCATTGGAGAATATTAAAAACCAAGATTTAGGTTCAAGGTGTGCTTGTTGCAACTGGGGTGACTTGCTTCTAGGCCCTCTCAGCTGACAGAGCAAGGTGACATGTGTACACTGACATGTGTATGTGCACATCTCTATTTCCATGTGTAACTCTGTATCTGTATTAAGCTAAACATCAGTTCACACTGATGTCTCCGACTCACCCATCTCCACATGGACTATTCTAACCCCCCACTTCCTTCTCCACCATCCATTTACTTCATTATTCAGTTCCAGGATACATGTACAGCAATGTCAAAATAGTTAACCCACACACTGTAAAAACAACTTTATTAACTAGAGAGCAGTGCTCATGTGCAGTTTCTTATGCCTTTAGTCTTATAGACTTCACTCATTTCCAGTTATGTAGGCCAGCACCCCCCTGACCCTGCTATGAGGTTTTCATATATTTGTAATACAATTTGCTTTAGCATATTCTACAGTCTATCCTGGGACTTCCCAACCTCCTAAAGGATTTGTTTGCAGCATGCATTAACGTGCATTCTTTTTGTTAAGTTCTGTGGGTTTTGACAAATGCTTAGTGTTAGGTATCTACCACCCCAGTATCATACCGAATGGTTTCACTTTCCTAAAACCCCCCCCTGTGCTCCACCCATTCAACCCACATTCCTTACCCCAACCCCTGGCAACCACTCATCTTTTTACCATCTCTATTTTTGCCTTTTTCAGAATGTCGTATAATTGGAATCACACACCATGTAGCCTTTTCAGACTAGCTCTTTTCACTTAATATGTATTTTAGATTCTTCCAGGTATTTCTGTAGCTTGACAGCTCATTTCTTTTTATCACTGCATAATATTTCATAGGGTGTACCACAGTTTGTTCAACCATTCACCTGTGGAAGGATATCTTGGTTGTTTGCAGTTCTTGAAAGTTATGGTTAAAGAATCTATAAACATTCACATGCAGATGTTATGTGGACATCAGTTTCCAAGTCAGTTGGGTAAATAGCTAAAGCATAATTGCTGAATCATGTTGTAAACCTAGGCTTAGCTTCATAAGAAACTGTTGCCATCTCCAAAGCGGCTGTACCATTTTGCATTCCTACCAGTAATGACTGATAGTTCATTTCTATTGCTCCCACAATCCTTGCCAGCAATTGGTATTGTCAGTTTTCTGGATTGTAATCATTCCAATAGGTGTGTAGTAGTAAGTCATTGCTTTCACTGGAGTAATTTTTTTTAAATGTGGCACTCTGTGCCAGAAGAAAGAGATGACTTATGACATTAAATGACTTATGACATTAGAACTACATGGGACTCAGATATAAATATAATAAGAAATCAGATTAAAATGAACAGAAAATGGGCATTGCTGAATTAGCTGGAGTGGTTTATTATTGCACTTGTATATTAAATTTAGCCTTATGTTGCAAACAGTTTCTTTTATATTTGAAAAGGGAGCATACAAGTGTACCTGGCGAGGCAAACATTTTCCTGGTTCCAAATTTAAGTAGAAATGTATCTTGTGAACTTTGAACTAATAAGCATTGGATATCATAAAAAGACAGTGGTGACAACCAGTTTTGCAAGTGTAGCAACGTGCTGTGAATGGAACTTCCTTACATCCACCTTCCATAGAAGCTGACCTCCATCAACCACCTCTTCTTCGCCTAGACATTACGATTTGCTGAAATATGTGACTGAGATAATCTGTGTGTCTTTCTCTAAAGAATTTAGAACAACAGGCATGATGATTTGGACATATTAAGCCCTGATAAGTACTAGTGAATTAAATTGAATGAGGAAGGTGTAGACACCAGCCTGCCTGGTGTGGGGTTGGCCTGTCAGGTTTCTTCCACTGATTCCTAAATCTGTGATGATTCTCGTCTAATGACCAGTGTGAGAATAGAAGCCTAATCCACTGAGACCTCAGCAGGTTTCTCTCCATTCTAGCTCTAACCTGGAATTTCTTAATTTTCATGTTGCTATTCTTTGGAGAATTGTCTTCTTTTCATGCATTTTCTCAAAGTGCAGTGGTGTATCTCTGCTGGACAGAGATTCCTAGACTTCATGGAATCTCTGAAGTTGAGATCTCGTTCTGGTTTTATTTTGTGATGGCTATGTGTTCAAAAGTGATTGCTGAGCAATTACTGTTCACCTAACATCTGTGAAATAGAGCCCAGTGTTTGGAATGAATGAGTACAATGAGGTATAACTCATTTACTGGAATTAAAAGGAGAAAAAAGTTTCTTGATATTTCAAGTTAATTTCCCACAGTATCATTTGAAGACACAGCAGTGAGGTAAGTGCAGTGGTCTGACAACCTATTTGTCTCTCTCATCTGTGAGATAGAAGGAAGCCAGTGAATTAATCCTGCTACGTGTCCACTTCTTATAAAACCACTATGCAGAGTGCACTGGCAGAAAAAAAGAGTGTCAGTAACAATTTAGACAGAAAGACTGTAATGTTCTTTCTAGAGTGTCCATTTATACCAATTTGCTGTGAAACTTTCCAAAGCTAATGAGTTATTAAATGCATTTCATTGAGGGAAGAAGCTGATTAGCCTTTGGTTTGATTTTTAATGTAATTGGCAAGGAAAAGTACACAGCTTGAATCTGGGAAATAACTTTCATTCAGAGTCCTGTGGAAACATGACCGGACTCGTGAAGGACGTGAAGACCTGTGCCTGCTTGGCTGCAAACTTAGCATCAACTCTGAAGTGTAACTTCTCTGAATTGGGCTCATCAAACATCCTCTTCTTGTGTTTGCAGGGAGCCCTGAGCTCCTCGTGTAGATGCTTGAGATTTTATTTTCCACACATCAATGTCATGGCTTTCCAAGGCACTTCTCATTCTGGGAAGGGATTGAGAACTGGGGGCTTTTCAGAAAACGCATGTTTTTTTTCTTGTTTACACATGATACAAGCCAGTAATCAATAATTAACCTACATCAAACCTATAGTTACTTCTCGAACTCTTGGTTTCCGATCTGGAAATTGGAGCTACTACTGATGCCTAAATTAGAGAGTCATTGTGAGGGTTATATGAGATACTTTTATAAAGTATTTAGATTGATAAATGTCAACAAAAAACAAGCTAGATTTGCAATATGAAAAAAGAAACCTTTTTTTTTTTTTTACTTCCTAGTGAAATTCTTCAAGCAGATTGAAAATGAATTTTTTAAATGTACTGAAATTCTCCTCCTCAGATGGGTGAGCTTGAGGCAGAGCATGTATTAACCAGGAATAAACAGGCAAAACTAACTTTCTTTGCTCTCAGTAGAGAAGGAAACTGAGGCATCTTTCAACAGTGTATGTAGTTTCTCATCAGGGCCTTGGGGTTTACAGGGAACAAGTCTCTTAGTACAAATTAGCACACCTAGACCTGGCTGGTGCTGCATTGAAGCACTTAAAATGCTGACAATTCCGAAATAAGGGGACAGTTTGCCCAGTGATAGATGAAAGGGGTGAAGGCTTTGTCCATAGTCATTAGAGTGGAGGTCCGCTAACGCGGACATCAGTTACAGTGATTTGTATCAGAAGAAGGCCTTTGAGGCATTGTCAACACAAGTAATTTATGTGATGTTTGGAGTCCCTAAAGGATTGTACTTTTATTGCTTTTGAACAATTTCTGGAGAATGGTAAATGTGTCCCTAAATATAGGGGGCGATTTTACCTGGAAAGTCAATACACTCTGCTGTGGGTTAAATTGTGTAAATTTGACCAGTGAATGTGACCTTTGCAGTTGCTAGAGTCGAGTGGACCCTAATCCAGTGTGACTGATTGTCCTTATAAGTAAAGGAGAGACAGACACCCAGGGAGAATGCCCCATGACAACGAAGGAAGAGACTGGAATGATGTGTATACAAGCCAAGGAACACAAAGGATTGCCTTCTAGAAATTAAGAGAAAAGCCCAGATCAGATGCTCCCCAGAGCCTTCAGAGTGAGCACAGCCCCACCACACCTTGATTTTGGATTTCTAACCTCTAGAACTATGAGAGAATAACATTAATGTTTCAATCCAACCAGCCTGTGGTTCTTTGTTATAGTAGCAGCCCTAGGAAATGAATACATATTGTATTAAGATTATCTGTGAAAGAGAGGATTTTAAGGAATTGGTTTATGTGGCTGTGAGGCCTGGCAAGTCTAGAATCTGTCAGCAGGCTGGCAATTCAGGTAAGAGTTGATGTTGTAGACATGAGTCCAGAATTCAGAGGGCAGGCCAGCAGAATGGAAACTCAGGCAGGATTTCCATGCTGCAGTCTTGAGGCAGAATTCTTTCTTCTCTGGGAAACCTCTATTTTTGCTCTTAGGGCCTTCAACTGACTGGACGGGGCCCACCCACCTTTTGGAGTGTAATCTGCTTTACTCAAAGTCTACTGGTTATAAGTGTTAATAACATCTACAAATTCCTTCAAATCCTAGTCTAGATGTTGCTATGACCAAACAACTGGGCACCCTCGCCTAGCCAAGTTGACATGTAAAATTAACCAATGCACACATTCTTCGTGTGGCCTGACTGCCTAGACTGTCTCTCACCTCAGAGCCTTTGTTCGTTCTACCCCCTTTGCCTGCAAGGCTTTCCCCCTCTCTATTCATCTGGTGTCTCAGAATTATACTCCCAGAGAAGCCCCCTCTGATTCTTCCAACATAATTAGGACCCCCCTGGTATGGCCCCACCCAGCTTCTTGTATTTCTCTTTCCCATCCTTTGCATACCTAAAATTTTTAAAAATGAATCTGTGTAATTAATTGCTGTGTGTCTTCACTGTTGGGCTGGAAACTTCTCATGGAACCCCTCGTGTTCCCGTGGTGCTATGAAAACTCTGTGGACTGTCTAACTGATGTGGAGAACTGGAAGGGTTCCCAGAGAGATTTATGTACAGTGAGGAATCTGAGGCCCAGATTGGTAAAGAAATCTCCCTAGGGCCAAGTGGTAGAATTTGGACACAGGTCTTCTGAGAGCGAGTCAGATATTCCCCTCTGCATCTGTACTGTGGCTTCTGGTTTCAAGGCAGAACTTCAGGTGTCTCTTTCTGAGCTGGCTGACTGATTCTGCCTTCCTAAGAAAGTCAGGGAGCCTCTCTGACCTTCAGTTTCTAAATGCACAAGTGAAATGCGCATGAGTAGGGAGCTTCTCTCCACTAGTTGATAGGGAGGGACCAGCAGACTGGAAGATGGATACCATGAGCAACAATCTCATGCTTCCCTATCCCCATTGCATCTTGGTTTTATGAACAACTTTTAAGAGTTGTTCTAATTAGTTCTAATTTTAAGAGTTGTTCTAGGTACTAATGAAGGTAACTATATAGTAAATGCTTACTGTGTGCCAAAACCCTGTTCCATGTGCTTTGGGAATGTCTTCTCATTTAAGCCTTACCTGCTTATATATTAGGATAAGCCCCATCCTAGATGTGGGGAAACAGCATGTAGGGATTAAGCAACTTGACTGAATTTTACAGCCAGGTAATTGCAGATCTCGGATTTCAGCTTAACCTTTCATCAGGGTCCAGAGCCCGTGTTCTTAATCACACTGCCTTAGGGGATGTGACACTTGAATGGGTCTAAAGCAGCGCAGTCCAATGACTCACATTCTTGTGGCTCACATATGTGATTTTGACTTTTCTAGTAGACACATTGAAAAAAGGAAAGAAAAACAAAATTATTTTAAATAATTACTTAACCCAGATATCCAAAAGAGATCGTTTTAACATGCATTAATATAAATAATTATGAAACACCTTACTATTTATTTTATACTCTTTGGAACCTGGGGAGCAGTTTATCCATCTCGACTTGGACTAGCCAGATTTCAAGTGCTCCACGGTACGGTGGCTGGTGGCTACCATACTGTACAGCTCAGGTCTAAAGTGCCTCTCACTGGTGATTCAAAAGCTAGTCAGGAAGACAATTGTTCCAGGGCCTTCTGGGTTACTCACAACTCAGGCCCTGACTCACCAGACTGGACTAGGTGCAGGCGGAGAGGGTGGGAGTGGCTGAGGGTGACCCCATTAGCCAGGCTGCTCTTATTTCCCACCCACAGTCCACCCTCCAACCACCCCAATCAGGAGCAGCCAAAATAGGATGCTAGCCAGCTATTGGGATTCCTGAGCTTGCCTCTAGGCTCAGCCTTGGGGTGGGGCAGCAGGCTCATTCCCAGTCTCATAACTTTTGCTCCACAGCCCAAAATCCACAGATTCCACAGTCCCTGTTTAGACTGGGACCTCGGTTTGCCACCACGTGGGCAGCCAGGTCTGTGGGCTCACCCTCAGCCCCTCCCGCCCTCTCTGCCTGCACCGAGTCCAGCCTGGTGAGTCAGGGCATGAGTTGTGAGTAACCCAGAAGGCCCTGGAACAATTGTCTTCCTGACTAGCTTTTGAATCACCTGGTCCTCTCCGGGATCAGATCAAATTGGGGAAATTGGCTCTGCCCAACCAACCAGGGCTCCCTGCCAAGATTTCTCATCGGGTCCCTCCTTTCCTTCTTGACTCCCAGACGGTCCAGGCGCTTGGCAGAGAGAGCTTGAATTTTCTGGAATTGCTTTTGCAGGGAATCTGGCATAAGCTAATCAGTCCCTTCACATGGCTTCCATTCTCTCAAGGTTAAGTTCATTGGTTTGTTGTTTTATTCCCCTCTCTGTCTCGTTCGGCCCTAGCCAGTTCTGCACGAGATAACTCAGGAAGCTGGAGAGTGATTTAAACAGAATGAAAAATCGAAAGGAGACTGGTCCTGTGTGTTGTCAGCTTCTCAGCTGACTGAAACCACGCTCTTCCCCTGAATCCTCACCCAGAAGATTCTGCAGGTTCTCCTTCCAGGCCCCTCCACCCAAGGTGCTGGCAGAGACTTTTTTATACACTAGGGCAAGATTTAAAATTCTTGCAAGAGAAAGAAGTACTCCAAAACCAGAGGGCCTTTTAATGTTGAAAACAAAATATAGCAATGGAGTTAATTAGCATTGCATGGCTCACAACGCCCCTCCAGGGGCTCGTCCTCCAGTTTAAATCAGGGCTGTGTGGAGCTGGAGCAGCTCCCACAGAGACCCCTTCCACTGGCAGCCCAGCCCGTCGGTTTGCATCCTTCTCCCTGGCTCTGGGAGGAGGAGCAGCTGAGCCTGGATCCGTGCGCAGCATTTACCAGCTGCATGCTAATGGTGCCCGGCCAGCCCACCTTCCGCCTTGCTTTCCTTTCCACCCTTTGCTGCTGAATTCAGACCTTCTTAACCCTTTAGGCTCCTGCTTAGCCGGGACCTTGAGGAACTTGAAGCATCTCCCTGACAGCCTTTAGCTGAGCCTGGATTTTCTGGCCCAAGCTCACCTCCTAGCTTGGCCAAAGAAAGGGCATTTCTGTACCATCCCTGCCATTATTTTACTCCAGCCCTGAGCTAGATGCTTCACTGATTCCCTGCATGTTTACAGCTCCACCTGGTAGGTATTATAATCCCCATTTTTCAAATGAGGAAGCTGACACTCCAAGAGGCTGATGACCCTAAGGCTGAACCAATGTGTGAGGTAGTGCCGTGAGACTCCCACCCAAACCTGTCTTGCTCCAAAGCCCTGTGCCAGGATACTTACTCCTCATCCCTCCTGGGCCTAAGTGGTGGAGACACGCTATGACTAATAGTAGCAATGATAATACTCTGTGACTGCCTATACTTTGCAAAGATGGAGGACCATATAAATACAGCAGAGAAGGCCCTGGTCAGAGCCCACAAGTGTTGGTGGGAGAGGCCTGTTCCATCTTGCATGCAAACCTTGTGGGAGCTGTCCCATCTCACATACACACTCTGATTTGGGTCTAAGGAGTTCCTTGAGGGGGTTTTATGAGCCATGCAGTGATACATACATATGTGGATATTCATAATTTATGCACACATGAGTGTGTGTGTCTGTACATACATATACAAATACTTTTACAGTGTGACTGACAATCATCCTACTGAGAGATGGAGTCTATTTCCCCTCCTCTTGAACCTGGGTGGGTGTATGACTGCTATAAGGAATAGAACCTGTTGGAGGCAACACTATGTGACTTTTGAGTTTAGGTCACACAAGGGACTCAGGCTCTCACAGGCTGCGGTCATTGCAAGGCTAGACAGGGGTGGACCCCCAGGCCAGCTCACCCACTGACTCAGGACCTTGCTGTTGGCCAGAGACATTAGCTCCCTGCCACATGGGCCCTTCCGCAGGACTACTCACAACATGGGAGCCCGCTTACCATGCAACAAGGGCTCCAAGAAACAGCCTATTTGTAACCTAATCTCAGAATTGGCATCCCATCCCTTTTGCCATGTTCTGTGTGTTAGAAGGCGGTTACCATGTCCAGCGCACACGTAAGGGGAGTAAACCAGCCTGGACACTAGAAGCAAGACTCCTGAGGCTCCCTGCACCACGGTCTGGACCAAGCATTACTGAGCCCACTGCACAGATGCACACCCTTGGGTACATAAGGCTGAGTGCCTTAGATGGGGCTGTCCAAGACATGCGGCTAGTAGAACATATTTCAAAGTGAATATTCTGCTTCTGGGAATTTCAATCCCAGGAATGATTTGCTGCAGGGGACACAGATTCCAGTAAAATATTTTAAACTCTTAATAACTCCTCTGGGTTGCCATGCACTTAGTTTAAAGATCCTGGGTTGGTGTCATCTTGAGCCCTACCCTCCTTGCTTCATTTTGAGGCTGCAGGCCCCTGAAGAGCACTGATAGGATGGCTAGGCTACATGCTGTGTCCCCACCCTGGCTGTGCTGAGAACCACCTGGGGAGGTTTAAAAAGTCCAGCTGTGCAGGCCACACCCCAAACCCAACACATCAGGATTTCTGGAGGTGACACCTAGGGACTGAGATTTTTTTTTAAAGCTCCCCATGTGATTCCAACATGCAGTCAATAAGATCAAAAAGCAGTCACCAAGGGATCCTGGTGAAATGCAGATTCTGACTCAACAGGTCCTAGGTGGGGCCCGAGAATCGACCTCTCTGCCCAGCTTCTGTTCCAGGTGCCACACCTTGAGGACTGCGGTTTTTGGGCAGTGGTTCTCAGTCTTAGCAGCACACTGGAATCCTTGGGGAGGCCTGAAAAATGCTGATGCCTGGGCCCTGACCTAGAAACAGTTATACGGTTGGTTTGGGCTGCGGCCTCAGCACCAGGAGTCATTCCGGTGTGCAGCCAGGCTTGTGCGCGCCTGCTGTGGATGCTCCCAGGGTCTCCCCTGCTCCCTCCGGCCTCCACTCCTGAACTGCGTCCTCCCCTTTCCCCACTGGTGCTCTTCCCTCTCAAGGCAGCCGTCTGCAGGGTGGTCTGACAGCAGCAGACTCGCTGACATCTCTCTCCAGGTGCAGCAGATCCCACCATTAGTGATTCTTCTGTGTGCTGAGCATCTCTCTCTCCTTGGGGGCCTTTTAAAAATAGAACTTTCCTGAGATTGGTAGCACATTAAATCACTAACAAATCTCTGAAAGCTTTGCTGGCCTCCCTCTTTCCAAATGGCCTCCCTCCCATCCAATTTCCAAAATGCAGCCAGAAGGCTATTTCTAAAACACAAAATCAAATTACAGCCTTGCCTAAACCCTAAACCATCCTATTCTTCTCATTGCTTTCTTTAGGACACTGACCCCTCCCCCCTCCTCGTCTTCCCTCTGTGGCTGGTCCACTGCCCCCTGCTCTGTCGCCTTGATGCCACATGCCAGCTAGGGGAGTCCCCGCAGTGCCAGAACCTGCGCAGCCCCTTGGGCTGTACCCCTGCCCCACCCTGTACCAGAGCCCTAGCCGCCTCCTGAGTGACTTAGCACAGTGGGCCCTTCCCAACCCAGCTGTCTTGCCATTGGGTTTCAGGCCCCGGCAAGTTTGCTGTGGATTCAATGTGACCAAAGAAATTGACAGCAAAATGTTCTTGGGGTAAAAGGGTTATACCCAACTTTATTTCCAGGTGGCAGGTCAGTCACGAAAATCCCATTCACTTAGAGTGAGTCTGCATGCAGCAAGCCGGTCTCTGCCTCTGGGCCCCTCTGTCCACACAGCTGTCCTGCACAGCCGTCCTCTGGGCCTTGGTCCTCAGCACTGCCACCACTCCAGCCTCTGCTCTGCTCTCCTGCAGCCTTGCAGCCCTGCCACCATGTCCTGTCCAGAGCACTGGGAAGAGCTCTTTTTATAGAGTCAACAATCATGTATTGCCCACAGATGTGCAGTGATCTAGTCAACCACAGCCAGGTGAGAATCCTGGCCACAGGAACTCTCATTTTATCCACACCAGCAGTCGGAGCGAGACTACCCAAGGTGGCAGATCTGTGTCGCCCTATGAGTCCGTAGTGCCTAGCACTGTAGCCATCCACAGAATGCATGTGGAGGAGGGAGGAGGGAGGGAATAGACCTGGCACTTGAATGGATGGGGGAAATGACTGAAGGAAGAGAAAAATGGGGAAAGGGAGTAAGCCCCCCACCCTCTAGATCACTTGGGGTGTAGGGACAGAGCTCTGCAGGCCCTTCAGTCCTGGGCCTTCAGGATGGTGGCGTGTCTGTGCGAGCACCAGCCATGGCCAGTGGTTCCAGCTTGGGCTCCAGGTGTTCCTTAAGGGTCACTGGAAAATGAAAGGGTGACTCAGCAAACTTACATCCTTTCTGTCTTGGTAATGCTAAATTCCCATGGGTGGGTCTGAGACCAGTGCTGATTCAAAAATAATGAATGACTCGGCTTCTTAAAAGCAAAGATTGAGAGCATTTTTGTCTGGAAATCAACTCATATGCACCCCCCTCCCTATTGTGATGAAAAGACTACTGAACCCCGACTTTGGGGGCTGTATCTCTGGAAGGCGGCCTTTCTGCCAGTTTGGAGTTGAATCCCAAGGGAAAGTGAAGCCAGCCTTATCGCCACTGTGACCTTTCTCCCCTGCCCCTCTGCAGGCTCCTGTTCTCATCCACTACCCATTCTGCTGGCTGCTTTTCCATGTCTCTTAGTGTAACTTGACTTAAGTTAAGAGTCCTTCCTCGACACAGGATCCCAAGCCCAGCTTTGAGAGCCCCCACCGGAACACACCCTTCTGCTTTCTAAACCAGCTGCCTTCAGCCTCCCAGGGGGCCCTTGATGGATGTACTCCGGGGTGTGGGCTGTTCCCGAGAGCACACTGTAATGCAAGGGAATGGGAGTGACATTGAACCCTTCCCAATGGAGCAGAAACAAGCCAGTCATTCACAACTATGATGCTTTAACTGTCATCAGTAATAAACTCCTGTTAGTTTTTTAAAATACACAAAACCAAATGCATCCATGTATTTGAAACCAGAGGCCTCTCATACTTGAATATTCAGAGGAAACACCTCTGAGATGTTCTTCAATGCTGTGATTCTCCTGGTGAAGATTCCTGGGACTTACTGGGGATAGGACAGGCCTTTGAAGATACAAGATTTTTCAAGATTTTAGTACAAATTGCAAAGGTGGTATTTCTTTACTGCAGAGCAGAGTATAGCACAGGGTGCTCAGTAATGATATAATTAAACAGTTCATGAATTGCGAGAAGGGGAGAATTTGCCCAGGTGTCGCATGTCACCTGTTAGGGTCTCATCTCACTGGTTAGCTCCTTAGACTGCAGGATAGTGCCTGACACACAGTAGGAGCTCCATAAATGTTTATTGAACTGAATTGCTTGTCTGATGCCTGAATCAGTGAAGCAGATGTAAAAAGAAATTGCCCAATTCTGAAAACTCTCTTTGGATTTTAGCCACAACTCTATTTCAGCAAATACTATTAGGATTAAAGATGCACTTATTCACAGGAAAAAATAAAATGGAAAGTCACTCTCTCTTTTCTCATCGTGTTAAAAAAAGACCTTTTGAAATCATCCTCTGCCAGTTCTTATCCATCAGCATTACATTAACATGATCTGTTGCTGTGAAAATGCTTCCCTTAAACACATCAAATGGATTAATGCTGGCATTTTATCAGGTACAATTTCTGTTTCCATAAAACATCTTTAGACACATAAAAACTACTTAGATGAGAAGAGAAAATCCTTCCCTTCTCCCATCATCCAGTCAACTCCGTGAAAAAGCTGACGTTTCTGGAGGCTCCAGCTTTGCTCCCTCCCATGAGAGCTGCAGCCTGTGAAGGAGGCAGCCTGCTTCCTGTGAATGTGGCTTCTCCCTAAGTGCCCTGACAGCCTGGGGCTTGAGTGGCCCGGGCTGCACCACCAGCTGGAGGAGACAGGGGGGCAACCCGGAGGGCTGGGAGCAGAGCAGGGTTAACTCCTTGCAAAGGGCTTGGAAGAGCTTCCTCTCTCCTGCTCTTGGGACAATGGACACACTGGCAAAAGCTGTCTTGGAGTCGTCGCCCTGGACACCCTAAAAGTGAGCCCAGGACTCCTGTGTAAGCCATTATTCCCTGGGACATTCCCTCCCTCATCTTGCCCTGTTCTTATTAATTCTTAGCGTCCATGTGCACATGGAGTACATGTGGTTCTCAGCATGTACAGCGGCAGCATCTGGGGATACACTGGAAATTCCTATGTGTGGCTCTGAGACAAGCTCAGAAATCTGGGTGTAACATGCCCTTCAGGGGATTCAGATGTATGTTCAAGTTTGAGAACCACTGTATTTGGCAAGCCCTGGGCTGGAAGATTTCTTCATTTTCTCTTCAGCTGGCAAGGATTCTTACCAGTCCTCCAAATTCCTTGGTCATGGTCCCCACCAGCTGAGAACTAAGCTCATCATTTGCTACAACTCTGAAGGGATTTTGAGACATCAGAAAGAAAATAGCATGTATTGAGTGCCTGCTGTGGACAGACACTGTCACGAACGCATCATGGGCCTTTCTGTTTGACCTTCGAAACCATCCTTTCCAGATGATGTTACACCATCTGAACTGTGTCCCCCCAAATTCATATGTTGAAGCCCGGACACCCAGCGCCTCAGAATGAGACTGAATGTGAAGATGGGCTCTTTACTGAGGTGATTAGTTAAAATGAGGTCTTTAGGGTGGGCCCTGGCCCAATGGGACTGGAGTCCTGATATGAAGAGGACATGAGGACACAGACATCGGTGGGGGGGGTGCACAAGGAGGAAGACCTCGTGAGGAGAAGGCGGCTGTCCGCAGGCCAAGGAGAGGGGCCTCAGAAGAAAGTGAACCTGCCAATGCTTGGGTCTCAGGCTTCCAGCCTGCAGACTGAGAAATTACCTTCTGTTACTTCAGCCCCACAGTCTGTGCTATTGTTTTACGGCAGCCCTAACAGGCTAACACAACGGGCAATACAGCGTTTCTCTGGAGAACCCTAAGACATCAGAAACAAAATCCAGATGATAGAGATAGCTGTACCTCAGCCTTTCCAGGACTCAGTGTTAGGACGGAAGCTCAGGGAGAAGCGACTTGCCCAGGTGGTAGATGGTAGCAGTGGGTACTAAAACCAAGCAGGTGGACCCCAGCATTGCTGCATTAACCACCCTTCTGCACAGCTTCCTTGCTCGGGCTCTGGACTGAGGGCTCCAAATTCATTAGTTAATGTTCATGACAGTTCGTGAGGCATCAGGCACTCATTCACCCACTTTTCAGGTGTGAAAACTGAGGCTTAAGGAAGATGAGCAGAATTGCCCAAGGTCACCTAGCTGGCAGGCTGCAGAGCCGACAACTCAGCTCAAGGCCCCTTTTCTCGTGCTGAACTCAGTCCTAGCAAGGAGCCCTTTCCCCCAGGTACAATTATGTTTGCATAGGAGATTTCCTGAAAGGCATCAAGACTCAAAGGAGAATACGTATTTGTGGGAGAAGCTACCAGAAGCCAGAGAATGTATCAGGAATAATATAATGATAATGGATCTCATGCCTTGTGGGTGTCCTGCACTGGGCTTGGGCCTGGGTTTCTTCCGTGATGTGACTTAAATGCACAGTGACACACTCCTGCAGCCTCCACAGCAGGAGAGAGGAGCACCTAGCGATGGGATGCGCTGGGCTGCCAGGCCAACCCCAGCTGCCCCACTCGCTAGCGAGAAGATGACTTTCAAGGCCTCTATATGACTTAGTTTCCTCATCTGTAGACTGGGGTGGTTGTGGAAGGAACAGTTTCTAGGGGTTGTTGGAAAGAACAACTGAGTTAATACATGCAGAGAGCTTAGAGATGTGTCTGGCATGTGGCAGAAGCTTTTTAAAGTATTTCCTGCTAATATTACGAGACTTTCCTCGTAATATTACGAGGTTGAAAATGCCCCTGGTCTCTTGTCAGACAAGTTCTCAGAAGCCTGCATGTCAGCCTTGGGTTGTCTAGGAGAACCATTCCAATAACTAAGGGTGAGCTCTGTGCAAACCCAGGTAAGCTCATTTCAAGGGCAGTGGGAAAGGGAAGTGGAGAGAAACTGGCTTTGCAACCTGCATGATGTATCCAGGATTCTCTCTTGCCAAACCCAGCCTTGACAATTAGCAAATAATGTTCTATCAAAATTAAACTATCTCCCAATTTTTCCCTGTTGCTTTCCTGCCAACCTCCTCTCATAAGGCTCAATCTTATTAATAATAGTAGTGGCAATTACTAATAATGATGATGTATGTTACCCAGTACATTAACACCATAAGCCAAAGACAGCAACAGAGCAATGTGGAGGTATATTTTGCAAGCCATGTGTACATGTTGGCTTGTTAGAGATGTTGTTGTTGACAACAGCTGAGGAGCAAATCCAACCTCCCAGGAAAGGAGTTGGGACAGAAAAAGAAACTTCAGAGAAATGTTTGGACATACAGCAAGACCTCCATCCAAGGATATTCATTACTGCAGAACTGGCAGCAGCCAAAATGTCCAGCAATACAGGACTGAATAAATAAAATGATGGTATATCCATACAGTGGAATGAGACGAAGCCATAGAAAAGAATGGCACAGATATAATCATGCTGATATGGAACTGAGATAAACGATACATAAAAAAGTGTATGCAAGGCACACTTTAAATGGGTGAATTGTACTGCATGTGAATTATATCTCAATAAAGCTGTTACCCTCCTTTTAAAAAGGCATAGGAATGCGTTGTGTGCTTCCACTCGTCTTTTTTTAAAGTGCACGTAATATAAAGGACACAGGCTAACACAACGGGCAATACAGCGTTTGCCCATCTAGTGCACATGTGGGTGGATGCACAGGAAGCAGATTGCATTCTCTGAGAGGGGAATGAGGGTTAGGACTAGGAGGGAGAGTGTCTTTTCATGGTAATCCATGTGAAAGTTTGAGTTTTAAAAATCATGTTCATGTATTTCCTACTCAATGTAAGCAATCTTTTCCAGAACAGGAGGGAAAAGTGAGAAAGAAATCTCTGTTTTGAATGATACCATGTGCCAGGACCCATCTAATTCATTCAATCCTCATTTACCCATGAGATACACATTACTGGGACTTCATTTCCCCCGAGGGGTTAAGTAGCGTCCCCCAACGTCTTTCAGGTAGGGGGTTCAACCTCTAAAATCTGCTGAAATTCACCAACCTCCACCCCCAGAGTCCTTGGATTTCTGAAATCTTAAAATTTGAAATTCCCCAGTGGAGTCCTGCAGGGTTTTTTTTTTCAATATAAAATAGGCTCAAGTATTTTAAGAGGTTAAAAACATCTCACAAATAATTCTGAAGCCCTCTGCTGAAAGGCAGCCTACCTCGTGTAAGTTGCCTTGCTCAGGAAACCTCGCTCCTGCCTTCCAGCAGGCTATCCCAGGGGCACGAGTCAGTCCGGGCTCTCCCCTGAGTCCCTGGAACAATGGGTTGGGGCGTCCTGACCAGGCCAGGGAATCTTGCCAGGCCCTCAAAACAAGTTTGCTGCAAAACTTCCTTCAGCCTCAAGCAGCTCACCAGTCCTTCCCGAAAGGCAGTGTTTAATTACAAAGCAGGTAGAAAAACTTCAGAATAAAGGGTCGGGCATTCCCCTGTTTGTTTAGCTTCTTTGCAGCAGAACCACCAGATGACACCAAGGATGGTTCTGTGCACCAGGCAATTCACATTTCCTCTGCCTGAGCTGAGCTGCCATGCTGTTGAGAAAGAAGGGAACATTTTTTTTTTTCTTGAAAAAAAGGGGAAATGCCAGGGTCCAAAGCTGGCAGTAATTCTGAGGAAGTGCACCTTATTACTCAGTGGTAATGTATGGAAATTTCTGAAGGAAAAATATGCACTGAGCTGGGATTATGGAGTCTTAGCCCAATTTCTACAGTGGACATTCATGTTGAACCTACTATGTGACAGGTGCTTTATAGACACATTATGTCGTTTAATCCTCAGACCTGTAAAGAAGAGCTAAGGAAATTGCTGTTTCCTTCAAATAAACTACTGGGAGCTCCCACGTTGGTTCAGGACAGAGGGGTGTTTCTATCAGGACTGCTGAGTCATTAGCTATTGTTGTCACCAGAATCCTGGCATCTTCAGGGGTGGGGGGTTCTGCGGACCTTCAGCCTTTCTCCTACCATGCAGTGGCACTGCTGAAACACGGTTAGAAATGAGTGACTAAGGCCATGGGGATGACAAAAGGAAGACACACAGAATAACGTAGAAAATGTGGCTCAGAGGATGCAGCCTACTTCCCGGAGTTCCTCAGTCACTTTCACCCACATAAGACACCAGAAAAGATGATCCCCATTATATTCCCTCCTGATTCCATCTTGGGTCTCCATGTATTCATTCATACATTCATTCATTCATTTGAAAATATTTACTAAGCAGCGAGGAGGTGTCAAGCACTGAAAATACAGCCTTAAATAATTCAGGTAAGTCCCTGCCCTCCTAGAATTCCCATTCTGGTGGGGAGACAGCTAAACAAATGTAAATATAATGGTGACAGGTGGTATGCAGAAAGTAAGGTGATGACATAGAAAGGAATCCCCAAAAGGCTTTATTAGCCACTTAAAGCCAACGTCCCCACAAATATATAAATAACCATGCCCATTTTATTGATGAGAAAACTGAGGCTCAGACAGGCTAAATGGCTTGGCTGAAGTCACAGTGGTAAGGCTGGGTTCATAATCAAGGCTCTCTCAAGAGCCGGCTCTTCTCACCCCACCCTGCCACCCAGATTGTCTCACCAAGGGGGCACTGGGACACCTCCAGCTCTGGGCAACACAGCCGGCTACACTCACCTGTAGCATCTGGTTCATCTGGTGTCTCAATCTGTTTAGTGTGTTAGCCCATAACAAAACACTCTACACTGATATTCACAAATCATCTGTAGCATTCTGCCCCAGACCCCCAAATTCATGTTCTTTTGGCATGTGAAATACACTCATTCCATCCCAACGGCTCCCAAAAGTCAACTCATTCCTGCATCAACTCAAAAGTTGAAGTCCGAAGGCTCAGCTAAATATGATCTAAATCAATTCAGGAGACGCGGGTGACTCAATCCATCCTCAGGCAAGTTCCGCTCCAGCTGGGGGCCTGTGAGATCAGACAAGTACATACTTCCCAACACAGTGGAGAGACAGGTCTAGGATAGACGTTCCCATTCCAAAGGAAGAAAGGAGGGACAGGTCCCAAACAAGTCCAAACCCCAATGGGACAAACCCCAGTAAACCTTAAGGCTGGAGCGCAATCCTCTTCTGCTCGGGGCTCTCTGGCCTCCAGGCCCACTGCGGCCCAAGTCTCACCTTCTGGACCTGCTGGGGTGGAGGTCATGCCCCCATATCTTTGCTAGGCAGAGGCTGGGCACCCAAGACTCCAGGTGGCCCTGCCCCCATGGCTTGACCTAACGACCTCTCCCTGGCTCTGTGCCAGGGTGTCCCTTGAATAGAGTGGAGGCAGCCACGCCCTCACCACTCAAGCAGTCTGCAGAAACAGTGCCACATGGACAACCCCGAAGTTTGCTTGTTCCCTACAGAGAGGTGGCCATAGTGGCCCAGGGCTTCAGGAGCCACTCTTGAGGGCAGCTGAGGATCAGGGCACCCCCAGAGTGTGGGGAAGCAAAGCCTATGATGAGAAGCAGCCCCAGGCAGTACAAGCAGAGGTGCCCACAGGCACCAGAAGCCCCTCCTTTGAAACCCTCTGATGATCTTTGAGTTACCTTCTGGATCATTCTTGCATTGTCTTGAACAATGGCTCTAGAGTCTGCTGAGATGGCTGATCCACACTAATCTTATCAAAAGGTAGCTTGGCCACACCCCTACTGTGCTCTGCCCAACACACTTTCTCTCTCTTTTTTTAATATGGATAGGCTGAGAATTTCCCAGGTCTTTAAGTTCTCTTCCTTTCTGATTAATAATTCCATCTTTAAGTCATTTCTCTCTTCTCAAATTTTACTATAAGAGGTCAGGAGAAATCAGGCCTTTCCTTCAACATTTCGCTTAGAAATCACTTCATCTGATAATCCATTTTCACTGCTTGCAAGCTCTATCTTCCATAAAACACTAGAACCTGAACACAAGTCAGCCACGTTTTTTTGCCGCTTTGTAACAAAGATAGCCTTTTCTCCATTCTCAGCAACAGGCTCCTCATTTCTGAGACCTCATTGTAACAACCTTTACTGTCCTTATTTCCATGAACATTCTGTTCAAGATGACTTACATATTCTCTAAGAAGAGGACTTTCTCTCCAGCTCTCCTCTTTATGAGCTCTCACCAGAAATGCCCTTAAAGCCTCACTCATGGCAGTGTGGGCTTTTTCTAGCTTGAACCTCTAAACTCTTCCAACCTCTGCCAATTCCCCAGGTACAAAGCTGCCCCCACCCGCATTTTATGTATTTGTTACAGAAGCACCCTACTTCTCAGTGCCAATTTCTGTCTTAGTTCAGTTTGGGCTGAAGAAAAAAAAACTTTAGATGATTTATAAATAACAGAAATTTATTTCTCACATTTCTGGAAGCTGGAGAGTCCAAGATCAAGATGGAACCAGATTCATTATTGTCTGAGGAGGGCCTGCTTCAGGGTCACAGACAGCTTCTTTTCTCTGTATCCTCACATGGTGCAAGAGGCAAGGGGTCTCTTATAAGGACACAAATCACCTCCCAAAGACCCCACTTCCTAATACCATCACACTGGGGATTAGGTTTCAACATATGAGTTTGGGGAGACAAATATTCAGTCTTTGGCACCTCAGCACAATGATATAAAGATTCTTGTGTCAACATCTGCTGGAGACTTGTACCATCTAAGACCAGGAAGACCTGCAGGGAGACAGAGAAAGTCAGAGACCCATACGGTCACAGGGCTCAGTCCAGAGCCTTGCACACAACCCAGGTTCAATAAAAGTGGTAATGCTCTTATCTGCTACCGAGAACCATCCACCTTCACCCCAAAATCCCTCCTAATAACAAAACAGATTGTGCTTTCTTGATCTCACACCGGGCCTGTCAGAGGAACTCACAATCATGTCCAAAGGCAGAAACTCAACCCAACTGGATCTATCAGATTCTTTCTCCCAGAATCCCCAAATTTCTAAGGTGGCTGGAATTATGAGAGAAAGACTGAAAAGTCCTACAGGTATTCTTCATTCTTTTTCTTGTGGAGAATTTGGAGTGCAGCATTTTCTTTGAATCATAGAAGCTATCCCTCTTATATAGTTTAAGCAAGCCAGAGGGGATTTCTGTTGCTTACAACCAAAAGAGTACTCAATAATATATAAAGTATACTCTAGTACAGACACAGAAATCAACCTATAATTACAAAATGTGATAAGGTGCCATGACAGAAAAGAGCAGAAACTCAGAGAGTCTGACAGTGGGGACCGATTTTAAATGGGGTGGTCAGGGAAAAGCATCTTTGGAAAGACTGTATTTAAGTTGAAACCTTAAAGATGGAGTCAGCCATTTTAAGAGTAGAAAGATGAGTATTTCATAAATAAGGAAAGCTTATGAAAATGCCCTAGAGCAGGGAAGAGCCTACCACATTCCAGAGACTTAAAGGTAATTAGTGGGTCTGAAACAGTGAAGAGAAATGAGATTTATTCACTGAGTTGAGTCCAGTGCCATTTTCTTTCCTTTGGTTAGAATGGTGAATGTCTGTTGTTTTTTTCTCTTAAAAATGGGCAAAATACATCTAAGCGTTTAGCTGCACTATTGTGTATGTGCTCACACATGCCGCACAGTCATACAGAATCCCATATATGAATGGGCAGGCTTATTCTCCATTTTACATGATTTTAGTACCTCCCTACAGGATCTGCTAGACTAAGAACGTGATTTCTTCAGGATTAACTAGGACAGATCAGATCATATAAAATGTGTTCTGGGCTTTGGTAGATCCTTTACAGAGGGGCAGGCATGTAGTGGTGTGTGGGTGGTGGGTCGTGGAAGAAGATGGGAGATGCGCAGAGGTATGACACTGCAGAGAACTCTGCAATCTGCCTTCCCATTCCAGGTCAGTTCCATAACCTGTGTGTATTAGTTACATGTTGCTATGTGACAAATTACCACTGTCTTGGTAGCTTAAAACAACACCCATTTATCAGTTTACAGGTCTGTAGATTGGAAGTTAGGCATAATGTGGCTGGGTTCTCACTCAGGGTATCACAGGGTCAAATCAAGGGATAGGCTGAGGCTTTGGTTCTAAACTGGGCCTATTTCCTCCTCTAAATTCACTGGTGGATGGCAGAATCCATGTTCTTATAGCTATAGGTTGAAGGCCCTCATTTTCTTTAGCTGTCACAGAGAAACCACTCCCAGCTGCCAGAGTCCACCCCTCTGCATCAGCAACTCACAGCATGGCTGTTTGCTTTCTTCCAGGACAGCTGGAACAGGCCTCAGTGACATGCTCGTCTACCAATTGGAGAAGACACTGCATTTACAGGGCACATGCAATTAGTTTAGGGCCACAGGGATAATCTATCTTGAAAATCAACTGATTAGTAACCTTAATTGCATCTGCAAAATCCCTATACTGTCAAAGTAACAACTACAAGAGAAACACCAAGGGGTAGAGACCATGACCATCTTAGAATGCTGCCTGCCACAGGATGTCACTGATGTTTGCCAGCTCCCAGAGTCCTTGCACAGTGACTTAACAGAAGGTTCTAGCCTTCTGAGTATGCAGATAAAAAATAGTAACTTCCTTTCCTCCTATCTCTCTCCAAACTTATGACCCATTGTGTTAGTCTATGGCTGCTGTAACAAATGACCACAAAGTTAATGGCCTCAAACAACAGAAATATATTCTCTCATAGTTCTAGAGGCCAGAAGTCTGAAACCAAGGTGTGAGCAGGGCCACAGTTCCTACAGAGACTCTGTGGGGCTTCCTTGCTTCATCCACCCATGGCAAGGGCTTCTCGGCTTGCAGTAACTCCTTTCTCTGCCTCTGTCTTTATCCCACTTCATCTCTACGTGGGTGTGTGTCAAAACCTCTACTTTGCTATCAGAAAGACACATGTGATTGCATTTAGAGCCCACCGGGATAACAGAATCAGTTTCTCCTCTCAAGATCCTTAATCACATCTTTTGCCATATTGGGTAAGATTCACTTTTTTGCACTATAAAGTAATATTCACAGGTCTGGGGATTAGCATGTGGACATATGTTTGGGAGACCCCTTTTCAATCAATCATACCCCTGTCCTCATCCTGCATCCCATGATTTGGGTACCAAGGATCCAATTGTCGATTGTCAAATGACACATGTTTGTGACCCCATAGCTCACCCTGTGGTGCTCAGGGCGATTTGTTCCTCTGTTTCCTTTGAAAAATGAAAGTCATTTGTTTAATGTCAATCAAATGTGGTATTTATACTCACATCTGCAACTACCCCATCACGTGGGCAATGCTGAAGAGAAGTCACCCCAGGTTCCAAAACCTTGTCTCTGGAGGCTTAGTGAGCCTCCATCCCACCTCTTGCAGTCCACACTGAACTTGAACAGCGAGCTGGCAGATGGTGCAAGGTCTTCACCAGGCTCCTGCACAGCACGGAGAGACTTAGCAGGGGCGGGGATGGGGCCCTTCTGCTTTGGAGGGTGTCTTTTGAAATGCAGAGCCAGAGCTCTAAGTCTTTCCTGCCTTTTTCTTTTCTTTAGATACTTTTCTATCTAAAATATTTACTGCAGTTTAGAAGCTCTCTCTTAAGAATAAAAAAGCCCTAAAATTCAAATGACGCTTACAGATTACTTTTCAACTCATTTTACAATGTGTGATTTGTAAGCACTCTTAAAATGTGGTGATTCCTGGTTAAATTTGGGATCTGGCTATCCTTACCTACTGGAAAGAACTGTAAGAACACTGCAAAAAATGAGTCCATGTTGATTAATCAGCATGTTCTGCAAAAGCAACCAGCTCCCTTTATGAAAGGGATCATTGCCAGGAATTGTGAAAAGAATGGGGGCATTGCATGAAACAGAGGCAGGGTGGTCTTTAGAAAGAATGTTCTCTGTAGCAACTGCCTGTTAAGTTCACCTGACATGGTACCATTTTCAATGTTCAAGACATATTTTTATTACACACTTTAAAATAGTGTTTGAGAAACATATTGTACAGAAAGAGCATATGTAATGTATATGTTCAGCTTAAGATTAATAATAAAATGAGCATAAAGCATTTTTCTAAGAAAGCAGTAAGCGTAGAAAGGCTCAGTATCACTGAGGGATGAAATATTTGACATTCTATTGTGAAAATGCCAACACACAAATTATCCTTGTTCATTTTTTATTGCTGTAGTTCCATATTTCCCCATATAATGCTGTGCAAACATTTTATCGGAAACGGTGGAGGGAAGAAAACCCATTGTTAACCACAGCCGATAAAGTAATTTGGTTGCTGATATTACAGTCTTTGCAGTTGAATGGTTATGCTGTTTTCTATATTCAGCATGGGGCAAGAATAACATATCAAAGGTGGTTATAAAGAAGCAGAATGGAAGTTAAAAAGGCAACATGCCATAATATTTTCACCTCCCTGGTTTCTTCCATTTGAAACCCATTAAGAAAAGATTGCAGCTGCACAGCACACCAATAATCTGTGACTCTAACACAGTCTGTGTGGCTTGGGGATCAGACTGGCCCAGAGTGGGCAAGGCACATAGGGAGGCCACAGGCCGGGTTTGGCTCAAATATCCGTCATATTATGGTGGCCCTTGGCTTAAAACCTGAGGCAGTGTGGGGAGGTTGAGGGGCAGATTCCAGAGCCGGCCCCCCTATGCTAGAAGCCTGACCTGTGCTGCCGATGGCTCCGTGGACGTGGAAAGCTCTCATGCCTCCTGGCACCTCAGTTTCTTCATTTGTAACGACAGAAGCATAATGATATGAACCTACCTTTGTTGTGAGGATAAAATGAACTGACATACCCAAAGCCCCTAAAAGAGTATCTGGGCCTCAGAAAGGCTGGTTTGCTGGATTAGGATTGTTCCAGAATCACCGCCCCTTATTGCAGCCTATAGGTTGTGCCTGCTGGTCCCCACTGGCCCTGGACTTCACGTCCTCCCTTCCACTCCACTCCTGCTCCGCTGGTCTGCCTTCCCTTCCTCAACTTGCCAACTTTGTCCTTGTTCCCTCCGCCACAGCACGCCTCCGTGGCCTCTCAGCTGGGCTCCCTCACGTCCTCACTGAGGCCCGCCTTGCTCAGCTGTCAGCAAAGCCTCCTGCCAGGCCTGCCCACCAGGCCCCGGGTATCATGTCACCCCTGTATGCTGAGGTTGCATGTATCACTATCCAAAGTTTGTGTCCTTGTTAATGGTCTCTCTCCCTCCCCAAAGGTGACCCACTTGTCCCAGGTTGCCCAGGACATTCCCAGTTTCAGCTCCAAAGTCACATGTCCTGGGAAACTCACTGAGAGCAGTGACTGTGCCCTCTTCACCTCCATCTGCAGTGCCACCCACATAGCTGCCTCTCAGTAATACTTGCTGAGTAAGTGAATGAATCAGGAAGCATCTGGGTGTGAAGGAGGCAGAGCAGGGAGCCTCACTGTAAAGCTACAGCCATCCCCACTTGATCAAAGGGAGGCCTGGGAATCCTGCTTTCGTCACTCACAACACAGATGGACAATTCCAAATCAGTCCGCAGATGCTGTAACTCCTAAGACAGCAGCTGCTTTCTGATGTTTAGGTCCTGTCTCCATAGTAACTGAGACGCCTCTGAGGCCAGCAGCTGCTTTGCATCCCAAGATCAACACACGTGTGTCTGGAGACCCTGGGTGATCCAGGCCAGGTGGAAGTTTTTAGAAGCTGACATGGTTGCACATGTCACTTCCTCATGGACCAAATCCCTGGAGCCAGCTTGTCCAAGAATCAAAATTAACTGGTCAGGGCTCTGAGCCTTCCCTCAACCTGCAAGCTGTAGACACAGAAGGGACTTATGAAGAGTTATTCTAAAGAGCCAGCGAGGCTGGAAGTGTCATGAAAAGAAGAAAACAGAGGCTACCAGATGTTTTGACATGTGTAGGGAAAAAAAGATTGCAAAACTGAATTATCTCTTTCCCTGTGATGAAGAAGGGCTACCGTTTGGCTTTCTGGCTAGAAGAAATATGCACATAGAGATGCAAAGGAAACCTGGGATTCATCCTATACCTAAGGAAACAATGTTAGGATGATCCTAGGTTAGGAAGATCCGGTGAGCCCATTATTAGGGTAGAAGTGAGTACCTCTTTGGGTAACTATGACATTTTACTTCATTTTCTCTGTTTATGAAATGGGAATGGTCATTTCTACTCTGACTTCGGCATGAAGATGTTATGTTACATGATAATCAGCCTGATCCTATGGGTTGAATGAAATAAGCTGCTCCCTCTCAGGGGACGTGTTAAGTGGGTCAGGTCATTCCGGTTGAGTAAATAAATCAATTTCAGCTGACAGGTTGGTTTCCTACTGCTCCAAAAGTTTTTGCAGCAGGGATAATTTACTTTTTCTTTATCAACAGAGATAGCTGGAGCTCAGAACTACTACTTGAAGTCTTCAAAAGAAAACAGCCTAAGGAATCATGATTATTACAACATAGCATGGTAAACATAAGATTCGTCCTTTAAGCTATGAGGGCAAACTATTTTAGAACCCAGCCTTCTAAATAAGAGAAGAGGCAGGGGTTGGGCTGTGCCTCTTGCACTCCACCAGCATTTTGGGTCTGGTTGGGGACACAACCAGAAGTCTGGGTACTCCTCTTGCGAAGTGCTTTTTAGACTCTAGCTCCTTGTTTACACTAAAACCTGACTTTGCTCTCTTCTTCCTACGAACACTATGTTTTGGAGTCATCCTCCCTCCTCACCCTTGCTTGCCCTGGTTTCTAGACTTCCCTAACCTCCCAGAGGCCACTACTGTGCTAAAGCCCTCTGTGGCCCAGATCAAATGCCACCTCAACCAGGCAGCCTCCCAGGCCTTCCCTGCCAAGAAGCATCTCTCCTGATCCCCTCCTCCAGAGCTTACTACCACCATGCAGGTCCTCTTTGGTGTCTCCTCACATTATAACAATTTGTACATCTCCTTCTAAAGCAATCTTCCTGAAGATAGACCCTGTGCATTACTAATTACATTCCCCTGGAGCCTAGCACAGTGTGATGAGCACTAAAAGGGCTCAGTAATAATTCACTGAGTTGAATCCAAATGGAAGTGGGTCTGTGAAATCCGCAAGTAACATGGGGACTTTCTTGAGAATGCTGAGTGCTGGTAACTGCCAGTGCTCAAGGACAGGCTGTCAGCAGTTAAGCCAACCTAGGTCCTCAGATAAGCAGGCTGTAGTTTATGTCAAAACTGTTCTCCACTGATGACCACATTGTGCACATTTGTTTTTCATCATGTTTGGAGATGCAAATTTTTAGCCAGCCAGGGTCCCTTTTAAGAACCCATCTGACCAAGGCCACAAGTAGGCGAGCTTGGTGCCTGAGTCCCGAGAAGTGCTCAGCAGCAGAGCCTGCCAGGGTCTATCTCAATGTCAGTGGAAAGGGAACCAGGAATGAGAGTAAAGAGCCATCCCATGGAGGAAAAGCCTCCTATCTCCACAGAAAAACTGACATCCTGCTCCAGGCAGCTGTGAGTGGAGGAAAGATGGAGAAATTTGTAATAATTTGCAAGTTTGCCCAGAGAATGGAGTTGTGTCATCTTTCCTGCAAAAATCTGCTGCTGGCTGACAGCATGGAATTTCCTCCTGGACTGAGTCGGCAATTATTCATAAAAATAGTCAATTAGGCTGTGCAAAGCCAAAAACAGGCTGGTCCGGATCTGCTAAAGAGAGATGGAGGTGGAGGGTGGACGGAGCTCTCATGTCTCAGCTTTTCTGCACTCTGACCTCTGCAGTGTTCGGTTTCTTCCCTCTGGTTTCATCCGCGCCGCCCCCAGGCTTCACTGGTCACCTGCTGGCTGGCCTGACCTCTCAACAAACAGCCCGTGGACAGTGGACAGTCCCTGGCTGGGCCTGGGCTGCAGCCCGTCTCTCCCCGCCCCCACAGCGCCTTTCACTTGCAGACACCTGGGAGCCAGATGGTGCAGTAGCCCAGGAAACGCTTCCTGGATCCAGCCAAAGGGATGCCAGTTTCAGTTGGTGGGGAGGGATGCCTCTGCAGCACCACAGGCTGCTGAACACGGAAAGCTGGGGCCTTCTCCGTGCATCTCTGATTTTCAAGTGGTTGAATAACAAAGCTGAAAGGGCCTTCCACCAACCACTGGAAAGCCCATTTCAGGCAGCTTTTTCTCTGACTCAGTCCCTCCAGGAATGACTACCCCAGAGGTTTACAGCCTGTTGTATATGTGTTCTCACTGCCTGATGGAGGGTGGAGGAGATGAGTCCTTATCGTCACCTCTCCTGTTCTAGCTCAGGCCCCCTTCTACACATGGGTGCTTTCTGCACTGTGTGACTCTTGCAGATCTCCTGGAATAGGGTTGCCAGATAAAATACGGGTTACCCAGTCACATGTGTAATTTTTTTTTTTTTGTAGATAAATATTTTTTATTGAAGGGTAGTTGACACACAGTATTACATTACATTAGTTTCAGGTGTACAACATAGTGATTCAACATTTATATACATGATAATTCTAGGTACCAGCTATCACCATACCAAGTTGTTACAATATTTTGACTATATTCCTTATGCTATACATTACATCCCGGGTACTTATTTATTTTACAATTGGAAGTGTGTACTTTTTTTTTTTTTTTTTTTGTGAGGGAATCTCTCATATTTATTGATCAAATGGTTGTTAACAACAATAAAATTCTGTATAGGGGAGTCAATGCTCAATGCACAATCATTAATCCACCCCAAGCCTAATTTTCGTCAGTCTCCAATCTTCTGAGGCATAACAAACAAGTTCTTACATGGAGAACAAATTCTTACATAATGAATAAGTTACATGGTGAACAGTACAAGGGCAGTCATCACAGAAACTTTCGGTTTTGATCATGCATTATGAACTATAAACAGTCAGTTCAAATATGAATACTCTTGATTTTTATACTTGATTTATATGTGGATACCACATTTCTCTCTTTATTATTATTTTTAATAAAATGCTGAAGTGGTAGGTAGATACAAGATAAAGGTAGAAAACATAGTTTAGTGTTGTAAGAGAGCAAATGTAGATGATCAGGTGTGTGCCTGTAGACTATGTGTTAATCCAAGCTAGACAAGGGCAATAAAACATCCACGAATGCAGAAGATTTCTCTCAGAACAGGGGGGGGTGAGGTTCTAAGCCTCACCTCTGTTGATCCCCAATTTCTCACCTGATGGCCCCCCTGCGACTGTGCCTGTCTTAGGTTGTTCCTCCCTTGAGGAATCTTACCCGTCTCTGGCTAACCAGTCATCTTCCGGGGCCATACAGGGAAATGTAAAGTTGGTAAGTGAGAGGGAAGCCTTATTGTTTGAAAAGGTTAGCTTTTTACTTCTTTGCATATTTATGCCCTGTGGCTTCTATGCCCAGCATTTGTCTTGAGGTATCTTTACCACTCGGAAGAATTATGATACTCGGTAAATTTGATACGAGGCACGAATTCTATTTAAGGGTTGTAATTAGGAAGGAAGAAGAAAAGCTATAGAAGTAGCAGGCGGAAGAAAACATGGGAAGATTGATTATTTCTTTGACATATCTTCTTGTAGAGTAACTTCAGCATGTATAGGTTTTAAGCTACTACTTAAATTGTGCACACACATTAACATAAAAGGAGTATAGTTACATAACCAAAGCATATCTGTAATTACCAGCCATCTCCAGTGAAACCAAGAAAACCAGTTAGGCACCTTAGGCATTTGTGAAAACTTATCTATGATATGGTGGATATTGTCCAACTGAACTTGAACAGTCGGAGAGAAATCAGACAAATTAAAATAACCCATTCCTGGGGAATGTTCACATCCCTTATGTTCTTTTAACAGTAAATAGTCTGTAGTTGTAAGATTTTGGAGCGCTACAATTTGCACTTCTCCTAATTCCACATGTGTAATTTAAGTAAACAAATGAGTAATTTTTTAGTGTAACTATCAAATATGGGACATAGCTATAGTAAGAAATTATTTGATGTTTATCTAAAATTTAAGTGTATCTGGGTCTTGTCATTTTATTTGCTCTATTTGGCCTCCCTAGCCAGGCAGGCAGATCCTGACTCTTTCCGTTACTGTCAGTCACCTGTTTATCTAGATGGCAGGCATTTCTATGGCATGGGTATAAATTAACTAATGTCATGGCAGTGCTGCATAACCAACACCTCAAAATCCGGGGACTTAGAATAATAATCATTTATTCTTGTGGCTCTGCTGATTTCGGCTGGCTTGGCTGGGGGCCTCTGCTCCATGTGTCTCTTGTCCTCTTCTGGACACCTGTGGGCTGGCCTAGGCAGGTCCTTGTCAGGCTGACAGTAAAGGTGAATGGGGAGCAAGACCCAATGCACAAGCACTTCCAAGCCTTTGACTACATCACACACGCTAACATTTCATTAACCAAAGCAACCGTGTTCAAACGCAGTGTCAGGACTTGGGACTGAAGGGTGTGGATACAAGGAGAGCTAAAGAGTTAACCAAGCAATCACTCACGCTGAGAAAAGGCATAGTCAAAAGCCAGGTCAGCCTAGAGTCTGACCCCACTGTGCTATGGGACCTTGGAAAATTCTCTCTGAAGTGCTGTTTCCTCATCCCCAAAGCAGGGCTATGGTAAAGGTTAGGGTGATCTGAGGGAGTGGTCACTAGACAGTAGCTCTCATTATGGTCCAGGACAGATGTCATTTGGGGCAGCCATGGCATAGCCATGACATCCAGTTTCCAGCCACAGCCCCTTTCTGACCCTGCTCCAGACTCTCCCTAAAGACTGTGGCCAGCAGGCCACCCCGGGAGCTGGGAACGTGGGTGCGTAGCGCAGTGGGCCAGGCAGAGTGCCTGATCTGTGCTGGGGGTCTCTGCTCCCTGTAGCTGCCTCTTCTTGCGGCAGGTACTGCAAACCGGCTCATCCCACACCTGGAACTGAACCCTACCCGCTACAAGGGGCTGGCCAAGGTTCTCAGCTTTATCTGCATCTGAAATCAGTGTTCTGTCCTTCTCTTCAACAAAGGACATGTTTATAGGGTGTTAAGCCTTCTTTTCTAAAAACTCCAGCTCTGTGTTCAACTCTAGACTTTTCCACTTAACAACTGTGCCTTGAAGAAGGTACTTAATGGCTCTCTACTATAAACATAGTAATAGGACCTACTTTCTGGGATGGTTGCTTTGAATTAAATGAGTTAATAAATGTAGAGTCCTGTTTAGAAGGGGGCCTGTCACATCATAGGGACTCCACAAATGTTGTGAGGGAGGGATGTTGTGTAGTTTTGGTTATTTTCATTATTATTACTACTTTCTGGACTTGTTCGTGGCTGTGATATCTTAGCTTTTCTCTTTAGCGATTCAGTTCCTTAGTTGTTTGTTTTTAGTTTCCTTCTGCTTCCTACTTATTCTTTTTTTTTCTGAATTCCTTTGCTTCTCTTTGTTATGGTCCCTTTTTCAGGTTAGAAGCTTTCCTGGTGATCTTTGTCTCTATGTTCATATTAAAAAGTGAGACACTTGAGATGAGGCAGGTTGAGTAACCAGCCTTCAAGATGGCACCCAGCCGTTCTTGCCGCGTATGCACCTGCCATGAGGTTCCCCTCCTGCACTGAGTAGAACAGCCTGTGTCACCAACACAATACATGGAGCGTGACTTCCAAGGCTAGCTCTGAAAAGACATTGCTGTTTCCGCCTTGCCATCGGGGACCGCTTGCTCTGGGTGAAGCCAGCGGCCATGTTATGTGGGTCCTCCAGCAGCGCTATGGAGAAGGGCTGAGGTCTCTCACCTGCAACCGCTAACTTGCCAGGTGTGAGTGTGAGCTGTCTTGGAGGTGGACCCTCCAGTCCTGGGCAAGCCTTCAGCCAGCTGCTGGGCTGCAAACTCCTAAGAGACCCAGAGCCAGCCCCTGGCTAAGCCACTCCAGAATTCCTGACCTACAGACACTGGAGGTAATACATGAATGTTTGCTTTTGTTTTAGGCCACTAAATTGTGAGGTAATTTACATGCAGCAATGGATAACTAGTACAGGAAGGGTAGTTGGCTGACTGAGTTAGAAGAGGAAATCTGGATATCTGACCGTCACTCATCAATGAAACTTTCAATCAGTCCTGGGATTAGCCTCATCCTGTGTCCCCCTAGCTGGAGGTACTCGGTCCTCCAAGTCCAGAGACTTTCTGGAGGTCTGCCAAGCAAAAATGCCCTCAATTTGTAGGAAATAGGTTTCAATTTCTCTGTTCTGCAAAAGTCAGTTATCATTTTTCCATCTGCTTTCACTTTTCTAGAAATGTTACTGACATTGCTCGTCTGCTGCCAACTCCTCTTGTATTCTCTTGGTCCTTGTTGATTTATATCATTGTTTTAATTTACTGTCATTTAGTAGGGCGTGGGGAGAGGGCAGAGTGAATGTGTTTGTTCAGTCTGCCACATTTAGTTGGAAGTCAGAGGTGATCTTTCACCACTTGGAAAATCCTCTAGGTTGCTGGAGACCACACCTCTGGCCACTCCATTTTTTGGAGGTTGGTTGTGTGGGAAAACAGAGCTGAGAAAGTTTTCGGAGGACCCAGCAGATGCTAGAAACCTCTGTCAGCTCTTGGTGCTGCAGGGTGGGTGTTGGGTTGGGGAAGGTCGACCCCAGCCAGGAGGAATAGGAGGAACTATGTAAGACCACTGGAAGGAGAGTCCTGGGCTGATGCTAAGAACAAAGACCACATCATCAGAAATGGATTGAACTTGAAGTAGAGGGAGGGCCTACAGAATACAGTGTGGATGTGGTAAAACTCAGATCGGTCCCATCCTTGGGACACGTGGTGATAAAGACAGACCCATGGTTTCAGACAGAGTCATCTTTTACTTTTACAGAAGATGAGGAAGAAAACTCATCTATATATAAGACATTTTAAGAGTATGGTAATGAAAAGGAGATAGAGGAAACATCCTTGCCTTGTTTGTGATCTTGGCAGGAACATTTCTGGTTTCTCACCATTACGTAGGATGTTGGTTGGAGGATTTTCATAGATACTCTTTATCAAGTTGAGAAAGTCCCCCCTCTATTCCTGGTTTACTGAGAGTTTTTATCATAAATGAGTGCTGGATTTTGTCAAATGTTTTTCCTCCATCTGTGGATATAATCATATGATTTTTCTTCTTTAACCTGTTTGTATGATGGACTACATTCATTGATTTTCTAATGTTGAACCAGCCTTATATGCCTGGGATAAATTCCACTTAATCATGATGTATGATTCTTTTTATACATTGTGGGATATGATTTGCTAATATTTTCTTGAGGAGTTTTACATCTACATTCATGAGATATTGGTCTGTAGTTTTCTTGTAATGTTGTTGTTTGTTTTTGGCTTCCTAGAATGAGTTAGCAGGTATTCCTTCTGCTTCTAACTTCTAGAAGAGATTGTAGAAAACTGGAATAGTTTCTCCATTACATGTTCGTTAGAATTCACCAGTGAACCCATCTGGGTTTGATGCTTTCTATTTTGGAAGGTTATTAATTGTTGGTCCTATTTCTTTAATAGACATAGACCTATTCAGATCTTCTACTTCTTGTGTGAGTTTTGGCAGACAGTGTGTCTCAAAGAATTGATAATTTCATCTAAGTTATCAAATTGGTGGACATAGTTCATACTATTCTTTGATTATACTTTTAATGTCCATCCTTTTAATGTAATATTATAGTATAACAAAACAAAAAACAATGTCTATGAGATCTGTAGTGATGTCTCCTCTTTCATTTCTGATATTAGTAATTTGTGCCCCTCTCTTTCTTAATTAGCATGGGTAGAAGTTTATTGATTTCACTGATATTTTCAAAGAACCAGCTTTTGGCTACATTGATTTCCTTTTTTTAAGAAGATTATTTTTGCTCTAATTTTATTACTTCTTTTCCTCTGCTTACTTTGGATTTAACCTGCTCTTCTTTTTCTAGTTTCCTAAGGTGGAAGCTTAGATGGCTGATTTTAGATCTTTCTTCTTTTCTAATATATGTATTCAATGCCATGAATTTCCCTCTAAGCACTCTTCTTGCTGGATCCCACAAAGTTTGGTAAGTTGTATTCATTTTCATTTAGTTCAAAATATTTAAAAATATCTTTTGAGATTTCTTTATTGACCCATGTTATTTAGAAGTGTGTTGTTTAATCTCCAAGTATTTGTGGGTTTTCTAGCTGTCTTTCCTTTATTGATGTCTCGTTTAATTCCTGTGACCTGAAAGCGTACCTTGTATGATATCCATTCTTTTAAATTTGTTAAGGTATGTTTCCAGGTCCAGAATGTGGTTAACCTTGATGTATGTACCTTGTGAGCTTGGAAAGAATGTGTATTATGCTGTTGGATGAAGTAAACTATGGATGTCAATTATATCCAGTTAATTGAAGGTGCTTTGAGTTCAGATGTTTTAAATTTTTGCAGAGAGAATATTAATACACTGTGTGTATTATTTCTGTAAAATTACAGTGTAACAAAACAAAAACAATGGATGAAATTTTTTAAAAGCAATAATAGGCCAGGGCAGAAGGCATTTGTGGGGAGCAACCTTGCAATCATTACCAAGGGCTCATCCACTTATTCTCCCGGCCTTGCCAGTCCAGATGAGGGTACTGCAACTATGACAACCCAAGGCCATGGACCCTCTGCGCCAACCACAGTCAGTGGAGATGAAGTGCAAAGGGCTGGGCTCGGGCTGGGAAGAGGATGGTGCACTGGCAAACCCTTCCCAAATTCAAGCATGGCTGCTGGTAATGGATGACTGAAGTCCAGCCAACCCTGTTCTATTGTGATTATAATAAAAAGCATGAAGTTTATGTTCAGGCTCTAGACTTATTTATTTGACAAAGCAATTGAAGGTTTATATCATATTTCCCTTGTGATTCTGCCTGGGCATGAAGCGTGCCAGCTCACAGAACTGAAGGTACCTGCCAGAGGAAAGGAAGACAGATGAAATTGTATTTCCAGCCTTCTCTTAGGTAACTGCCACTGAACGTATAACACTTTGAGGGTATGTAACCTGTTATACCACTCCTTCTTTCCTAATGGAAGTGGGCTGTAGGGTCCACGGCCTCAGGTTGCCGTAGTTGCAGTACCCTCATCTGTACTGGCAAGGCCTGGAGATTTGCTAGACATATCAAGCAAAAACTGTCTAGTAAAAAAACTTGGAGAGTTAAATGTAAATAACCTTATGTTGCCACAAGTAGTTTTACCCAGCATTCTGTTGAAAGTTCTCCCCTTTGTCCCCTTTTCTTTATGATAACCTTCATTCTTTAAATGGAAGAAGTCCACTTGGAAGGAGAGACTCTGTGACCTATTAAATCAGAGAGTGAGGTGATAGAGAAGTCTGTGGTGCTATATTCCAATTGTTAATATGTTAGTCTAATTTTATCAAGGTGTTCAAAATCAGTTTCTGGATGCAGACCATGGAAAAATGATTTATATTTATATTTGTCAACTTGACTTTATAAATACAGTAAGTGCAAGAGGTTAACTTTAAAACAAACAAGTGGGGCAGGGCAAGTGTATGAACATATGCGTTTACATACATATCTAAAAAATTGTGATAAAATTTCCATTATCTTACTTATAGGTGGTTAGAAGTACAGCAAATTATACAGTATTTTTTATAATTAATTTTTAAGATTAGGATAATCTAGAATACTGTAAAATCTTTATAGCTCCATAGTACACTGACTGTGAGAGAGCAAATGATTGCATGCATATGTGTGTGTATATCTTTTTGAAAATAAGTTTATTATGACCACAGTGATATCACAGGTAAAGACAAAGCTATACAAAAAAATTCAGTTTACATACTTGTTTGTAATAAAGTCATGATTCATAGAGAACAAAAAGTTTCATATATCAGTTACTGTGCCCAGATGTTGCACACAAATTACATTTGGAGGAATGATGACTTCTAAGAGTTGTATGACACTTCTTAGTGAGTAAATTTCTCTAATCATTTGTACATCTTACAACTTTCAACTTACGACTTTCAATTGTTCGAAAGCAATTTCTTTACTAAATCTGTAAAACATTTTATTGTTTTTAAAGTTCGAACTTACGTATAGTTATTCTAGAGAAGACCAACATTTTTTTAAAAGCATTTGATAAGAGGAATAGTTGTTTGTGAACCTACATATAAGTTCGAGAACATACTTTCATTTTGAGAATGCTTTCCAACACCAATGGAAAATTAACTCGCATAATGTCTCCCTTCAGCAAGCCATTAATTTATAGCCTTTCTAAATACATGTTTGCCTGGATCTTAAAAGTAACTACAGTTGACCCTTACACAACGCAGGGCTTAGGGGCACTGAAAACTCACATATAACTTTGACTTCCCAAAACTTAAACTAGTAATAGCCTACTGTATATAAAATGGGCCAGTAACTTCAGATGCAACAGAGTAGAAAAATAGAAAAGAAATGGGAGGGTTGTAGGGTCCAACAGAGATAAAGGAGCAAGCAGCAGGTGAATTAGCTGCTCGTCGTTCCCTGCCCGGTTGACACCTGCAGGCAGGTAGATCAGGCCCCGGCTGGGAGGCGCGTGCTTTGAAGGGACAAAGGCTTCCGCTTCCTGCCTCTGAGTTGCCGTTATGGCCTCAGCTCCTCTTAGATCCTGGCACTTCTCCCTAGTACAGACAGTGGCTAGTTAGCTCAGTTGGTTAGAGTGTTGTGCTAAGACCAACACTGTGGGCTTGATCCCTGTACAGGCCACAGCTACATTTTTCCTTTACCATATACATCAGCCATATCATCCATGGAATCTGCTATCTTACATCCCATTACAGATACTATATACTTATCGGGGAAAAAATCCATATATAAGTGGACCCATGCAGTTCAAACTCGTGTTGTCCAAGGGTCACTGTTGTAAACTTTTATTTCTATTCTCATAACTGTGGCCAGTGCCTACATGTGGCTGACAAAGGATGCACTTGATACATTCCTCAGAGTCCTTGCATCTATCTAGATCAACACAGAAAAGTTACAAGTTTCCAAATTTTGCTTTGACGTGGTGCCACGATGCTTCTTTTAGGTGAAACACTGCTTTCTCTGGTGTCCTTGTAAGTGCAAATATGTCCAAGGGGGTGTGTATTCAGATTACTGTCCTGTCAGCTTGTTCCTCCATGACCTGCAGGAAGAAGCGGTGGCGAGGCCAAGGCTGCTTCATGGAAAACTGTCAGTGAAAGAGGGAAAAAAGGGAAACTGGTTTATATATCAACTAGAGTTAGATTTAGCTGCATGGAACAGAAAAATCAAAGATAAGGATGGTTTACACATAGTAGAAGACTATTTCTTCCTTCTGCAAAGGAAATCCAGAGGCAGGCATCCAAGGAGGTGGGATCCAGACTCCATCTGTATTTCCAGGTCTCCAGCCTAGTGTATGGTTCCAACCTCAAGGTTGCCTCAGGGTCCAAGGCAGGTTGCTGGAGTTGCAAACCAGAAGAAAAGTGAAGACGAAAAGAGGTTCCCCCTGCTGAGTCGGCTCCCTCTGCACTGTCTTCCCGGAAGCCCCACGGGATCCATCTCACTGGCCGGAAGCAGGTCACATAGACACGTCTAGTGGCAAGAGAAGCTGGGAAATCAGTGCGTTACTCTTGGTCACAATGTGCCCAGCTAAAAACAGGGGCAAGTAAAGAGGAAGTGAGGAGTGAGCAGAGAAGGAATACTGAGGGTGGGCACGAGCCATCTCTACATAGGCAGGCAAGTCATGAAGGTCATGACTAGTCTTAGAACAACATCGGGGCTAAAGTTCTTGGCCCTCAAGAGACTGCCTGCTTCATTTAGACTTCCCTGCTTCATTGAGACTTTCCCTGGGTATGGGGCGATCCCAAGGGCTGGAGTAGGCTGGTCTTCACCAGTGTGTTTATTTGTCCAGAGGCCTCAACTTCAGATCAATACAGATGCAAAAAAGGTTCACTAAGCATGCTCCATGTGGGCCCCATGGAGGCGGTAATAACCTGGGGGGCAGGGGGCTGGCCAGGTGGAGGGCTTGCCTTCCCTGAGTGCCTTGTAGTCTAGGAAAAACAGTGCTTCTGAAACTCTTTGTTCCCAGTCCACAGCAAACCAGTATGAGCTGCCGCTGTGGTGATGACCACAGGCACTCAGCAGTACCCAGCCCAGTCTGTTCCGTGTGCGAGAAGACCCTCCTCCGATCACACACTGGGGTGTCACAGCGTCAACCTGCTAGAAAGTGTTCTGCATGTTTGTTCTTGGTTTGGGAAGCTGGGGGCTGGGCTGAGAGCATTATGCTGATATGGCCAAACCCATTAAGACAAACTCCTTAAACTTTTCCAATTTTTCATTTATATTTCAAATGATGTTTGAAACAGATGAGTGTCGGATGGTGTCTGAACTAATTTGTTATATAGATATGTTTTTATCATAACAATATTGGAAAAGAGATCTGGGAAGTCACTGTGTTTCAATGGATGATAAGAAATACAATTTTAAAACATCACTGAGGTATAGTTTACATATATTAAAATTCACAGCCTTCAAGTGTATATTTTCATGAGCTTTAACAAATACCTATACTTGAGTACCACCTCCTTTATAGAGAGAGATACAGAACACTTCCATCACTCCAGAAAGTTCCCTCATATCCCTTTCCAGGTGATCCTGAACCCCCTGTCCCTGCCCCAGAGGCGACCACTGTTCTTGATTCTCTTAGCTCCCTAGAACTTCTAGGACATCTCTAGAACATCTAGAACTTGGTGTAGGAATCAGTATGTTTGTACTCTTCGGGTTTGAGTTTCTTTTGTTCAAATTCATGTTTTGAGAATCATCCATGTTGTCATATCAGTAGTTGATTCCTTGTGATTACTGAATAGAATTCCATTGTATGAACACAGCCCAATTTATTGACCCACCAATAGCAACTTCTATTTCTTGAGCATCACTATTGCCAGACACTATGCTAAGTACATCCTAGACCATGTCTTGTAACAAACAAGAAAGAGTAAGCAGGCCGGCCATCTGTGGGGGATTTTTACTTGTGATTCTACCATTGGTTGTCCGATATCATCCCTGGTCTTATTAGCAGTGTGTGCTCTTGCTGGGAGGTGAAGTGCAGGAAATCAGAACCTCCTTGATGAAGCTGCAGTCAGGGGAGGAGCGGGTCACCTTGGCCTGTCCTGTCCCAGGCTCTCTTCAGGGACTCTGGGGGCTTGTGTGCATGATGTGAGAATCTGTGCAAGGGTAGCTGAGCATGCAGAGAAGGCCCTTCCTGCTGGGTGGCCATGGGTCTGCCTGGCCTTCTGAACATCTTGGCTTCCTGCCCCTTTTCCCCACCACCAGAATTCCATCAACTCCAATAACTTCCCTTCTTGGTTAATTTCAGAAGACTTGGTTTCTGTACTTACAAACCAGGCCCTTACTGATACTCGGAGTGTTATCCCCATTGTACAGATAAGGAAACCAAGGCCCAGGTTCAGTGACCCTCTGGGGTCACAGAGGCTACTGTACAGCAAGATGAGGCTTGGAACTCAGTCCATCTCAATCCCTGCAAAGGGAGAGGCAACATTAAAGCTGACTCTGCTATCACCAGCCTGACTCCGGCCCTGTGACTGTGTCTGTCCGGCACCCCGGGGGCATCATGAGTGTGCTGTCATGAGGAGAGAGGCACAGGTCCCTCTCACAGCCCTCTGCTTCTCCCCTCAAAGCTGCCAGGGAGACTGAAACTGTTCCACCTCCACCCTCGGCCCTCCCGCCTCTGAGTCCTCCATTTAACCTACTTCCTTTCCCATTTCTGGCTTCTGCAGATCAGAAATAAAAACCTGCCCCAGAGCACAGTCCGATCTCCCATGCCTTTCTGTGGCTTAGTTGAGCTTTAAGCTTAAACCCTTATTCTGATCTTTGTTTCATGTTTACAGATGTGGATTCCTTTTATTCCTTTCCCCTGACAGGAATAATCCCTCTGGAATTTAAGCTTTTAAAGAGTAGCTCCCTCCTCCAGCAGAGGGGGTTCTGCAGTTGGCGCAGTGTGGAGACACAGCTCCCGGCGCTGGGAGGGCCAAGCTCGGGCAGCCCTCGGGAAGGGAGCCTGGCCCTCAGCTCCACCTGGCCTCTGCCCTCCCCAGCTTCCCTCTGCTTCTGTACTAGTGAGCACCCAGGCAGCCTTGAAACAGAAGAGGGAGGGCCGGGGTAGGCAGGAGAAAGTGACAATGAAGTGTTACCTTCAGCCAGGCAGGGGAAGGACGCATGAGCCACAGTCTGCCCACCCTGGGGCAGGGCCTCTGGGTTTTTAGGCTCCCTGGATACTGACACATGAAGACACCTGAGAGCAGGATTACAGAGTGTGGTGGGCACTGACCCGCTGCCCAGATCCCTTGTCAGCAGCCGGGCAGCCAGGAGGAGGGCCGTCAGGGGCAGCCTGGGCTATCACGCCTCCAGGACCTGCTGCAGCTGCAGAGCCACCTTGCCCAGGGACAACGCTGAGAGACACAGGGTCAGCGAAGGGGTGGCATCTCAGTGCCACTTCTAGCTGCCTTTTGCTCCTCTCACAGCTGGTCCTAAGAATGGATGCTCCCTGATAAGCATCCTACTCACAAACTCTGAGTCCACACTGCCTCAGGAGCCCAGCTTGGGATAGCTGGCATATAAATTAATACTTCTAACATATAAAAATGCAAGGCACTTGTGAAAAAAAAAAAACTCAACCAGGTAAAGTTGAAGATCTAATTGGTTTTATTAAGCAATTCATGAATCAAGTAGCAACCTACCTAGCAAGTAGGGATAATGCTCTGAGTTGTACAAAGTGGAAGATTTTTATAAATAGGAGGGTGGGGCAGAAAGTTATTAACAAAAGAAAAAAGTAGGGATTGTTTCCAGTAAGTACCCTCCTTTAGGAGGAGCAAAGACTTTATGCAAATTACCTGCTGGGAAGTACCAATCTGATTGGTTTAAAATTCCACTCCTGGGAGAGGCTGAACCTACAATTAGGTTGGGCGTTAAGCCCCAGCTTGACCATTTAGGAGACGTGACCTCATGCTGTGCCTGCATTTTCTTTTTAACACACTATAGTTGTACTTTCACAGGACAATTAGAAAGCTAATTTTTTCAAGGTTGATAGCTGCATAGGGCATCAAGGAATTCCTTCAATCCTCAGTGTTTATCTTTCCGTCTATCATGTGGAGATAAGAAGTCCTAGGAAGTAATTACTGTTATTCTTTCTCATGGAGGAGCTAGGCGAGGATCAGAGAGGACAAACAACTTGCCTAGATGTGGCACAACTTCGAGCAGAGCCGGATTTGAACCAGGCAGTCTGGTTCCAGAGTGTGTGCGTTGGGCACGACACCCACCATCCTCTCAGGGCTTCTTATGTCCTCCGTGGCTGGGGCACGAGGTCAAGAATTGTGTCTTAATCTCAAACACTAGGGTCAGGAAGGTAAAAAGTATAAAACTATGAGAGAAAAGACTAGCACAAACCTGCATATAAATGGCAAATCTTGCAGTAAAATGTTCAGAAGCTGAACCCAGGACTCTCACAGAGGTATAAAATGAGCCTATGCCAAACATTTGCTTAACTGACTGTGTCGGTTTCCTGGGGCTGCTGCAACAAATTACCACAACCAACAGACATTTCCGTTGCAGGTCTGGGGCCAGGAGCCGCACATCAAGGTGTGGCTGATGACCAGACTCCCTCCAAAGGCTCACAGGGAGAAGCCTTCCCTGCCTCTCAGCTTCTAGTGATGGGACGTTTCGTAGCCTCCTTCGTTCATGGCCTCATCTCCTGCCTCTGTGTTCATATCATCCCCACCTCCTTGTTGCTACACTTCTGCTCTGTCTTCTGAGACACTTATTGGATTTAAATCCCACACGGGGGATCCAGGATGATCTCATCTCAAGATCCTGAATTTAATTTCATTTGCAAAGACCCTTTTTCCAAATAGGTTGACATTCACAGTTCCAGGGATTCAGACATGACCTTCTTTCTGAGAGCTACAATTCAGCCCACTACACGCCTTAATGAGGGAACCAGCAGGAGGGTAAAATTAATTAAAAGGAAAATTTGAGAAGAAGAGGTCTATCTAGCTAGTCAGCAAAGGGATGCTGAAATAACCTTGCTAATTTAGAGACAAATTGAATGGTTAATGTCTCACGATGCAATAAAACAGTGACCTTTGGGGTTATCTTTGCCCACAGACAGAAATCTATTTGGACAAAAATCTTTAAAGTCAGCACATGACTTTACAAATTCACCCTAATCAATGGTAAATGGTAAATTAAAGTACATCTCTTAGACCAGTGTTCTATCATAGAACTTTTTTCAGTGATGGAATGTTCTATATCTGGGCTGTCCAATCCAGTAGCCCCTAGCCACATGTGGTTAAACAGCACTTTAAATGTGGCTCCCATGGCTGAGAAACTGAATTTTGAATTTTATTTAATTATAGTTAAAGTTTAAATAGCCACAGGGGTCTCATGGCTACCATATTGGATGGTGTGGCCTTGGGAATTAAATAACCCCTACCAGGATCTGATAGACAGTGTTCTGATGTGACATTGAAAGGATATACTGCTGCCTTATTTCCAAATTTTCATAATTTTCCATAAGATATTAACAGCATACCTCAGGTTGGGCAGGTTGTGGAGAATGGTGAGGACTGTGGAGAACTGACAATTGCATGTCTGTGTAATCAGGAAAGCACTTCGTTGCCCTCTTGCCAGGACTATTCACTTTTCAGAAGCCAGGCATGTGGGTTTTTTATGCAAAATTCTCTTAATATTTAGAGATTAGCCAATTGGTGATCTCCACTTTAGGGAAAATTGGCACATGTTAATTAGCCTGCATAATCTGTTCTTTCTAGTTACCCTTGTTAATAAGCTACACCATCCAGCACTATGCCTAGCACATATCTGACCCCCTATCCTCAGTAGTACAGTTCATTTCATTTCAACAAACATTCATGGAACACTACTGCCTACCAGGGATTGGCCAGGAAACAGGTCATTACAAGGATGAATGAGACACTGTCCTTGTCCTCACAGGCTCCCACACTGGCAGACACAACACAAAGTGGATTGTGCAGTGCAGTGACAGTGGGGAGCCTCAGGTGTCCTGGGAGTCCGGACACCCCATTCCAGCTGGGCAGCTAAGGCAGGAGAAGAAGACAGCAGAGCTGAACTCAGTAATAGTTGACCAGGTGAGGTGAGAGGGGAAGGGCATCCTGGGCGGAGGCACCAGCAGAGCGCAAGAGGGGAGGAGTGTGGCTCTGGGCACAGCATGGCATGTGAGGGAAACAGAGAAGTAGCATTACTAGCACTTAAAATCTGGGTCCAGCTGTGGCAGGAAACGTAGGGAGAGAGGAAGCAAAGGTTTGATCATAACAGGTATTATTATCTCCATATTATTAGGTGTTTCCAAGGGGTGGAGAGAAGTAGCCATCTCCATATCAATAGGTGATTACTAGGGTGGGGGAGCAAGGGTATATCTGGACCACAGAGGTTTGGTGGGGTCCATAATGTGAAGGATGTTTTATCACTGGCTTATCAAAAACAGTGGAATGAATGAGTGGATGAATATATTAATTCAACAAATAGTCTCCAGTGCTTGGCACTGAAATCACTAGGGATACTGGAAACTAAAATAGCGGAGTCTGTCTTCTCATGGGGTTTACATTCTACCCGGGTGAGACAAACTGTAAACAACTGAACAGATGCATATATAAGAGAATTCTTCAGTCTTGCAGAAGAGGAAGGCAGAAGATGGGCAAGAAAGAGTGGAAGCTGTATGTGGCTGGTAATTAGGTAGCTGCTCTGGGAAGGTGGTATTTGATCTGGGACCTGAATGTCAGGAAGGAACTGCCCATATAATGACAGAGATTCTAAAAGTACAACATTCGAAGTTCTGAACACTAAGAATCCTTTGGGTTTTTTTTAAATAAAGCCAAACGATTTTTAGAAAATTTTATAAAACCAAACAATTTTACAAAAAGCTATAAACGTTTTTTATAGCTACACAAAAAAATCTGAATAGGAAAACAAAGAGCATCTGAGAAGAGAAGAGAGAAAAATCACCTTACTTAGTGAGTAAAAATGATCTTACTACCTTAAGGTCACTTCTGTTTTTAGTTAGAGTGCATTCCCCTCTGTGCGTAAAATTGCAATATCTCTAGACTCTCTCGCCTGGCCTTAGTACATCTCCATATTATTAGGTGTTTCCAAGGGGTGGAGAGAAGTACCATCTCCATATCAGTAGGTGATTGCGAGGGTGGGGGATGAAGGGTATATCTGGACCACAGAGGTTTGGTGAGGTCCCTTTTTACAGCCAGCTTGCAAGAGACATGGGTGAGCAGAAGTGGACTGCTTGTAAGCAGTAAGGTTTCTCCCATTTTATTTCTCCCTTTGATTGATTTTTGGCTTCAAAGGTAATTTGCCGCAGGCTGGGAACTTATTTCCCCCTTCCCCCCCCAAAAGTTACACCCTCAATCTGGGCCCACATGCCTATGTATCTTATATAATTGATCAGAATTAAGTGTATATACAATTTCATACTCAGTTCTTTTCACTTTAACTTTATAAACATTTTCTGTGATAACCCTAGTCCTGATATAATTATTGTCCATCCAGTGGGTCTGACATCTAGTATTTATCCTTCACTGATATACATTTGGGTTATTTTATAAATTTTCATGCTTATAAGCATAAACATCTTTGCACGTACATCTTTTTCTTCTTCTTTTAGATAACTTCCTTAGGATAAATTTCTTGAAGTGTGAGTTCCTGTGTCAAACAGAATACTTAATGTTGAAGCTTTTGATGCAAATTGCCAAACTGTTTTGTCAAATGGTACAGGAAAGGAGATAGAGGCAGGGAGTGTGTGCATGCATGTGTGTGCATGCATATTGCACACATGTGTCTGTGTCAGGATATGAGCAGGCAAAAATATAAGCTCCATCCTCTATGAGGGTAGGATCTTAGTCTGCTTTGCACATTATTATATACACAGTGCTTGGCACACAGCAAGCACTCAATGGAATGAGTGACAGACTTCTAAGCTCAGGTTTTGCTGCTCAAGATTTGCAGCCGAATTCGTTATGCTCCAAAGGATAGACATTTGCCTGTCAAGAATGAATATTTTGCATCATTCTTCTTTTGTAGCTTTGGCTTTGATTTAAAAAAAACCCAGAAACTACATAGGTATTTATGGAGATTGAGCCAAGGTGGCAGGCTGAGCACACGTTCCAGTCTCTCCTTCCAAATTTCTAGAAAAGACTTAAAAGATGCACATGCCTTATATTATATATCCATTTACGTGTGTGTGTGTTTCCGCACCCTATCCAGGCCCTCCCCCACTCGCCAGCCCCAGGCCATGGTAACTCACACAGAGCCCCACGGGGTCTCCACTACAAGATGAGCCCTGTCTTTCATTGCTTGGATTCTTATAAACAGCCTCTGAGACGAAGATCTGTAGGAAGCTGATTTGTTAGGAGATATTCCCAGGAAGTAGGGATAGGAGAGTGGGGAAGTGGGGCCGTGAAGGAAGGAAGCCCTCCAAGGGTGTGATGGCAAACAGGGTCCGCAGCCGGTAACTGGTATCGCGCAGGGAGCTCTGCAGACAGCACCGCTCACACCTCCGAGGTGGCCCCGTCTGGGGTGAGGGACCTGGAGGATTTGTATTCCCTGTTCTGTGTACTCAGCAGCACATTACCTGTCCCCAGGGCATTACCTCCCAGCACTCCCAGCTCTTGGGGTGCAGGGCAAAGTGTGGTCTGACAGGCTGAGGCCTGACCAAAGGCAGACACAGATGCCGGCTGTTGGGAGCAAAGCATACGGGAGCTTATTTAGATGAAAAAGGCAAAGAGATTGAGGGCAGGTGGATGGAGCCCTGCCAGCTCCTGCTTCACGCACACAACAGTAATCCCCATGAAATCTAACCCCATGAAAGGAGACGTCACATTTAACCAAGAAAAGAACAAACAGAAAATGAAGTTAATTGAAAAAGACAGAATAGAACTTGAGGATAAGTTTGATCCGTATCTTCATGGGCATAGAAGCAGATATTACATCTGCTGAATCAAAGAGAGGTCTTGAAAATTAAGTTTTTGATCACTGACATTTAAAAAACAGTAGATGGGTAAAATAGCAGAATGGAAACAGCTGAGGAACACAGTAGAGAGCTGGAAAGCTAAACTAAGGAATTTCCTGGAAAGAGATGAGAAGTATGAAAGCGTTAGGGACATGGGAAATTATTTCATAAGCTCTCACAGCCATATAATAGCCTTTTCAGAAACAGAGGACAAAGAGGATAGATGGGAGAAAATACTTAAAAGATAATAGAGAAAAAATTTCCAAAGTTAGTGAAATCCACTAACTTTTGTTCAGAGGAAAAGTGCTCAGCAAGACCCAAGCAGGAAAAATGAAAAACGCCACATACAGAGTGGTGACAACATGGTGAAATTTCAGAACACCAGAGACAAAGAGAAAGTCCTAAACTTCCCAAGAGAAAAGCAGATTATACACTGGGTGAGGGAGGGGGGATAATATCATAGTGACCTCAGACTTCTCATTAGCAATAGTTGATGGGAAAAGACAGTAAAGCTAGATCTTTAAAATCCTGATGGAAAAAGGTGGTGAACATAGACTTCGAGTGAAAATGTCATTCACATGGGGAATGAAATAGGCATTTCAGACAAGTGAGAACTCAGAAAATACACCACTTCCAAGCCCAGTTTGTAAGGCTTGCTAGAGAATGTCCTCAACAGGAAACAAAAATTAAAAGATACAGTGGCATAGAGAAGCAAACAAGAAATGACTGAGAAAATAAACTGGCAAAATGTAATGTCAAGAAAACAAGTATTAGGGTCTCTGTTTATTGAACCCTGACTGTGCAAACACTTAGAACATGTGCAACCAATGGCAACTTTGCTGATGGTCATTTTCAAAGAAAGTGTCAACCAACAAGCATTTCCAAATGAATAACCTCTGTAATGAACTCCACTGAAAATTGGTACATGCAGAGACAGGCCCTCCCCAGTCATGACACGGTGACTCAGGTTATATGGAGCTGTGAAATTAGGGTCTGGGTAGAGCCCCATACCTGGGTGTTTGTCAACTGGACCAACAAACAGTCCTTGTCAGTTGAAAGAACATCTGGATACCACACAGTCCCACTGGTTGGTGTTCTCTCATCTCAAACCACAGATTCTCTTATTCTGTTAAAACTGTGGTTGACTCAGAATGAATTTGTAGAATTCACCCTTCTGGTCTTTCTATTAGGGCACTTAAATTATTCCACTGAAACCTGCCAAAAGCTTTTAAACCTTTAGCTTGACACAAAGTGAAATTGAGTAACAAAGGAGCTCTCAAGTCACTGGTGGAGCTCTTGTTTGAAAAGAAAGGGACAGAGCTGCTTCTGAAGGGTTTTGCTTCCGACCCCCTCATTTATAACACCTCTTAGAAGTTTAAAATTATTTGCTTTTCTCGAATTGATTTGATCCTTTTTGGAGTTAGCTGCCTCTTCTTCCAGGGCAGGCGGGGGGGTGTCAGGGTGGTTGCCTTTGCTTCGGGAGTCTTGTCCCTAGGTTAAGACAGTGCATTTTTGTTTCCAAGTCAGCGACTTCAGTGATATCTATCTCCTGGGGGATTATAGAGATTGTTAATTACTTTCTGAGAAAGAGAGCCTGCAGCTCTGCAGCTTGGCAGGTTCGCTAAAAATAGAGGCTATAGGTTATTTTTAAAAACCCTCATGGAGAGATCATGACCATGAGTCACATTCATCTCCGGAGTTTGCCTGCTGAAGGAAAACCACATGGCTCTGTGGATGTTTTAAGCCCTCCCTGAAACCGCCACCTCTGTGGAACAGTCGCACCAACCACCCAGGAGGGAATGGAGAAGAATTTGTGCACATGGAATTTTAAGACTCAATTTAGCTTAAAATAGATATTCCATATTGAAAGGGTGTACACTATTTGCTCAACCCTAGCGCTTAACTAGTGATTGTTGTGCCGCCGGACAGCGATTTCTACTTACGGTTAGCTGTATTCTCTTCCTTTCCTGGGAATATTCACAATCTAATGAAGAAATATCCGCTGAGGACAAGTTCTATGCCATGGGAGGGATCAGTCTTCTCTGAGACATCAATTTCACTTGCTTATAGAACATTAAAAAGAAATTTTAAGTGATAAATGCATTAATCTACAGCTACTTGTGATTAGGCTGTTCTGGCTAAAATGGAATACATTATCTGTAAGACATCTTTCATACTCCCAAGGCACTTTAAAATAATGAAAACATATAAAATAATATCTAAGTAATTAAAGTAATGGCAAATAAAAACTTAACATTATATGGAATTGCCTACTGGAGTAATATATCTCTCTTTATAAGCCCTTTGTGATATTGCTATTAATTTTTAAGTAACAAAATACTGCTCTTGAACCAAAAATGGGATGTTAACTAACACATATACTATTAATTGCTTTGCAAATGCACAGTGCTAAATTCTAGTTTATAAAAATAAACCTTTGAGATTATCTAATAAAATCTACACACAGTGCCCACTCCTGAATTGTCTAAGCAGTGGAGATTCCCCATACTGAAGCTATAAAAATTGCTTCCTGAAATCCTATGCCTCTCCTCTGAGCTGGTGTGTGTACATCAGGAAGCAGGGTCCTGTGCCCCCTTCTCCCCACCTTGCTGAGCTCTCTCTCAGGCGGTCAGGCTCCTTCCCTGATGGCTCAGGTCTGTATTCTCCCATCCCCTTTCAGCTAATGGATTTTCTGACCCACAAGCAGACACTTCTTAAAACAATGTCACCTTCTGGCAGATGATATGCTGTCCCCAGAGCAGCCTGTTCTCTCAGCAATCTCCTGCCATCATGAGTCCCTAGTCCCATGTGTCCATGGATGTGGCCTGATGACCTGGCTTCTCTTTATCCACCCAGTGTGATTGATTCAGCTTATCCTGAGGTACCCAGCCCCGTGGACGCATTCTCCGGGGTCCACATGCCGTGCCCCACTATACACACCACTGTCCCCCAGACTAGGGCTAGGAAGCAAGGTGTGTGAGGTAGGAGTCAGGTAAGTGCAGGGTGGGCTTGGACAATGGCCAGAGTGAGCTCCGCCCTCACATACCCTCACCCAGACTTGGTCACAGTTCAGCTTTCAAGCCCCCAAGTGACAAGTAAGAGTCACCAAAAATAGCAAGCACAGGCATGGAGGGGAGTCAAAGTAGAAGATTACTGAAAAGTGGGTTCAAGGCCCCCTTTTCCTTGACTCCCTGTATTACCAATTCTTTACGAGAATGATTTTATGGCAATGGTATCCCTGAAACCCACAGGATGGGCTCCTCAGCTGGTGAAACAAATCGTGGTTAACAGAAGGAACCATGTTTCTTACCAGCACTTCCATTAACTCTTTAGAAAGAAAACACATGCTGTGTATACACATAGACTCATGACATTGTCTAACATTTTTAAGGCTACCCATATTCCTCCTAGAGATTCTCAATGTATACTAACATATTAGAGGTTCTGAGAATTCTTGTAGAAGAGAAAAGCAGTCTGTTTAAATTTGTTTCAAGCAGCCCTTCCTTGATCACAGAACCCCTCTTTGGTAGCCAACTCTTACCACCACACAGAGCTGGTGCTCTGGAGGAACTCAGGAAAGTGAGATGAAGTAGACTGTGCTTGGGTTTCACGTGGGCAGCAGGGACTCAGAGCCCGGTCAGGGGTCATGGCACCCAGCACGCTACTCACCCACGCCCAGAGCCGTAAACTGACAGGGTTGGACCAGGTAAACCCGCCTGGCTGGAAGATGCCATAGCCCTATGACTTCTCTTCCTTCCTTCTCTGGTGACACCCTCCCGTGGTGGGTCCCAGTGGGGGAAGCATCATTCTGTAAAAATGTGTGAGGCCCCAAATCGGTCCTCTCAGACTCTGCCAGTTGAGAATAACTTTGAAGTGGTATTTCAGGAAAATTCGGGGAAGCATTTGCAATCAGGAAATTTGCTTTCCTTAAATATGTCAGTTATACATTTAGGTAAAATCAAACAGTGTGGTAACTGAAGAACACCATTCTCACTGCTAGTTCAGAGGCTGAGAAGAAACCCAGTAGCAGAAAGACATACCAAGACTACAACCCCCAAAACCTCTCAATAACATTGAGGAGGCTCAGGCTTCTGATTCTGCATCTAAGTGTGACGTCAGTTAATTCCAGCTTCAGGCAAACCCTGGATGTTAACACTGATTAATTGTCAGCCTAATCTTTACTCAAATATATCAGTACTTTTAAGGTCAACATAAAAAGGCAAGTATTTTCCCCCTGTGCTAACTAAAGTAACTAACTTTTAAATAATAAATAGACTTTGCTTGAATCACTAATAACCATTCTTTGTTATTTTTCTCCCAAGTCTTAAGAGATCTTCTCTAGCAAACTGTATTTACTAAGTCATAAATTTGTTTTCCCTTTAAAAAAATGAATCCAAAACACGCATCACTTGGCTGTCTTCCCAGCTGAAAGCAGGCACTCGTTATACCTGAGTTATATTAATTCGTTCTGTTTTAAAATCTTTGTTTATTTTGTCCTACTGTAGTTTGTAGTTAAGTAAATGAGCAGAACTTCCAGGATTCTGCATAACAAAATACCTACTGAATCCTGGTGGCTGCTCACCCTGCAGCTGCTGCCGACCGGGCTTCATGGAACACCATTCAAGCACGTTTTAATTCGTTCCCCCGTAGTTTTCAGCGGACAGCTGCGGGACCTTTCCTGGGAGAGACTGTGTCCCACTGAAATTTCCTATCCTCAGTGTAGTAAACCTGTCACCAAGATCATAAAAAATTGGTAGGGAATGCTTATTAAATGCAGATCCATGATGCTCTGTGACAGCCCCCTTCCATGCATGCCTGGAGAGGGGCCATTGGGTTGGCGAGCCCCCCACACCATGCCCTAAGGCAGTGAGGTACGGTTAGGAGCTCTTTGGATCGTGGATTCCTTCTCTAGCAAACTGCATTTACTAAGTCATAAATTTGTTTTCCCTTTAAAAAGAAACCAGTGTGTCTGGCTGGCTTTGCCCCAGATTCAGTAAGGACAGATACAAGGATAAAGATGGGGGGCCTTGTTCCCTGGGTGCCCTGCCCTTGGAGAAAGGGGAGAATCAAACTAGTGAATGTAAATACCATCTCAGAGTGGGTTAATATTTCTGAGACAGCAATCTTAACTCCCCTGATTGCTTTTCGCCCATCCCACCCTGTCCCACCGATTCAGTCCTGAGAGGCAGCCGTGAGCACATTTCCCCAGGGGAGGGATGTGCCTGGACAGAACCGTAACAAAGCTGTTCTCCCTGCTGCAGCTCCAGGAGCTGACAAGATGTGTGTGGAAGCAAAATGTTAGAGAGAATTGATATTTGAGGGAAGTGGGTGGAGAGAGAGGGGTGCATCTGGGGAGAGAAGCCATACACCCTGCTCCCTAGCGGAACTGCAGGCAGGCGGCAAAACCCGAAAGAGGTGTGTGAAGGCCAAGTGCTGGGGCTCTGCTTCCACCAGAGCTCCACAAGGGCGCCGCGACCCCACGGAGGACTCAGCTCTGCAGTGTCCGGGCAGGACTGTCAGTGTCTCCAAGTTTCGTCCCTTGGGAAGGCACAGAACAGCAGAAGGAGGCCTCGTCCCAGCACAGCACCCAGAGAGGCAGTTTGGTGTCTCTGGGTGAGCAGAGCAGAGTGATGACCCGGGACCTGGTGCACTCCTCCAGTGGCCTGACAGGACAGGACCCTGAGAGGAAAGGTGAAAACTTGATTTAGCTTGACCTTCCACCATTCTACAAAGAGTGAAAACTTAAAATAGGAATTATGTGAGTTGTTTTGAAAATTAAACTGTGTTGATTTTCTGTCGGAGTCATGGGCTGACATTTCTGCCCACAACCTGCACAGGAGATAAGGGGAAAGGGGCCCAGCGCTCGGAGCACAGGACCCCTGTCCAGCTTTCCTCCCACCTGCCTCCTCACTAATTTCCCAAACTGGTGGACCCCTTGTCCTCTGAGGAGCCACGTGCCTCCCTCCCCAGCAGCCTGGAGCCTGCTCCCAAGTGGTCGGTGTGACTCTGAACCTGGGGCTTAGGGTACAGGCACGGTGGTCTGATGCCAAGGACTCAGTTCCAGAGAGCACTGGTAGTGGACCGTGAGGAGGAGCACGGGGAAACGGGCTCCGCACCGCCGGGCCGAGCTGGGCACATGTGAGGGCACACAGGGGTAAGGGAAGGGCAGGAAAGGCCAAAGGGAAAATCGGGGATTTTTTTCCCGTTTGTCCAGATTCCTGGTCTTTTTTTTCCTTCAAGTTTCCTGTGGCAACAAATTGAGGATGAGGAGAGAAGAAAGGTTTAATTTGTCCCATCATTAAACCCATTACCCCCACGTGTACCCTACGAAAGGAATAAAAACTACACACACATCCACACCCTAACAAAATACCAGGTAAAGGAAAGAGCCAGTGGGTGTATTCTTGGATGGCTCAGGTCAGACCCAACTTGTTGGGTTTCTGGGTCCCCTGCAAGAGGCCCAGTCCAATTATGTGGGCCGGGAAACGGGCATATTAAAATCTACAGTTTTCAAAGACTGAACGTCTGGAGCCTCGATTAGAAACACTGCCTTCTATGACTGGTTAGCCAGAGACGGGTAAGATTCCTCAAGGGAGGAACAACCTAAGACAGGCACAGTCGCAGGGGAGCCATCAGGTGAGAAAATGGGGATCAACAGAGGTGAGGCTTAAAACCTACCCCCCCCCCCCGTTCTGAGAGAAATCTTCTGCATACGTGGATGTTTTATTGCCCTCGTCTAGCTTGGATTAACACATAGTCTACAGGCACACACCTGATCATCTACATTTGCTCTCTTACAACACCTAAACTATGTTTTCTACCTTTATCTTGTATCTACCTACCACTTCAGCATTTTATTAAAAATAATAATAATAAAGAGAGAAATGTGGTATCCACATATAAATCAAGTATAAAAATCAAATGAATATTCATATTTGAACTGACTGTTTATAGTTCATAATGCATGAGCAAAACCGAAAGCTTCTGTGATGACTGCCCCTGTAATGTTCACCATGTAACTTATTCACTATGTAAGAATTTGTACTCCATGTAAGAACTTGTTCGTTAAGCTTCGAAAGATTGGAGACTGACGAAAATTAGGCTTGGGGTGGATTAATGATTGTGCATTGAGAATTGACCCCCCTATAGAGAATTTTATTGTTGTCAACAACCATTTGATCAATAAATATGAGAGATGCCCTCACACACACAAAATATATATATATATACACGCACTTCCAATTGTAAAATAAATAAGTAACCGGGATGTAATGTATAGCATAAGGAATATAGTCAAAATATTGTAACAACTTGGTATGGTGATAGCTGGTACCTAGAATTATCATGTATATAAATGTTGAATCACTGTGTTGTACACCTGAAACTAATGTAATACTGTGTGTCAACTACCCTTCAATAAAAAATTAAAAAAATAAAAAAATTTAAAAAAGAAATCAAAACAGCAAAAAGGAGGACTCCGGTGGAAAGCATCTGGCTTTTGTTTCTCTTATGTTTCTTCCCCCGATAATTAGAATTGCCTCCGGGTACTTTAAAGAACAATAAAGTTTGAATTCGTATTGTCCAGCTAAAAAAAAAAAAAAAGAAACACTGCCTTCTGCTCCCCAACCCAGCCCGTGAAAACCTGTTCCCCTCATCCAGCCCTGCATTTCTCCACCGGCCTCAGACCAGCAGGAGAACAATCCTTGACTGAAAACCCAGAGAGGAAGCCCCAACCACCACCACCCCCCCACATCTCCGGACTTCTGAGAACCCCGCGACATGTAACAGTTTGGTTCCCATGGTAACTCCTTAGCGCGCTGCGTCGCACTTCCGTGTCCGCGAGCTGAGTGCTTCTGTGACGTCACGGGGCCACTTCCCGGCCGGTGGCAGAGTTGGACCGAGGTTACGGTGACTGGGGCGCAATGGAGGCCACTGGCGACGTCGAGCAGCCGCGGGGACCCAGCGGAGCTGAGCGGGGCGGCCCCGAGCTGGGAGATGCGGGCGCAGGGGGGCAGCTGGTTCTCAGGAACCCTTGGAATATGATGATAAAGCACCGGCAGGTGCAGCGAAGGGGCCATCGCCCACAGATTACAAGTTTCACAGACTCTTCCATCTCTATGGACCTCCTCCGAGCTGTCTTGCAGCCTAGCATCAATGAGGAGATCCAGACTGTCTTCAACAAGTACATGAAGTTCTTCCAGAAGGCAGCACTGAACGTGCGAGAAAATGTCGGGGAAGACATGGATGCAGAGCAGCTGACCCAGGAGGCCTGTCGGAGCTGCCTAGAACAGGCTAAACTACTCCTTCCTGGTGGAGAAAACGTAATGCCCAGATCGATCTCTGAGCTTCCAGGAATAAAGCGTGCCAGGCAGGCAAAAGAGGAATGTGCCCATCGCGAAAGCCCCATTCCCAAGAAGAGGAAGGGATGGCCTCTTGGACACATGATCTCAAATGACCGGGCAGCTGCCGGCATGGTACGGAAACCAAAATTCTGTGAACCAAATCGCAGAGAAGGCTCCAAGTGGGACCCAGCTTGACTGAATGAATCTACCACCTTTGTGTTGGGATCTCAAGTCAACAAGGCCCTGGGGATGGGGGGCACCAGAAGGAGAATCTACATCAAGCACCCATACCTCTTTAAGTATGCAGCTGACCCCCAGGACAAGCACTGATTGGTTGAGCAGCATCACGTGCGGGCAACAGAGGGGAAGATGGCCTGCCTCCTCATCAAGGAGGACATCCCGGGACCTCGCTGCCAGGGATTACTACAGGGGGTGCCTGGACCTAAAGTTAGAGGAGCTGAAGTCCTTTGTCCTACGCTCCTGGATAGTTGAGAAGATGAAAAAGTACATGGAGACACTACGCAGAGAATGAGCATTGTGCTGTTGGAGAATCTTCACAAACCTGAAGCCCACTCCTCTGGGGACACTTGGCAGCTCCCCTCCACGGCCCTCATACCCACATGGGTGAGGCCACGGCTGGGACTGCTCCTAGATGATCTCAGCAGCATTAAGCTGTGCCTGGGCTAGTTTGTACTGACTCACTGCAGAGCACCCCCAGACTGGCATGTAGTTATACTTTTGTAAAGTTATTGGGATAAGATGGTTTGTAAATAGTTTGTAACAAAAACACAGATGGTGAAAAAAAAAAAAGCCTAAAAATAATTTGTTGAAAGGAATAAAAGAAAACTTGAATAAGTGGAGAAATAGCATGCTCCTGGAAAAGAACAATAAATTTTATAAGCATCAAAAAAAAAAATACCAGGTAAAGAGGTCAAACTCATCTGCTTCCAGAAGAAATGGGAAACAGAATCCCAGAATTCATCATGCAGTTTCACTAAAATCCAGGAATCAGCAGGTAAAAGCAGAGAGACTCCTTTTCTTTGAAGAGGAAAAAATGCTTTTAAAACCCAAAGGTCTTAAATTTAAGATTTGGCCCCTCTGACAATCACTTATGAGAATCTCTGAATCTGTTCCTGTTTCTTCTATTTTTTAGATTCCACATACAAGTGAAATCATACAGTATTTGTCTTTCTTTGTCTGACTTATTTCACTTAGTATAATATCCTCTATGTCCATCCATGCTGTTGCAATAACAAAATTTTCATTCTTTTCTGTAATATTCCATTGTATATAGGTGCCATGTCTTCTTTGTCCATTCACCTGTCAGTGGACATTGAGGTGGTTTCCATATCTTGCCTATTATAAATAATGCTGCCATGGCAGTGGGGGATGGATGGCAAAATAAGTAAAGGAGATAAAGAGGTACAGACTTCCAATTATAAAATAAGTAAGTCACCAGGATGGTACAGCAAGGGGAATACAGTGAAAAATATTGTATATTGTAATGACCTTGCATGGTGACAGATGATAGCTATACTTAGTGTGGTGAGCATTTTCATAATGTATGTAAAGGCTGAATCACTGTGCTATACACCTGAAGTATATTGTAAACCAACTGTACTTCAATTCAAAAATATTTTATGATTCTATAAATACCAGTACATTTTTACTCTTTTTATTATCAATAAATGGACATAATAGCATTGCAAAAAGTAAAATAAGGAAACTTTCTTCATGACACCCAACTCTCAATAGCCCACCCAGCTAATAAAAAAATGTGTATGTGGAAGCCTGAGATAATCCAAATTAATAATTCTGGCCATTAATTTTAGCCTCCTCCCTTACTGAGAGATTCAAGAACTGCTGAAACACCCCAAAATTGATGAACTGAATTAGTTTCACTTCTCACAGCCTAGCATCTGGTGAAGGGGCTGATGAGCAATGGATGTGCCCCACAGGAAGGAAATTCAGGGAAGCAGGAGTGGGACAGGAGTGCCACATGGGCTGGTAACCAAGCCCTCAGTGACTCAAAGCTGCCTGGACTTTTAGCCAAATCTGGTTTGGGTTTTACTTCTGCAGGTTTCATTAGCTATTAGAAATGAAAATTAAACTTCCCCAGAAAGTATTTCCTTGCTTCCCTCCCTCCCTTCCTTCCTGCCTGCCCTCCCGCCTCCCTGCCCGCCTGCCCCTCCAGCAGCCTGTCTCACCATCGGTGTCATGCCGGGACGCCAGGAGCCTGAAAGCAGAGGTGGAATTACCTCCACCGAGTAGTAGAGCCCTGGACTCTAACTCAGTTCCAGGAGGAAAAGACAACTTGAAAGAAGCAAAACTTGTCTTTGTTGGTAACTTTTATTAACATATATTCTAACCAGATGCCTTGACCTTGTGTCTTTCAATATGGGCCCTGAGAGAGTGAGCCAAGTGCATTGCTTTCTCAATAAGTATTTTCTTACAAAGGTCTGTGAGCAAGAGCAAGAACATTAAATATAGATTTCTTTGGGAGACACAGTTGAAGGGTGTTAACCCTGAGTGAGTCAGGAAGTGCACAGCTCCACCGTGCATGTGATACAAGATGCATTTGGCAGTTTTGTCCCAAGTTAACATGTGGGGTAATGGGAGTTTTACCTGGCTGTCGAGAAACCCATATTTTGCATTTCCAGATATCCTATTTTGATTTCCATCCCAGCATTTTATTATTAGCATCCCTACCTCTGAAAATGTGCTGGAGTGATTTTTTGCTTAACTAGAATAAAAACATTGCCTCATCAGAGTATATGAGTATAAGAAAAAAATAGATATGCCTGTCCAGTGTAGTAAGCTGACGCTGTACCAAAGTGAATGAGTAATATTCCCCATGTCTTTTTCTGGGCCTTTCATAACCATAATAACATTCAGATATTAGCTATACTTGCTTTCTGAAAGGGAAGGAAAATGTGAGGAGTGTTTGCTTATCTTATTCAATTCAGCACCAAGTAAGAGTGCTGGAACTAGAGTCCAGGATATGGCCTTCATTAGGCGGAACCAGGAAATTTGTCCCTTCAGCTCTCTTTCTAGCTCATCCCATTTGGGATGTTTGCGATGAAGTACTAAATCTGATAAATACACAAAACATTTTCAAAATGGCTAAACATATAAAACTTACTTAAGGAAGAAGAAACATAATACAGCAGAGCAGAAAAGACTCAGCTTCAGGGTCAATGAACCTGTATGAAAACCCAGTTCCACCTTCCAGTGGCTGTGTGGCTTTGGGAAACTCACTTAGTCTCTCTGAGTTCCAATTTTCTCATCTGAAAAATGGAATAATATCATTTATCCCACTGGGTCTGTTGTAAGAATTAAATGAGATACTTGATGATGGAGGGAGTCTAGTAAATGTAATGTTACTCATGTAATTGTAGATTAATGATACCAAAATAAATTTTATAGAAAAGAATTAAATGAGACGATATCTATAAAACACATAGCTAGGGTTTAGTAAATGGTTTTTCCTGATTTAGCCCATGTACACTAAGGTTGAATAGCTCAAAGTATTGCTCAAATGTCACATTTCATGTGTAATTTTTTGGCTTTCACATTTTTCTATGGTTTTCTGATGCATTAACTCAAAAGAGGAAGCCCTGTGGAAATTTCCCACATTGTGGCAGATCAATTGGGAAAGATGTGCTTGAGACACCAGGGCCTTCAGGGAGTTTGTCCAATTATGCCAGCAAGATATTGTAAGATCCACCTTGAATCCACCCTGAATAGAAAGCTCTATGTGTCACCAAGAAACTCCTGGCTTTTCTGTTTCTGCTGGTGATATCATTTGTTCTGTCATTAGGGCAGGTGGTGGCCTGGGGCATGGCACTTGGAGACAAATCCAGGATGAGCTGCTGGACATGGGTGACGTGCTCTTCTCTCAGCACACTCAGTGGATACAGGATGTCTGTGTTTGTCTAGGACAGTGCTTGGTAACCCCTGCCATCCTGACTAATTATTAATAGCACCTCCTCCCCTTTTCACTCTTAAAATTATCCCAGTTTTGATTATAAATTATACAGTTACCTTAATCTGAACAGTTTATATGCACAAGAGAAAAATGAAGTGTTATATTAACTCCTAGACTTTAAGATGCTTAGATTGCATCAGTTTTAAGATACACCACCTTGAATGCAAATTGTTGCAACCATTGTGAAAAGCAATATGGGGGTTCTTGAAAAAACTAAAAATAGAAATACCATTTGACCCAGGAATTCTGCTCCTAGGAATTTACTCAAAGAAAACAAGATCCCTGATTCAAAAAGATATATGCACACCTATGTATATCACAGCACAATTTATAGTAGCCAAGATATGGAAGCAACCTAAGTGTCCATCAGTAGATGAATGGATAAAGAAGATGTGGTGCATATATACAAGGGAATGTTATTCAGCCATAAGAAGAAAACAAATCCTACCGTTTGCAACAACATGGATGGAGCAAGTTGGTACTATGCTCAGCAAAATAAGCCAGGCGGAGAAAGACAAGTGCCAAATGATTTCACTCATTTGTGGAGTATAACCACAAAGCAAAACTGAAGGCACAAAACAGCAGCAGACTCACAGACTCCAAGAATGAACTAGCAGTTACCATAGGGGAGAGTGAGTGGGGGAGGGAGGGAGAAGAGGATTGAGGGGCATTTATGATTGGCACACGTGGTGTGGGGGGGGGTCACAGAGAAGACAGTGTAACAGAGAAGACAAGTAGTGACTCTGTGGCATCTTACTACACTGATGGACAGCGACTGCAATGAGGTGGGGGGTGGGATTTGATCATATGGGTGAATGTTGAAACCACAATGTTGCTCATGTGAAACCTTCCTAAGATTGTGTGTCAATGATACCTTAGTTTAAAAAAATGTTAACATCAGTCTATACAGAAAAAAAAAACAAGATACTCCACCTTGTCATTTACCATTAAGAAGGAAAAAACCTCACCGTGTTTGTTTGCTAGGGCTGCCTTAACAAAGTACCATGGGCTGGATGCCTTCAACAAAGCAGAGATTTATTGTCTCATAGTCCTGAGGCTCAAAGTTCAAGTTCAAGGTGTCAGCTGGGTTGATTCCTTCTAGACACCTTCTTTGGTTTGTAGATGTCATCCCCTCCCTGTGTCTTCACAAGCTCTTCCCTATGTACATGTCTGTGTCCTAATCTCTTCTTATCGGGACACTTGTCATACTGAATTAGGACCCCCCCACCCCAGCCAAGACCTCATTTAACTGCATCACCTCTTAAAACCCTCTCTCTAAATGTGGACAGAGGTACAGGGAGTTAGGACTTCAACATACGAATTCTGTGAGAACATAATTCAGCCTATAACACCTGCCCTAATTAAACTTGGGCATGTCACAGATATTAAAAGGTGAATAACTGTCCATGTCAGAATGGCCCAAGTCTCAAATATGATGATGGGTTGAAAGCAAGACTAGTCCCATGCTGTACGCTCTGTGGACAGTGAGCACTGAAATTTATAAACCTCTTCCTTTGAAAACATCACTTTCTCCCCTTCACCCCAGGGAGGGACCTGGGAGAGGAAGGGAGTGTGGAGCCGCCCAGATTGTGATCTTGATTGCTTCCCCTCCCTGCTGCCTCACTTCCTGCTGATTCTGCTTTTGCAACAACGCCATGCCTGCCTCTTCCTCTCCTCCTCGCTGCACCCACAGCAGGCGTTAGCTCATACCTGGATGCTTTCCACAGCTCCTGAACCAGTCTCCCCACAGCCGTCCCCTTCTTTTCCCTAATTCACCCTGACACCAGCATTGATCTGCAAGATGACTCTCAAAACCGCACCCTCAGTCATGCCTCGCCCCTGGCAGAAAGCCTTAGGGAGCCCTTCATTCCTAAAGGATAAAACCCAAATGGGTCTTAGCCTAACACTGGGGCCAGGACCTCCTTGCTCAATCCAGCCCCCAGCCTTCCCTCCCGCTGCCTCCCACAACCCTCACCACAGCCAGCACCCCCACCTAGGGTTGCTTGTATACTTCCACACCTGGCCTGGCAGGTTCATGCTCTGGGCCTGGCCAAATGCTACTATGTAATTATTACGCACAGTTACTGATGTCTGATCCTCCAAATAATAGCCTCCAAATTGTCAAGACTGTAATGCACTCCATTAGCCACATAAGCTGGCGGGGAAAGGAGTTGTTTCTCCCTGGCTCCTCTGGAAAGAATGAAAAGTATTTCCCCACCACCTCCTGTCTCCCTCCCCTGAGAGAAGGTCACTGGGCCTTTGTGTCAAGGAAGTCTGACTTCCCTTAGCTGCAGGGGGAGTTAACAGCCCTTTTGTGTGCCTCCTGTGGGGAAAAAGAAAAGGTGCCTGGTGGGATGGCAGCCCCTTTGTTTTCTGAGGTTTAGGCCACAGGTTAAAGTGGGTGGCTTAGGCTATCTTATTTGGACTGTAAGTTTTCTATATGAATTTTAAATATTAGTTGCAGTTTTCAAAAAGTGGGAAATTTCCAATGAAAATCTAAATTTCTGGGTTCTCAAAGCTTTAGCATCTCTGGGCTCCTATTTTTACATAACAAAAAAGCTGGCAGGATCTGAGTCAGGCTGGTGCCCTTTAGAAAGATTGTATACTTTCCAGTTTGCCACAATCCCCACCACTCCCCAAGACTTTATAACACCCTACCATTCACTTCTGTACCTGCCTGTCTTTGTAGGCATCTGTGTTTTCGACCCCTGCTGAGACCCAGCAGGGAATTAGTCTGAAGCACTGGAGGGAAAGGAGATGGTGGCTTGTGAGCATGGCAGCGAAAGAGGACATGAACCCCCTCTCTATATTTAGAATATGGGTCTATTCTAACATGCCTTCCTGAGGGAGTGCAGCCAAAGACAGAGTGGTCCTAGGGGGACTGGGCTGCAAGTGTTTTCACTTTGAAAGTGGCAGGGACAGTCCCCATGGCTGGGCTGGGCCCAGAAAAACTAGAGCTCCCCTTACAACTGCTGACACACATGCCCACCTTCACCGGACACAGGCAAGGAGCATTGGCATCAGGGAGCAACCCACCGAAGACCCGGCATACCTCCATTTCTCTGCCTGGCATGAGTCCCTCAGTTCTTGAACAACCTAAGCGGAGCAGAGATGTTACACTGCATTACAGCAACTCCACAGGGGCCATTCACACCACAGTCTATGGTATAACTCCCCCTGCAGTTGTTCAGTGCACAACCTGTTTACTGTATACATGGCAGAGCTGCAGTAGTGTGTGTGTGCGCATATGTGTGTGTGTGTGTGTGTGTGTGTGTGTGTGTGTGTGTGTGTGTGAAGCCTCTCCACTCAAATGATTTGGACTTCTCACCAACCTTGAAAATGGGGGCCCAGAGCTTTGATTTTTAAAAATAAATATAGTGTCTTGCTCCCAAGTATGATGTAGCAAATGAATTCTGTTACAAAAAAATAAACACTTCTTAGGACAGAAAGCATGTTTTGGTCTTCTACACTCCTCCATAGTGTTTTGCAAAATAAATAGGTGTTGACTGTAACTGTAGGCTTCAGCACAGAATTTCTCTCCCCAGTAAAAGTTAAATTTTCTATTTTCCTGGGTGATCAGTCCTAGGCAAAACTGGCTTATGCCACCCAAGTTCATTTGAGGCTAAAACTGCTTTCATGTTTTGCAATGATGAGTTTAATTAGCATGTGAGTTTCCATTTATATAGAACAGTTAGTGTGTAATCTTTCCAGGAGGGACTTCAAACAAAGCTCTCTGCCATTAACACTCTGTCCACAGCCTTAAAATTTTGAATCCCTTTGATCAGAAATTCTACCTCTAGGAGTTTTTCCTAAGAAAATAATCAGGAAATTTGAGCCAAGATATATATGCTAGATGTTTATTGTAATATATTAATTACAGAAGCAATAATAGGAAGCAAGCTAAACGGTCAACCACTGGGGAATGATGAACATGTGTCATTCTGGCACATTCACCTGATGAAGTACCATCCAGCCTTTGATAATAATGTGCTGAGGGTATTGAATGGAATGGGGAAATGGTTACCACCATATATTTGTAGGACCTCTAAACACCTCTAAATATGTCGCTAACATTTGGAAAAGGGTGTGACTGTTGTTAAAAATATTCACTTCTGTCCCTAACACTTGACTCTGGGTTCAGCCATGAGATTTGTTTGACCACTGGGCTATATACAGATGCAATGCTGGGGAACTGAAAAGCATGTGCGTGAATCGGCTTGATGTCTTGAGCCTTTGCTGGTGCGGTGAGGACCCGTGCAGGCTGGCCCTCTGGTTCTAGAGAAGGATGACTGACGTGCAGCCTAAGCAAACCACCCCATCTGAGCGCAGTGTGGCTCAGCCAACCACCAGTGAAGCCATATATCCCTGAGAATAAAGGATTGCAAATCCACTGATGGGGGCTTGTTATGTAGCCCTTTTGTGGCAATCATTGACTGATACAGGAAGAAGGTACACTCTACCTTAAGAAAGATCTTTTCTCCAACGATAAAGAACACAAAAACGAAAGCAAATAATCCTTATGTTTCTTTTCAAGTGCCCATTTGACCCATACTGAGTCCATCCCCATTCAAGGGGAGGACTCCTTGAAGGTGGACTTGCATTCCTCAATGAGAGGAATATATCAAGGTGACATTATAAGAACTTGTAGGATGGGAGATAATTTATAGCCTTCTTTGCAAAATATAATTCACTGTATAAAATTCTCAGAACATTGATTTATAAGCACTATGTATGTGTTAGTGTCTTGCCTGAGGGTTTCAGCCCCAGGCAAGTTCACTATGGATTCAGTGAGACTGAGAAATGACAATGGAACGTTCTTGTGGTGAAAGGGTTTATTACTGGCATTATTCTCCTAGCAGTATGTTGAGCACTAGAATCACATCTGCATCTAGCAGTCTGCAGGTTTGTAATCCTCCTTCATCTCTGCCTCTGGCCAGAGCACTGGGCAGAACTCCTTATATAGTGACTCTGTCAATAATAGCTCATTGTCTACAGGTGTGGAAGCAGTAGCCTACAGTAGGCCAATTACATCATCAAGTAGTTTGAGGTCAGGTGAGGATCCTGGCCATAGGAACTTCCATTTTCCCCACAGTTAGCTATTTTAATTCAACAACTATTTATTTAACACTATGCCCTGGTTACTGTGCTAGGACCCAGAGATAAGTGGTGAACATCACAGAGGTGGTCCCTGTGTTCATGGGCTGGCCAAAGAAAACTGCCAGTTAAAATGCATTGCAAGAACCTTCTAGTAACTGAGCAGATGAGCTATTGGGCTGGAGATTATTTTCTAGTGAGTAGGCCAGAAAAGAATCCTGCTTATAGAAGTATTTTGCCATGATTGTGTCTGTTGTGATGGAGACTTTCTTGGCAGTGTCTCTGAATGTAGAATGAAGAGGCCAGTGTTTGCAAAGGGCTTAGAGTCCACTTCCATTTCATTCAAGCAGTCACAGTAGCTTTAATGCAAAGCAGGTGCTGGGCTGTTAAAAAGGAGCTCAAGGACCTGGCGGGGCTTTGCAGTAGCTTGCAACTAGCGTGATCCTCAGCACAAGGTGTGTGGTCAAACTGTATCGGCTTCACCTGGGAGCTGTGTGGAAATGCAGAATCTCAGGCCTCTCCCCTGAAACTCCTGAATCAGAATTTGCATTTTTTAAAATTTTAATTGAGGTAAATATGCATGAAATGTATCACCTTAACCATTTTTAGGAGTACAGTCAGTAACACTGAGGACTCTTGCAACCATCACCACCATCCATCCAGAAAGCTCTTCATCTTGCAGAACAGAAACTCCATACCCATTAAACACTAACTCCCCAACTCCCCTCCCTCTGCCCCTGGTAACCAACACTCTACTTCTGTCTCTATGAATGTGATGACTCTAGGGACCTCACATATACAGAACCATTTGTCCTTATGTGGCTTATTTCACTTAGCATAATGTCCTCAAAGTTCATCCATGTTACAGCAGAATCTGCATTTTCCCAGGATCTTCAGGTCATCAGCATGCCTGTTAGTCTGAGAAGGTTACTGGGAGCTGAGCCAGGAGAGGAAAGAATGTCCAAGACCTCACAGAGATTCAGGCTTTCCTTATTCCTCCTCCAGCCATCTCTTGGGGATCCCCTTCATGGTATGTGTGTGAGTGCAGTTCTGGATTCCCGAGATCAACCACCTGGGCTCCAAGCTGTCAACAAATGGATGGCTAACCTGGCCTCTGGGCATCAACAGATTCAAGCCTACATGAAATAGGCCTGTGAAAGTGTAACTTATACATCCCTCCCTTAATAGCAATGGCAGTTAGATGGCTGTGGCTGGACCGCATGGAGTTAGTGGCCCATTTACATTCACATTTATTTAGTAACACATGCACTTATATAGCACCAGCCACTATTCCAAGTAGTTATCAAATAACAACATCTTGAACCCTCATAATAATTCTAGGAATGGGAACTATTATTATCCCCATTTTATAGATGGGGAAACTGAGGCACAGACAGGTTAAATAACTTTCCCAAGGTCATCTGACTTATAAATAGTGGCGCTGGGGATTTGAACCCAGGAAGTAAGACTCCAGGACCTTAATGACTGCAGTGTGCCTCCCTCTGGCAGTTGTTTGACCAAGTCTTCCATCAAAACCAAACAAGAGGATTTATGCAGGAAGTGGGTGTGTTGGGAGAGGGGTCTCTTTTAACCATAGGGGTTAGTTTATATATAAGGAAAAAAAAAAAAAACAGCAGAAGCTAGAATGTCAGAAAGTAAGTGGGAAACCATTGTGATCTGGTGGATATTTTCTCAGGAGGACAGAAGAAAATGTGGAGTCCATGTTCCCATCACTAAACAATCAGACGGGCTTCCCCGCACCTCTTTTTCCCCTCGACCCTTTCAGAGCCTCCCTCCCCGCACCCCCAGGCTCTCCCCCATCAATCTCAGTTGTTCTCTTGGCTACCATGCCAGGACCCCTCAGCCCCGTGTTGCTTGTTGTAATCTTCCTTCCTGGTTCTGGATCATACTTCACTGCTTCCCAGTGTCTCAGGGAAAATGTCACACGGTGATCTCCAATTCCATCCTGGAAAGATGAGCCACATGGTTGTGGTTCCCCACCGCAACCACCTGGATCCCCACTTTGGTGATCCATGGGGCGCCCTACATCACAGCCGGACTGCTCTCCTGTTCAACTTGCCTACGCAGCACCCGTCATCTCACCGCCCAAGCCTCCTACTCCTCACTGACCTTAAATAATCCTTCCTGCGACGCTTAAAACTTCATCTTTTCCTCCTCCCTTTTTCCAAATCTTGAGCCTCCCTTCTCAGCAGGTCTCTAGTCAGCCTTCTTTGCATGTTGTCACTGTCAGGGCTCAGGCCCTTATCACCTGCCTCCCCTCTCCCTAACCCCTTCTCTGCCTCCCTCCCCAATGCCCACCCTACACACAGCTGGCAGGCATCCTCCCAAAACGCAGATCCCTGTCTGCCACTCCTCAGCCCTGGCCTTTGACTCTATCCCTGCATCTTGGGGCCATTTGCCAACTGCTCAGTGAAAATCACCTCCTTCCTTGCTCTTTTTTAAAAAGCCACCTCAAACTTACAGGAAAGTTGCAATTACAATACAAAGGGCATTTTTGTTCTGAAGCATTTGAGAGTCAATTCCAGACCTGATGCCTTGAAAATCTGTGTGTGCATTTCCTGCAAACAAGGACACCCTCCACCCTGAAGACTACAGCCCTTTTCAAAGTTAGGGAACTAACATTGCTGCATTGCTACCGTGTAATCCCCAAGCCCATTCAAGTTTTACCATCCCCATAAACAACATCTTCTCAGCAACAAATCCCCTTCATGTGCTTGGGTCGTCAGGTCCCTGGGCTCCTTTGTTCTGGAACAGCCCCTCATCCTTTCCTTGTTTGATGTCCTTGATGTTTTTGAAGGCTACAGTCCAGACACGAGTTGAGTGTCCCTCAGTTTGGGTTTGACTTACTGTTGTCTGTGGTCTGGACTCGGCAGGAGTGGTGTGTCTCTGTTGGGGAGATCGCAGAGCGAAGCCCAGCCCTCCCCACTGTGTCCGCCCGTGTGGGGCGCCTGTCGGTTTGCCGTGGTCCTGGTGGCGTTCCCCTGCATCTCCGGACTGGGGCTGTGTCCGCAGGGCTCCTCAACAGGGACTGGTTTCCCGTTCATAAGTGAATGCGTTCCCATTCATATTTCGTGGAATCCATTGAAACTTTGTAAATATTTCATTCCTCATCAGACTTTCAACTGAGTCATTTACGTATAACAGAATGGACCTGTGGTTTCCTATTTTATTCCATGTGTTACACATAAAACCTGTTACCATTACTGCTTTCTTCTCTCTCATCCCTCTACAATTACCTCTATAAAGAGGTTTTCAGCCACATTTTTGGCCGTGGAGCCCAGTGTTTATCCAAACTGGGTGCTTCATTCCTATACAAAGGATGGCTGTTTTCTGAGTGTTTGTTACCCAAGTACTTACAGTCATGACTTGCTTATGAAGCAAAGCTATCCTAGCATGAAACTAAGTGCTAATGGACCATGACACCATCTACACTCTCTCCCTGTTTCACACTCACAGCCATCCACACTCAGCACATCCACACCTTGATGGTTTCAACACCGTCCTAAATTACAATTCAAATTCTATGTATATCTGTTCATAAGGTGAAATTGCAAGTCTCACAAAGTCATGGGGTTTCATGGGGTCAGTGACAGTAACTCAGTAGGATTGCTCACAGCCTTGAGGGAGGACAGTTAACCTCCAAAGAGAAAGCAGAGGAGGAGGAGACGATGTAAATAACAATTCAGAGAAGCCCTCCAAGAATCAATGAGGCCATCAAACACTCCTGTGAGAAACAAAAGACCCTCATCATGAACGTGAGGTGAAAGTCGCAATGCCATGCGATTGTATCAGGGAAAGTTTAGATTTCTTTTGTTCTCAGAATTAGGGCATGGCTGAAACGGTAAGCTCAATTTTGTTAGAGGGTGAAGTAATTTCAGAATTTTGGTGTCTCTTTTTTTTCTTTCAGGATAAAATGACAATCAAATATTGTCTTCTGTATTTCCAGTAGTCTCAGTCCTTTCTGTCAGTGGGTCCCCTTTAAATGGCCTTGGCGTGGTGCCAGTTATCAGGAGGCCATGACCCCTCCTGCACACACAGCAGGAAACTCAAAGCTGCTGTGGCACCAGGGTGCCTCTGTCCCCCCCATGCCTCCTGCCCTTGTCACCCATCCCCCAGCCCAGGAACACTTCCTCTTTCTCTCCCCCTGTACGTCCGTCTCCTGTACCCAGGCTTGTTTTTTACTTTCTGATCTCCTTTCCTCATGTATTGAAAGAAGAAAGTATGCTTGCTGGCCCACCCAGCTTCACGAAGGGCTGTTCTTAGAGCCGATGAGTTCACAGGTAGTAATAGTGCTCACCAACATGTGTCACTCTGGGTGCAACCTCGTGCTGGGTGCTAAACATGGGTCATTGCAGTGTGCTCTCTGTGGTGTGCGAAGGTGGATGCCATTACTATCTTGCATTTTACACATAAGCAAACTGAGGGCCGGGGAGGGTAAGTGAGGATCTGAGTCCAGTAATTCAAGGTCTTAACTGCTAGATTATCCTGCACATAAAAGGGCTTTGAGGACTGACTGGTGCTCTGTGGCTAGAGGCCTCATTATTATTATGCTTCCCCGAGTATGCTCTGAACTCCAAAAGACCTTGAACGATAGAGGAGACATTAGTACAAGACATTCCTTGTGTGTAACTGGTTGTTTTGACCCCAAAATACTTCACTACTGGCACCCAGTGGCATCCATAGGCATTGCCTACCCACACTCAGACCAGTGATCTAGTGCATAGGCCTTGAGGACCCGTATGGCAGTGGGAAGTAAAAGCAGCAGACCAGCTCACCCCAGAGGACATTTCACACATCCCGAAACCCTGCCCTGCTGCTGTGGCAGAGACTACCCTCGGTCCCTCTGCCCTGCTTTCCCGGGCCTCGGTGGGTGGCCTCAGGCACAAGGACCTTCTAGGGTGGTTTCTGTTAGATGACAGAGGAGGCAAGCTATGTGTGGGGTTCTGCACTGGGCGCCAGGATCTGCTGTTGGTCAGTGCACCCAGGAGTGCTGATGCCCACCTCTAAGATGAGTAAGAGTCCGTCCCACTCTCAGGTGGCTGTCCCCAGCCCCCAGGGCAGCTGGGGGCAAGCAGGAGGAGGGGGGCTCCAGTGTGCAGGGCTCCTTCCTCCCTACAGGTGCCCCTGTTTAGTGGCGCTCCCCTGCTCAGGCTGTGAGAGCCTGACCCCTGGGACAGGAGTCCCGCTGCTCTGTTTTGCATTTTCTCTCTCTCAGACACTTCTGCAGGGCCCAGGTTTCTCCCCAGCCAGCTTCTGCAGGGGCCCAGTTAGTGAGTGGGTGCTTATTTGCCTAACAGGCATAGAGGGGGGTGCTGCAGGGGAGAGAAATTACAGCTGAGGAGGCCCTGGAAGTGCTGGATCTGACAAGCACAGTAAAACCACCAATTTCACACATTGGAGGGGCCCCTGCTGTGGGGAGGAGGCTGGCAATAGAAGGATGTGCTGTGTTTGTTGACAGGAGCAATGGAGATGGGAGAAAACTAAGGACCCCTGTCCAGATTTCTTTCCTCTCCAGCCTTTTAGTGGGAGGGAAGGGTCCTTGCGAGGGTCCTCTTGTCCCACATGAGAAGCTGAAATCCAAAAAGCATCCGGATGAGAGTATATACGCCCAGATGGTAAAGGACAGAGTTGGCAATCAAACCAGGCCTTCCACTCCAGCACTGCCTGCACGGGTCAGCTCCACACACCCAAGTTGGAACAAACATTAAGTTGTAGAACAGCTGATGTATATATCTGTATGCAGAAGCCACAGCTTAAGCATGTCAGGCATGAGACCTTGGGGACAGGAATCTCTTTTAAGATGGTTTGGGATGAGTATTGAGCACATCTGCTGGCTTTGCCCACCCATCAGTGTCACCATGTACAGTGTACAGTTGTTCAGGTATCACACTGCATACGAGTATCCTGCCAAGGAGGTGAATGGGCTGATATCCAGCTTTAGCTCTGCTTACTCCAGTATGCATCCTGGATGTGGGGTTACACCTGCCACAGGAAAGTGGGCACCATCTTTCTCTGCAGGTGGTGGGCACACGAGGCTGCATTAGTCTAGTAAGGGATGCCTGTGTCCAACTCACATGGGTTTCTCATGGGCCTATGGCATCTGCACCCATTCTCCCTTCTTCTGAAGCTGAAACAATTTTCTTTTAGGGAACCAACCCCAACCCAATCTCGGTCCTATGGTTTCATGGGAGCTGACCCCACTCCCATCTCCAGGAAAGAACCAGTAACTCACACCTGACTCAATGAGAATGAACGCCAGAATTGTGGCTGGAACTGTCACTATTAAAACAATCCTTTCCCTGGAGCTGCTGACCTTGGGAGACAGGGAGGGAGAGGACAAGAAGGTGGCATTGTCTGAAGCCTTTGGCATCAGTCATGTCCGACCAGGTTCACCCCTTAAACTTGCCAGTTACGCAAACCAATACTCTTTTGCTCGGGCTGCATTGTGCTGAACTTTCTTCCTTGCAACCAAGAGTCCTGACCACTGTGCAGGGAGAGTCCAAGGGTCACCTTGCACCGAAGCTCCTCCAGCAGACTGGTGAAGACATCTTCCCCAGGCTGGACAGAATCTTGTAATGCACACCCGTCCCCCAGGGCCCGTTAGAAAGCTTGGTCATGCGGGCCTGTGAGCACACACCTGTAGCATCTTTTCTTCTCTAGGTCTGGAAGATAGGGAAGCACGTGTCTCTCAAGTCAGTTAACAATACTGCCAAGCAAGGACGTGCATCTGAAATACCATTTAAGCTCTTTCTGCAGAGCCGGGTAACCAAATGAGGCCTCCATGGAAAATATATGACTTTCATTATTATGACATGGAAAGCAGAGCTGTCTAATTGCTTTTGTCCACTGGTGTATAAAAATTGAAAGCAGATGCGTTTAAAGAAAAAAAAAAAAAAAGAAAAACCAAGAAGAAAAGAAGGCGTGTGTTGGCTGTTGCTTTGACCAAAGCAGTCTGATTTCCTCTCTCTCTCTCTCTCTCTCCCCTCTCCCTCCCTCCCTCCCTCTCTCTCTCTCTCTCTCCTTCCCTCTCCCTCTCTCTCTCTCTCTCTCCTTCCCTCTCCCTCTCTCTCTCTCTCTCTCTCTCTCTTTCTCTCTCTCTCTGAGGACGACATGAAAGAGTTCTAACTGCTTGTAAGTTTTCATGGCCTCGTTGATTGTCCTTTTCACAGAAGATAAAATTGTGAAATCGGCCTTGAAAACTTTATTTTCGCTTTCCTTAGTTCAAAGGGACAGTCGTGGAACCGAAGGACCAAGCGGCCGGTCACCCCTGCGAGCTGCCTGCTCCCTGCGCCGGCGGCTCTGCAGAGGGTCGGGGGCAGCTCAGCACCCCCTGCCTGGGGGAGGGAAGTCTCCACACCCAAGTCCCCAGGAACCAGTGAAATGATAAACCACCCAGCGCGCCACTTATGTGTTCCGTTTTCCACAAGAGCCCCTAAATCTGCTTAAGCATTTTTTTTCTTTTTTTTTAACCTCTCCAGCTATTTTTAGCACACCCAGCCCACAGAGCCCAGCAGGCCCTCCGAGGCCTTAATGACGGTGGCCCGGAGATGGGCGGGTGGAGGTCACACCTCTTTCCGCAAAGGTGAATTTGAAGCATGCAAAATAAATAAATACTAAATGAAAGGTGCAGCCCCAAAGAGGGTGATGGTTAACGGCCCCGATGCTTGTGTATCAAACCAGCGCTGCCCACGGGAAATATAATTCACTTAAAGATGACCTCATTGTTTTCAAACTTAATTTTCCCCCTGAAAATCTGGAGCAAGTATGCTGAACTAGGAGAAGAGAGGCTCCCAGAGGGGCAGTTTCCTGAGGGTCCCATGAATCATGGTGTTGAGCCACGCCTGGGAGATGGGAAGGGATGAAGGCAGAGTCCTCCATAAAACTTCAAAGAGGCCCCTTCAGCCGGTGCCTGCTGGCTTTCTCACCCACTGGGAAGAGGAGAGGGGTAGTTCAGTGCGTGCCTAGTTCTGGGGCTGAAGCCGTGTAGTCGCATCTCCGAATATATACCGGGGAATTCAGAGCTCCACGGGGGTCCTTTCCACTGTCTGTTAGATTCCTGACACCACCCCCCAAGTTAACCCCTGATTTGGGAAAGATAAATAACTTTAAGTAATTTCCCTCACGTAGTTTATAGGTAACAAGCCTTCAGTGATGACACCAGAAGAGAGAAAAAAATGATGCTGTGAATGCATCTGAGATGTTAAATACTGTTGCTGGAGTGGGCAAGCATCCGTCCGCAGCACTTACTGTCACAGGTCTCTCCATTCTTGCTTGTATTGTTCCAAATCAGAGCCCCGCAAATCCAGGCCTCTCTTTACTAAGGTGGTGCCCTTGGCTTTAAATGAATTCCAACCTGATTTCCAAAGGGAAGGACTAATGAGAACAGCCCCTTCCAGAAAAATCAGAGTGGAGAAGCCCTGTGGACTCATTCCGGTGCTGGCTGTGGGAGCCAGGTGACCTTGGACAAGTGATTTAGCCTCAGCAAACCTTGAAGTCCTCCTCCACAGATGGTGGCAGAGCAAAGGACTCCTTTGACTCTTTGTTGCAAAGATTACAAAAAAGATTATTGTTGCAAACAGTAAATGGGGCTGCTTTTGGATTGTATCATGACCAGAGTGTCCCTTATAACAGGACATCTGGATTCATGCTGTAGGTCTCCTCAAAAATGTGGCTGCCTTATAAAAAGGAGTTTGGCACCTTGATACATGGAGCACAGTCTCAGGTACAATGTGGAATCCAGGATTCCACCATATTCTCCTCCAAGGGGCCATGCAAGAGATATCTGCTTAGATGCCCTCCTTCTAAGAGAGGCTGTTGCTCCACCAGCCCCGCCAGACAAGGGAGCAGCAGGCCTGGGAGGCCATGCTCTCAATCATGTGGCGCTGCTGCCCCCATTTCAAGACCTAAAGTGACAGGCAGGGAGACACCTGATCTGAGATCAGCCTATCCCCAGGATGGCCAGCAGCCTTCCAATATTTGGGAATTTGAACTGGGAGACCAGGAAGGACATGGGCCAGAGCAGTGAGATCCAAGACTGAGGGCCATGAGGCTGGGAGCATGGGGAACCCAAGGGAAGCAGGGGCCGCTGGAGGAGAGCAATGCGGCTGGTCAGTTCCCCTGTGCCACTTCCTGTCTGCATGTCTCCTCACCACAAACTGCCTTTCTCCTGGGCCGAGGGGAAATGAGAGACACTCCATGCCTTGTGCAGGGGGGCTGAACTGAGGCTCCAAAATAGTCATGTTCACATCTTAACCCTGGAGCCTGGAAACACAGCCTCATCTGGAAAAGGGGTCTTTCTAGATGTAACTAAGGACCTCGAGATGAATCCATCTTGGGTTATCTGGGTGAACCCTAAATCCAATGATAAGAGAAAGGAGAAGTCACAGAGAAATTGAGAGAAGAAGGCAGGTTAAGAACAGAGGCAGAGGTTGGAATTATGCTGCCTCAAGTCAGGGATACCTGGAGCCAGGAGCAACTGGAAGAGGCACGGAAAGATGCCCCCCGGAGCCTCTCGATGGAGCACAGACCTGCTGACGCTTGGATTTTGGACTTCTGGCCTCTACAGCTGTGAGAGAATAAATTCCCATTGCTTTAAGCCACTCAGTTTGTGACAGTTTGTAACAGAATCCACAGGAAACTAATACATCTTGCAAACCAAAATCACCTGGCTGCAACAGACAAATCAAAATTAAGGGAAAGTTTCTCTTTGAGGAATGATGCCTACTCTAATGAAGTAGGTCCCACAATCTAACATCTGCTCAGTTTTCATTTCTAAATTTTGTTTCCTGCTGCAGCTACAATAAAATAGTAACAGAAATAGCCGCCTTTCACTGAGCACCTACTATGTACCTGGAAATTTGACATGTTTTCATCTTAACTCTCACAGTGCTTTCTTTAATCCTCACAGACTACCCTTTTCTTTAATCCTACTCTAATGTCATTCCCATTTTACAGTGAAGGAAACTGAGGTTTAGAGAAGTGAGATAACCAGGGCGGAAGCCAGGCCAAGCCTCCCTCCCAGATGGGAATGATCTCTGCTTCACATGCCCAGTGGCAGAGGCAGACAGGAGGAAAGGTGGAAGGACGCCAGGTAGCAAGGTCTTGGCAGGCTCAGGCTGCCACATTAGATTAGGTATATGTGACAGGTTCAGGCGTTTGGCATCTTGGCAGGCAGAAAGAAGTCGGTCTGAATCCAGGTCCTGACACTGCTTACTAGCTGAGACACTTCGGGCCACTGCTTACCCTCTCTGAGCCTCAGCTTCCTCTTCCAAGCAACAGAGATTATAAAACTCCCTAACTAACATTAGGATTAAAGTAGAACCTTGTGTTCAGCCTAGGGCAGAGGTTCAGCAAAGCTTTGTCTGAGAAGGGAGGAAGCATCACGCCCTGAGGCTGTTGTCCCTCCTGAAACCTTAGGGCCTTTCCAAGATCCTTGAGTTAATAGCCAACCTCCCTAAAAGGTATTTAATCTTTTTCTCCAGGAGATCAATTTCCCCCCCCTTTGTCTTTAAAATTATTCATTTAAAGTATTGCTAACCAAAATTATCTGACCAGAGGACTCACCTGGAGGCTTGTTAAAATTCACAATCCAGGGCTTCATCCTAGATTCACTCAATTGCATAATCTCTGCCAGGGAGGGTGGAGTGATGGGAACTGAAACCTTAATAAACAGCCCCAGGTGGTTGTTCATATTAGAAAAGTTTAGGAATCTCTGCAAGGAAGCGGCGTGTCCTAAACTTTAATGGGTATATTTAATGCCAAATACCTGGGGATCTTGTTGAAAAGCAGGTTCAGGTTCCACCCACTGAGTGGGCCTGAGAGTCTGCATTTCTCAGGCTCCCAGGAGATCCCCATATGGCCAGTTGGGGAAACACACTCAGCAGCAAGAATAACTAACAAGCATGACGTGAACTGAATTTAGAGGCCTTAGTTATAATCCTCAGGGTATAGTGCTTTACAGTTTTTGCAAGACTTTCACATTCATGTTCTTTAAAATCATCAGAACAATTGGATGAGGTGGACCTTCTCTTGTTTTTACGTATGAGGGTCTGAGCAGATTTCTGTAAGGGAAATTGCAGTCTCCCCTGGGCACCCATCTATAAAAGCCAGGTTCCTGGAGCACACCCCTTCATGCATTCAGTCTTCAAAGAGATCGTGCTCAGTAAAGCTGCTCATGGTGCCCCCAAAGGAGAAAAGAAAATCTGGGCAGGCACAGCGTGCCCTCTCCACCTGCCCGAGGCTGGGTGTCTGGTCATGGAAGCACTTTGGTAGCACTTTTAGACCACATCATGCCTTACAGAAATTTCCACGCTGGAATCTCCCCTGGAGCTGCCCCTGCTTTTCCCGCCTGATCTCAGTTCCCCTGCCTGGCTGTCCTGGCAGACCGGCTTTGCCATTACTTCCCCACTTCTGTAAATTTATATTTCCTTTCCCTTCCTCCGCCTGGGTGCACAGTCTAATTTTTTCCTAACTTTTTACTCTGAAATAACTTCGAACTTGGAGAAGAGTTGTAAGAACAGTACAAATAGTAAAATGATACAGCCATTTTGACAAAAAGTTTGGCAGTTTCTTAAAAAGTTAAACATAATTTACTGTGTGACCTAGCAAATTCCACTCCTGGGTATATACCCAAAAGAATGGAAGAATTCACAATAGCTGAAAGAATTCACAACAGACAAAAAGTGCAAACAACCCAAATATCGACCAAGGGATACATGGAGTGAACAGTGGGGTATATACATACAATGGAAAGAAGTCAGACATAGAAGGTCATGTATTATATGGTTCTATTTATATGAAATATCCAGAATAGGTAAATCCATAGATTTAGAAAGTAAACTGCCAGGGACTCAGGAGAGGATAGAACTGGGAAGTGGCTGCTGAATGGGGATGAAATCTCCTTTTGGGATGATGAAAATTTTTTGGAACTGGATAGAGGTGGCTGAGTGTATTAAACACCACTGAATTGTATACTTTTAAATAGTTAATGTTTTATGAATTTCACCTAAATTTTTAAAAACTGCACTAGGACTTATGGGACTAGATAGATATAGATATAGATATATAGATATAGATATCTTGTTCTGAACCATGTATGCCAAACCAGATATTTCAGCTCATATCCTAAGATACAAAGGTACCTTACATAACTGCAGTAAAATTATTAAATTCAGGAAATTTGACATTGATGCAATACTATTCTCTAAGCTACAGTCCAAGTTCAAATTTTGCCCATTTCCCTAATGATATCATTTACAACAATTTTCTTCCCAGTTCATAATTTAGGATTATGCACTTACTTGTCAAGTCTCTTCATTCTCCTTTAATCTGGGCCCATCTCTCAGCCTCTCAATTTTTCTTTTTTTGCTGTTTTCTGACATTGCCGTTTTTTTTTTTTGTTTTTTGTTTTTTTTTAATAATTATTTTTTATTGAAGGGTAGTTGACACACAGTATTACATTACATGAGTTTCAAGTGTACAACACAGTGGTAGAACATTTATATACATAATTCTAGGTTCCAGCTATCACCCTACCAGACTGTTACAATATCTTGACTATATTCCTTATGCTATACATTACATCCCGGTTACTAATTTATTTTACCATTGGAAGTCTGTCCTTCTATTTTTTTTTTTTTTTTTTTTTTTTTTTTTTTTTTGTGAGGGCATCTCTCATATTTATTGATCAAATGGTTGTTAACGACAATAAAATTCTGTATAGGGGAGTCAATGCTCAATGCACAATCATTATTCCACCCCAAGCCTAATTTTTGTCAGTCTCCAATCTTCTGAGGCATAACAAACAAGTTTTTATATGTAGAACAAATTCTTACATAATGAATAAGTTACATAGTGAACAGTACAAGGGCAGTCATCACAGAAACTTTCGGTTTTGCTCATGCATTATGAACTATAAACAGTCAGTTCAAATATGAATACTCATTTGGTTTTTATACTTGATTTATATGTGGATACCACATTTCTCTCTTTGTTATTATTATTTTTAATAAAATGCTGAAGTGGTAGGTAGATACAAGATAAAGGTAGAAAACATAGTTTAGTGTTGTAAGAGAGCACATGTAGATGATCAGGTGTGTGCCGGTAGACTATGTGTTAATCCAAGCTAGACCAGGGCAATAAAACATCCACGTATGCAGAAGATTTCTCTCAGAACGGGGGGGTGAGGTTCTAAGCCTCACCTCTGTTGATCCCCAATTTCTCACCTGATGACCCCCCTGCGACTGTGCCTGTCTTAGGTTGTTCCTCCCTTGAGGAATCTTACCCGTCTCTGGCTAACCAGTCATCTTCCGGGGCCATACAGGGAAATGTGAAGTTGGTAAGTGAGAGAGAAGCCTTATTGTTTGAAAAAGTTAGCTTTTTACTTCTTTGCATATTTATGCCCTGTGGCTTCTATGCCCAGCATTTGTCTTGAGGTATCTTTACCACTTGGAAGAATTATGATACTCGGTAAATTTGATATGAGGCACGAATTCTATTTAAGGGTTGTAATTAGGAAGGAAGAAGAAAAGCTATAGAAGTAGCAGGCGGAAGAAAACATGGGAAGATTGATTATTTCTTTGATATATCTTCTTGTAGAGTAACTTCAGCATGGATAGGTTTTAAGCTACTACTTAAATTGCACACACACATTAACATAATAGGAGTATAGTTACATAACCAAAGCATATCTGTAATTACCAGCCATCTGCAGTGAAACCAAGAAAACCAGTTAGGCACCTTAGGCATTTGTGAAAACTTATCTATGATATGGTGGATATTGTCCAACTGAACTTGAACAGTCTGAGAGAAATCAGACAAATTAAAACAACCCATTCCTGGGGACTGTTCACATGCCATATGTTCTTTTAACAGTAAATGGTTTGTAGTTGTAAGACTTTGGAGTGCTACAATTTGCACTTCTCCAAATTCTTGGTTGAGTTCCAACAGTATAGATCCAGTCCAATTTTGTTGTTTTACTGTATGCACAGGCCAGCTTAGATATCTCCTTCCTCATTCCCATGGCAAGTCCAGGAACTGGTGGGATGAGTGCATCTACAGCTGTAGCAGTGCGTGGATCTTTGTTGGGGTTTTTTGATGATCATTTTCTGGCATGAGTCTTCCAGAGAGTGCAGATGTTGGAAGTTCTTTTTCATATCATATCTTGACATTGCCGTTTTTGAAGAGTATAGGCCTATTGTTCTGTAGACTGCCTCTCAGTTTGGATCCATCACGTTTCCTCATGATTCAATTCAGGTTCTACATCTTTGGTAGGAATAACCCAGAAGTGATGTGGGCCTTATCTATGCATGACATCCATCTGTCCCATTATGCTGTCCACCTTAATCATTTGGTTCAGGCAATGTCTGCCAGGTTTCTCCCCATAAGGCTACATCTATTTTTCTCTGTGGATTTAGAGTATAGTGTTTTTAAGGTCTAAAAAACTAATTCATAAAATCATTTTTTGCTGCCAACTGCTATTTTTGTCATTCATTTAATCTCTACTTAGTCCAGGAAAGATATAAAGATATACATATATATATAATTTAAGATAGTCTCTACCCTCAAAACACTCATTGCTTTGTTGGGGTAACAGGTCCCAGAGTCCCCACATTCTAGAGTGCTGATTCTGTCCATTATATTCGCTACTTCTTTTATCAGTTTTGCAAGCTGAACGCAAGAGAGATAACTATGAAGATCAAAGATAGAATATCATCATTTTGGCCAGGGAAACAAGGCCATTGTTAAACTCTCTTACAAACTGTAGAACTAATGAGACTAGAATATTCAACTGGATTGAGCAAAGAACTAAAATAATAACATACAGGCTAATGCACAGATTTTTGTTGTAAAACTTGCTTCAATATTTTGCGCTTTTAAAATGATAATTGCTTTTTCTTTTAGTTTAATATTTTTCATGGACATATTCTTTGGATCTTTGGAATAAAACTCAAGTTAAAAGGAACTGAGAGAATAATGAGAAGTAGGTACCCAGCCTGGAGACATGGTTAAACTGCTGTTAGTGCCTATGATTGTACTTGTTTTCACTTATTCATTTTCATGTGATTAATCTTTATTATCCCCAGTGTGAAGTGTCAAAAGCAGGGGGGGAGAAAACGTACTGACAAAAATATGCTTTTTGTGCAACTTCCAAGTATTTATCATGCTGTGTCACTTTATTAATGCTGAGTACCAGAAAAATGATAAAAATATAGTGTAGATTTAAAGAACAACCTATATGTGGCTCAGATCTTTGAAAATATAGTTCCCATTCTATTATTTGCTTGATTGGCATAATTTCAGATTGATTTTATTTAAAATTACCTATTTTACTGCGAAAAAAGAATTTTTTTTTAAATCACCTACCAGAAAATAGGCTTAGTTTCTAACAGTCTCCCAACAGCTTGAAATAAATGTCAGTCCATTTCAGTGCCTTTTTCTAGAAAGGACCTACATCATGGCCACCGTGTAACTGGCAGAAACTCACAGGTAAGCAGATCAAGGAGGGTGGTCAATGGATATTTCAGGTCATTGCCTTTCAAATCCAAAAAAAAATGCTTATGTATTATTTATCTGTTTACATTCTAGATCTGTCAGCTATGTCATAGTTTGAAAAAAACAGCTATTCTTTTGTACTAAGTCACACATGCTCACCGTAGAAAAGGTAGGAAGGATACAATAAAAGAAAAAATAATGACTCATAATTCTCACCCAGAAATAACTGTATATAAATAATTGTATATATGAGACTTTTCAGGCATGGTGTCTTCCCTTTCATATGGTGAAATACATATATGTGATATGCACATACACTACTGATATTTAAGCCAAGGCTTTGTAACTTTGCTGCAAAGAAGCTAGTAATACCCCGAGCACATGGAAAGCCCCCTCCCATCCCACTCCCACCCTTCCCCTGGCCAGACCTCCATGTAGGTTCTTTGAGGCCCAACCAGTGATACCCTCTGTTGTTGGGAAGTTCCCCCAATGCAACTGCTGGGCAGGTGAGACAGCAGAGGGAGTGCCATGCAGAAGCCACTGCCCTGCATTTTTTACTTGCTGCATCTCAATTCAACAAGGTAACAGTGGTATCTTCAAAATTTGGGGCAAGCAAATACAAGTCGTGAGTCCCTTTCTTTAGACCCACATGTTTGTACTGAGGTCCAAAGGCTCAGGGACCAAGCAAATAATTGATGGAGCTACAAACAAAGTCCCAGGCAAAAAATACCATGCTGAGCGGTCCCAACAAAAATGGCCAACAGTTAAACCCTGCTGCTGGCAGTTTGATGTGCCAAGGACCTCACGCTTTATTTCCTCCTTCCGTCAAGATCACAGCCATGATTCCTCTCACTTTTCAAAACTGAATATGTCCCACACATATCCCTTTACCATTTAGGTTCACCACCCCCAGCTGCTCCCAGCAGACAGCCCTGGTGTCTTTGTGACAGCTGCCTTTGGGCTGCGAAAATCCACTTTGCCCATGAACATGACAGGCCAGAAATGCCTGGGAGTTAACTGCCCCCATGGGAGGCCTTTAACCTCTGTCTGACATGTGGGGCTATAAATAGCCCAGCTCCCTCTCTCTTGGCCAGGATGACTGTGAGCTGTGTTCTATTCCACTTTCTGGAATTTCTCTGCTGGCTGAAGCTTAAGTGCCTTCGGTGTTAGCTGGCTTAATAATGCAGCTGGTTGCTGCAGTACATTGAATGTCTGTGTCCCCACAAAACTTTTATGTAGCAACGTCATCCCCAGTGTGTTGGTATTTGGAAGTGGGGCCTTTGGGAGGTGATTAGGTCATGAGGGTGGAGCCCTCATGAATGGGGTTAGTGCCCTTATGTAAAAGGCCCTCGATATAAACTTCTAGTTATAAGTCCTGGGGATGCAATGCCCGGCATGGTGACTATAGTTACCAACAGTGTATTGGGTATTTGAAAGTCGCTAAGAGAGTAAATCTTGAACTTTTTACCACAGAAAACAACAACAACAACAAAAATTGTTACTATGTGTAGTGATAGATGTTAACTAAACTTACTGTGGTGGTCATTTTGTAATATATGTAAATATCAAATCATTATGTTGTACATCTAGAACTAATACAACGTTTTATGTCAACTGTATTTCAGCTAAAAGAAAAAAGAGTCACTCCAGCGCTTTCTCATCCCTTTGCCATGTAGGGGACACAGCGAGAAGAGCCATCTATAAGCCAGATGGGGGCTCCCACCAGACGCTGAATTTACAAATGACTTGATCTTGCACTTCCGGGCTTCCAGAATGGTGAGAAATAAGTTTTTGTTGTTTATAAGCCACCCAGTAGGTGATATTCTGTTACAGCAGCCCAAATGGACCAAGAGATCTGCCTTCCCTCCTGTTTCCCTGGCCTGTCCCTGTACCTCCCTAATAACCACCTGCCCTGAGTCTTCACCTTAGCATATAGGCTTTTGTGAGGGAACCAAACTCAAGAAAGGTTGAGCAGCATGCCCAAGTCTGCAGAGGTGGGAGATCACAGCACCAGGACTGGGACTGGGAGGTCTCTCCAGAGCCAGCTCATAACTTCTAAGATGAATCACTTCCCCAGCCTGGGGCCACCTGGGAGGATCTGAACTTTGGGCCACAGAGATCAAAGAGGTGGAGGAAGGAGGTAGTTTTCTCTGGTGCTGTTACAGGGACCCCACTGTTCAGCCCACAAAATCTGCCACTACCTTCAAGGCTATCCCAGCAGAGAAATCCTTCCTCATCGGCCCATGTCATACACTCGTCAGACCACACATTGTCCTTTGGCCTGTCAAACGGAGCTGCCGTTTTCTAACCTCACTCTTTCTAACCTCACTCCACTGTACATAAGTGCCTGCAGTCAGGCAGCCGGCAGGCGAGGGGCAACCTGAGGCCCCTACCCAGGCAGTATGCCTGCTGCTAAACAGGAGTGATGCTGTCTTTGTTCTGCAACAGCGTCCCGGTTGCCTTGGGGTGGCAGTAGCCAGGGCTTTGCCTCCATGTGGCAGATGGACAGAAAGTTTGGGCAGTCTGCATGCCTGGCACAAAGCCCCAAATGACACACAAATGTCTTTGTGGTGGATGCCAGGGCTGAACCGTGCCACAGAGAGCCATGTGATGTCCTTTAGAAAGGACGAGGCATCTTTCCTTTCAAAGGAAAACCCACGTTTCAGAACCACTAGGGAATAAGCAGCCAGACAACATGAAATCATTATCCTTCGTCCCTCCGGGACTGAGTGTGAGGTTGCAAATTTCCCAAGGAAAGCATGTGATTCCTTTCTGTAAGGCATGATTCATTCCAGTCAAGTCCACTTTGTTCTCCTACTGACAGGGAATTAGAATCAGTATTTTGACCATATACATGAAGCAATATCCCCTATCATCACACAAAAAGCAGAATCTAATTCTGTAAGACTGTGAAATAGAAGAGACAATGGTGTTCAGAGTTTTCTGAACATTGCCGTCTCTGATTGTAAGAAGAATAATTTTATTTAAAAATCTCTATCTTGCCTTAAAATCCTGAAGCCCCGGGTAATTGCCTGAAGTGTGTGGTGGCAAGCATGAGTGTGATGGGGGCAGAAGGCGCCTTCCCCTGTGTTCACCGGAGCTCATCTGGATTTTCAGGAAGCACCCAGGTCTGTGCAGGGCTGCCCTGCACTCAGAGGCCGGCTTGCCACCTGCGTAGTTCTGAAGCCGGCCCTCTTCAGGATGACCTTCAGCTGAAGGGTACCTAGGTGTTCCTCTTGGGAAAAAGCCACCTCTCCTTAAACTTGTCCCCAGGTCCCAGCAATGGACACTTTCCTTTCTTCTCTCCCCCAGCTCCACCCTCGCCAGCTCTTGACAGCTCCCTGCCTGCCAAGCCTCATGCCATCTTCCCTCCTCCAGCCCTCTCTTTCCTTACCACTCTGTAGGAAAACCTGCCAGGTATTTTCACAGAATGCTTTCACCACTAACTGTAGGGAGACTGACTAGGAGAAAGAATATCAACATATATGGGAAATAAGTTTTTTTTTTAACAATCATAAAATCACAGAATGGCTATTGTGAGGATAAATGAGGTCATATTAAAAAATAGTATCCAACTCAAGAAAGTAAAAGACACAGTAGAATCACAAAGTCCTGATACGGGACACGCTAGGCTGAGCTATGTCATAATGGCCACGCTCTTAATGTTCTTACATTGTGGGTCTAACTCAGAGCCATCCAATAGGAATGTGAAACAAAGCACATACATAATAAAATTTCTAGCAGCCACATTCAAAAAGGTAAAAAGACACAATGAGATATCACTTCACACCAGTTAGAATGGCCACTATTCAAAAGATAAGAAATAACAAGTGTTGGTGAGGATGTGGAGAAAAAGGAACCCTCCCACATTGCTGGTGAGAATGTAAATTGGTGTAGCCACTCTGGATAGCAGTATGGAGGTCACTCGGAAAAAAAAAAATAGAAATACCATGTGACCCAGTAGCTCCACTCCTAGAAATTTACCCAAAGAAAACAAAATCTGATTCAAAAAAATATATGCACCCCTATGTTTATCACCACATTATTTACAATAGCCAAGATATGGAGGCAACTTAAGTGTTGATCAATAGATGAATGGATAAAGAAGATGTGGTACATACACACAATGGAGTATTACTCAGCCATAAAAAGAAAAGAAATCCTGCCATTTGTGACAACATGGACAGACTTAGAGGGTATTATGCCGAGTGAAATAATCCAGGCAGAGAAAGACAAATACCCTATGGTTTCACTTACATGTGGAATCTAACAACAAAACAAAACAAAATAACTCAAACAGCAATAGACTCATAGACATTGAGAAGTGACTGTTGGTAACCATGGGGGAGGGATTGGGGTGGACGGGTGAAATAGGTGAAGGGGATAAAAGGGCACAAAATCTCAATCATAATATAAATGAGTCACAGGGATGAAAGTACAGCATAGAGAATATAGTCAGTAGTTCTGTAACATCTTTCTATGGTGACAAATAGTAACTACACTAGTTGGAGTGAGGATGTAATAATGTATATAACTATCAGATCACTATGCTGTATACTTGAAACTGATATAATATTGTTTATCAACTATACTTCAATAAAAAATTCAAAAAATAAAAATGGTAAAAAGAAACAGGTAAGATACATCTTAATAACATATTTTTAACCAAATGTTATCATTTCAACATGCAATCTACATTAAAAGTTAGTAAGATAGTTTGTGATCCTTTTTCCATATGAAGTCTGTAAAACCTGGCATGTACTTTACATTTAGCATGTCTCCATTCAGACTAGCCACATTTCAAGCACTCTGTGTGGATAGTGGCTGTCATATTGGACAGCTTTGATCAGACATGTCTTTTTTATTTTATCTTCTCTGCAAGATCAGAATTATTGTTATTCCCATTTTACAAATAAGGAAAGTGAGGCTAAGAGCTGTTCAGTAACTTGTCAAAGTGATCAGCAATAAATGGTGGCTTTTTAAAACACAGAATCCCTCTTTGATTCCTGGTTTTGCCAATTCTGACTTCCATGACCTCTGGCAGGCCACTTAGAGCCTTGCAGCCTCCATGTCCCTATACCTGGAGTAAGAGATAAAATAATGCCTATCATTACAGTGGTTGCACAGATTAGAGATCTGCTATGTGGAGGCCTCTCATGTGGCTAGCACATTTTTAAAAACTTAATACCTGTTGGCTATTCTGACAGAAAGGACTGGACAGAATGTCTCAGTTAAGGGATGGGAAAACTGCTTCCCTGGGTCTGCGAGCTGAAAACGGGCACCTCCTCCTCTTGCCAGTCTTTCCCTTGAGCCCAGCACCCCTATGCATCCCCTTGGCTGCCACAGACCCACACTGCCCAGCCCACCAGTTCCTGCCTCCCCACATTCCTCCCTTCAGACCCATGAATCTTTCTCCCCACCCCTATCTTTTTCCCTGTGAGGCATGCTTTCTCCTGAGTGATGATTACACTAATGGAATCTCAGTGTGTCTATGCCAGGTACCTGTTACTGCATAAAAGTAACTGTAAAACCTAGTGGCTTCAAACAACCTTTATTTTGCTCACAAATCTGCAACTTGGTCATAGATTCAAGAGCCAAATTCGAGAAGTGTTTTGTGTCTGTTCGAGGCCAGGCACTATGCAGATTATGTGGGTGTAGAAATGAATCTGATTGGGTCCCTGCCTCTCAGGAAGCCAAGAATCTGCAGAAGTCCTCTCCCAGAGATGCCTGCCTACTTCCCACTATGAGAGCCATTCTACCCCTCAGGGAGGTCACCCGTCAGGAACGCCATGTCCATTTGTGGAGTAGAGTTTTTAACTCAGGTAACATTGGGGTCTGCTCTTCTGGGGACTTTCAAAGCCTTGGTGAAGCAGAGAGGACTATGTGTCAACAGGGCTTGGGTGGGGCATCTATCTGTTTTGGAAACGTACCAACAGGAATTCCCACTAAGTAATTTCACTTTAATCCTGATGCTGAAAATTTTTTTTAACTTACTAAAACTTCACTGTGGTTAGACTTTGTAATTGTACTTTTAAATGTTCCCTATTCTACTTTATATAAAAATAGTTAATTTTAGCAGGCTGAACATATTCTAGGGGCTTTTGGAAGAGGGGTTATATCTCTTCCCTACCAAAATCGCACTGAAGTGGCAGAGGGACTGTAACAATCATATAAACTAAACCTGCAGCAGTGTTGGGAGCTGGATGAGATACCAAGAGCTGAGAGCAATGACGAATTTTGAGGTGAGATGAACAGCAAAATCTCACAGAACTGAAGGAATCAGCCCTATGTAGCTCAAAGAAAATGTCTTTTCCAAAAGGGAAATTTTCCAGAAAAAGAATCATGGAAAACCCCCAAGAAGAGAGGCCGCAAGGCAGCAAGAGCTGGGGAAAGGGGTGAGCAATGGGTGGTTAACTCAGCAATTCAAGGGCAGCAAAACTGTACCCTGCCGTCTCTGCAATTTGCCCCTCTGAAACATCTGTGAGAACCTGGTTATCAACAAGTAAGCTTTCCTGCAGGTCCCCACTACTCCTTGGTAGCATCCCAGGTAATCTTTGCTGCCATGAGGAAAACGCAGCTCTATAGCTAGAAGACACTGGAAAAGAAAGGCCCCCTGGCAGCACACACCACCTCCTGTCCCTCGCACCATTACTGGAGTGAGAGCTCTCCTTGTCAGAACATGCACTGGCTGGTAGGTGTACAGGAAGTAGCCCTTTCAATCTAGACCATCATCTACAAATATAAACAAAGAACCAAACATTATCAGGTACTTGAGGAGAATCAATAGCATGGAAGAAAATCATCTAAATTAAAACGAGAAGTACTAGAAAGCCTTAAATTATATATTGTCCATCTCCTCAAGGATAATCAAAGTTAACAGACCAGTAATAGGCCAGGAGAAAATATTTGAAAGTTATATAAAGAAAGGATTAATATCCATAATATTCAAAGAGTTTCTTTCTATAGATCAATAAATGAAAAAAATCCTGATAGAAAAATGGGCAAAGAGTAAGAATTACTATTTTAAAAATACAAATTGTCTGTAAATGGAAATGTTCAGTTTCATTGATAAATAGGGAACTGTAAATTAGATATTTTTTGCTCATCAAATTTGTAAATTTAAAGGATTGATAAAATATTTTTTGGTTAAGATGTACATAAGCAGGAACTCTCACAAGCTGTTGTTGCTGGTATAAGGTGGCAACATCTCTTTTGTAAGGCAATTTGGTAATACCTACAAAATTTAAATGTTCATAGACTCTGACCTAGCAATTCTACTTCAGGTACTCTAACCTACAGAAATATTTACATGTATGCACTGAGATACATGTAGAAAGAAGTTTATTGCATCAGACTTTTAAAACTTTTTTATTTTAAATTGAAGTTGACATACAATTTTATCTTAGATTTAGTTTTACAACATAGTGATCCAATGCATCAGTCTTTTTAATAGTAAACAACAAAGATGAGAAACAACCCAAATGGCCTACAATATAGACACATTTAAGTACATGTGGTATACACACATACAACATACATGTACAATGCAGTTGTATTTTTTAAAGTGGCACATCTATATAGTCTGACATGGAAAGGTCCCTAAATTGTATTTAGTAAAAAACAAAAGGCCACAAATAAATATATCTAGTGTGATTCCATTTCTTTAATTCTTTCAACAAATGTGTTGAACAACTGGCTATATGGTGGACCTTGGAATACAGGCTGAGGACTCAGCAGGGAAGGTAAACTCCCGTGGGAGTACTAGACAATAGACAAATAAATAAAAACATCACAAGGCAATTACAGATGGTGATGAGCTCTGAAAGCATAAAGTGGGTGATGAAGGCATGGTTGGGGAAGAGAAGGCTTCTCTGAGGAGGTGACACTTTTAAGAGACCCTGAGAATTATTCAGCTAAGTGGTGAGCTGTAAAAGGACCCTCTGGGACAAAGGGAAAATAAGTGCAAAGATCTGGAAGAGAGAAAGGGTGTGAAAGGAAGCATGGCATGGGAAGAGGCTGAAGAGGACAGGAGATGCTGGTCCCAGAGCAGTGTCTGAAATTGATATTTGGTACCATGACTGGCACTGCCACATCAAAGCTGCCAGTGGGGAAGAAGATTGTGGGATGGTGGGGACAAGTTATGGGCAGGCAGAGGTACTGAGAGAGCCCTCCCTCCCCAGTGTGGGTGCTGACATTACCAAGATTGTGGACTGAAATCAAATGGAAAGGAAGACAGAAGACGGGAGGATTAAATCCTCAGTGAATAAAGTCCAGCAAGAGGCACCTGGTTGGCGGCTGTATGGAGTGATGCCAAGGCGCAGAGTGAGCTGCCAAGACCTTCCACAGTCATTTAGGTCTTTGAGAAGGAAGGTGGAATGGTTTCGGCAGTAGCTCTAGGAAGAAAGTGGACATCTTGTCCCCTTTCTGGCCCTAAAAGATTTTTTTTTTTAATGCATAGTAAATGGTCTGGAATGAAATGCACCAACCTAGAAACGTGGCTACTTTGGGTGTGGAACTAGAATTGGGAAGGGATTGAAGGGGATTTTCTCTTCTGACTCATATACTTCTGTTTGGTCTGTTTTCAACAATGAGTGTGTATACATTTTTTGAAACAATGAAAATGGGGGATAGGATGAATGGGGGAGGGGAGAGCCAGCATAAACATTATACCGCTCCCATCCTCCCATCACAGCCATTAACAGAATAATTCTCACGGTAATGGGTCTCGGGGTATACTGGTTGGCATTACAGGATGCCCCCAGATCCTATAAAATCAGTCAGGAGACTTCTCTGATGAAGGCCTACCTCATCTTCCTAGTCACTGTTCTAATACCTGAAATGAGCAGGAAGAAACCATAATGGGTCAGAAGTGGCCATTATAATGGATTGGGTGGTCAGAGATATTCTCAAATTTTAAAAGGAGCAGTCATTTTACCTTGCAAATCTTACCTTGGCAAGATTAAAAAGAATTCTCTTTTGAAGACAATAATCAAATAGAGTTTGTGAGATGTCAGATCAGTCCCTATTAAAATGCAGTATCTTTGGGTCACCACTTCTCAATCTCTTATCGGCTCTCCTTACTGGGGAGACTTTTTTGTTGGTCCCCAGGAGAACCTTCCAGGAGAAAGACCTGCCTCAACGCGGGGAGCCATCTCCCGGTGCCCAGCAGCTTGGGAGTAGGGTGGGTGTAGCTCTTGCCTTCCTTTAAAAGGCCTCTCAGAGAAGTAGGGGGGTATTAAGATTAGCATGCATGGGGGGGTAGGAGAAAAGGGAGGGCTGTACAACACAGAGAAGGCAAGTAGTGATTCTACAACATTTTGCTATGCTGATGGACAGTGACTGTAAAGGGGTTTATAGGGGGGACCTGGTATAGGGGAGAGCCTAGTAAACATAATATTCGTCATGTAAGTGTAGATTAGTAATACCAAAAAAAAAAAAAAAAAAAGGGCAGTTCCTGTGTGGTAACCTCCAATGAGTTCTACACAAGGGTATAAAGGGCATATAAAAGTGTAGGCAAAGGGTCTGTTTGTGTTTATACAGAGGATCAAAGCCTAATTGGGCTACCCCGAAAATGAACTAAGATACAATATGAAAAAGAACTTCCAACATCAGCACTCTCTGGAAGACTCATGCCAGAAGATGATCATCAAAAAACCCCAACAAAGATCCACGCACTGCTACAGCTGTAGATGCACTCATCCCACCAGTTCCTGGACTTGCCATGGGAATGAGGAAGGAGATACCTAAGCTGGCCTGTGCATACAGTAAAACAACAAATTTGACTGGATCTATACTGTTGGAACTCAATCAAGAATTAGGAGAAGTGCAAATTATAGCGCTCCAAAATCTTACAACTACAGACTATTTACTGTTAAAAGAACATAAGGGATGTGAACATTCCCCAGGAATGGGTTGTTTTAATTTGTCTGATTTCTCTCAGACTGTTCAAGTTCAGTTGGACAATATCCACCATATCATAGATAAGTTTTCACAAATGCCTAAGGTGCCTAACTGGTTTTCTTGGTTTCACTGGAGATGGCTGGTAATTACAGGTATGCTTTGGTTATGTAACTATACTCCTATTATGTTAATGTGTGTGCGCAATTTAAGTAGTAGCTTAAAACCTATACATGCTGAAGTTACTCTACGAGAAGATATGTCAAAGAAATAATCAATCTTCCCATGTTTTCTTCTGCCTGCTACTTCTATAGCTTTTCTTCTTCCTTCCTAATTACAACCCTTAAATAGAATTCGTGCCTCATATCAAATTTACCGAGTATCATAATTCTTCCAAGTGGTAAAGATACCTCAAGACAAATGCTGGGCATAGAAGCTACAGGGCATAAATATGCAAAGAAATAAAAAGCTAACCATTTCAAACAATAAGGCTTCTCTCTCACTTACCAACTTCACATTTCCCTGTATGGCCCCAGAAGATGACTGGTTAGCCAGAGACAGGTAAGATTCCTCAAGGGAGGAACAACCTAAGACAGGCACAGTCGCAGGGGGGGTCATCAGGTGAGAAATTGGGGATCAACAGAGGTGAGGCTTAGAACCTCACCCCCTCCGTTCTGAGAGAAATCTTCTGCATACGTGGATGTTTTATTGCCCTTGTTTAGCTTGGATTAACACATAGTCTACAGGCACACACCTGATCATCTACATTTGCTCTCTTACAACACTAAACTATGTTTTCTACCTTTATCTTGTATCTACCTACCACTTCAGCATTTTATTAAAAATAATAATAATAAAGAGAGAAATGTGGTATCCACATATAAATCAAGTATAAAAATCAAATGAGTATTCATATTTGAACTGACTGTTTAGAGTTCATAATGCATGAGCAAAACCGAAGGTTTCTGTGATGGCTGCCCTTGTACTGTTCACCATGTAAGAACTTATTCACTATGTAAGAAAAGTTCTCCACGTAAGAACTTGTTTGTTATGCCTCAGAAGATTGGAGACTGACGAAAATTAGGCTTGGGGTGGATTAATGATTGTGCATTGAGCATTGACTCCCCTATACAGAATTTTATTGTTGTTAACAACCATTTGATCAATAAATATGAGAGATGCCCTCACAAACAAACAAACAAAAAAAGTACACACTTCCAATGGTAAAATAATAAGTAACCGGGATGTAATGAATATAGTCAAGATATTGTTAACAGCTTGGTATGGTGATAGCTGGTACCTAGAATTGTCATGTATATAAATGTTGAATCACTATGTTGTACACCTGAAACTAATGTTTTCAAATTAATGTAATACTGTGTGTCAACTACCCTTCAATAAAAAATAATTATCTACAAAAAAATAAAAATAAAAAAAATAAAAGGCCTCTCAGCCCATCCCCAAAGGTAATGAGGCGGGAACTGGGGCATCTACACTTTTAACAAGGTTCCCTGTGCGATTCTTCTGCCCAGTGCAGTCGAAGAAATACGGTCGTCGGGGCTTGGCTGAGGTGTGAAGGGTCATATCGGAGGCTCAGCTTGTGTGCGGCTCCTGAACCGCCCACCCTCCTTCTTGGGGTTGTAGTTTGATGGATGTCATTCATGAAATTGAATTATGTACTTGATAAATATAAAGATGTAAAGGAAATTGTGGGGCCAAAGTTGTTGCATGGTCAATGAAATTAGACAATATTTTTTAAAGAAAGCTAAACTGAAACACAGAAGATCTCTTCTGTTTTATGTGAAATTACAGATTTTCAAATATTTTTTAAAAGTCAGGAAAAGTCATCTCTCAAATCCCTGAATGTCCCTGGTTGAATCCTGCCATGCTACCTTTTGATCCTTGCAACCTGTCCCAAAATCCAGTGGCTACACCCTGAAAAAAACAATGCCAGGTGTTCTCCTATACGCACATTTGCCATATTTGGCCCTCCTTAAAATAAACCAGAAAACTCCGGCACCTGAGGCAGGATCAGGTCCCATGCAATTACATAGCCTTGTTTGTGGAGCAAGTGAAAACAGCATTACATGTCTTATAACACTTCACAATCTATTTACCACGGCCTAATCATTTGGATTTTCCTTTGAAATGAAAAGCTCTGTAATAAAATATAATAGAGAGAGATACTGTATTAGAAGAATGGTAATGGAACTATAAAAATACCAAAATTAAGTGTGCCATTGTTCTTTAAGATTCATTCAATATTCATTTAAAAAAAGGATCAAAGCACCATTCTAGGCACTCAGCAAGAGCAGAGAATGAAATGAAATGGGCATCCTGTTCTCACAGAGCTAGCTTTTATTCTAGTTGGCAAAGAGATAAATACATGGACTGTCATGGGCTGAGAGATGCTATGAAGAAAAATATGCCCAAGTTCGAGGGTAGGGGGCGGGCACAGGGTTTTTCTGGCAGGAAGAGGGTGTTCCTATTTTCGATGGGCCAGGCCGGGGAGGCCAAGGCAGCATTCAAGCAGAGGCCTGAAGGCAGGGAGGGAGGGAGACAGCAGCTAGACAGGGTGGCAGCTGCGATGTGTTCAGACAGTGGATCAGCAGGGGCAGAGGCCCTGAGGGCCATGTGTACTGGGTGTGGTGAAGGAGCAGCCAGGGTGCCAGTGCGGCTGCAGTTGAGCGAGCAAGGAGCAGAGTAACAGATGAAATCAGAAAGCAGCAGGCAATGCCAGGTCACACGGAACCTTGTAGATTTGCATTTAGGTTTTGTTCAGAGCCAGGAAGCCCCTGAAGGGTTTGAAGCAGAGCAGTGACCTTATCTGACGTAGGAGTTGGAGATACGGAACAGTCAGAGGCCTCAGGTGGAGGCAGAGAGGCTCATTAGGAGGCCACTGCAGGAATCCAGGTAGGAGGCCATGGCAGTTGGACTAGGAGGGCAGCTGTGAGGGTGGAGAGAAGTGTTGGACCCCTCCCTTGTTTCCTCTTGGTGGTCAACTGAAGAGCTGACTAAGAAAAGATCTCCCTACACAGGCATGACCTGGAGCCAGCTCAAGGTCCCTGCGCCGCCTTTCTGCTCTGTGTGCCCTCTGCCCTGCCTGGGGCTGCTCTGCGCCAGTGCTTCTGAGAGAATCTCCAGGTGGCAGAGGCCACACTCTTTCCCATCCCAGCCGATTCCATCCAGGGAAAACAAGGTCACCCCAGACCTTTGACTGAGATGGCCTCATTGATCTCTCTGCTCCCAATTCCTGTAGCTTTTAAAGACAAAGCCTCCCTCAGGGACACATTTTTGAATATTCAAAAGGACAGTGCACGCAGGTCAGGAAGCTGGTTTACCCAGAATAGGACTATGGCAAACCATAGGACAACCCTTCCCTAAAATCCCAGCATATTTGCAAAGCTTTTCAGTGAAACAGGTAGCCCTCCCAGGGAGGCTGGTTTTTTTAAATAAGCCCTTTGAAGACTGCTACAAAGAAACAATCTCATGGTAAAACTTTCTGGCCCTAAAACCCCTGAACCCTGAGGGTCTCCTGGGTCTGCCCTCAGCCCCTCTCCCCGCATCAGGCTCTCTCTCCAAACACACGGGGTCTACCACCAAAATGCTCAAGCACAGGGTGGTTCTGATCTTCATTCTTAAATCACAGCTGAAGGAATTAAAACTAGATGGGAAGAACTTTCTGATCCAGTCTGAGCTGCTGGAAAGCAGCTTGTATATTCATAGGCTTCAAGTATTTTAAAAATGCTCATCATGCAAATGTGAAGAGAAAAAAAATTCAGGATGCAAATGCATACATACAGAATGATCCTATTTGGTAAAAAATAGTATATATTGTGGAGAAAATACTGGAAGGAAACACAACGAAATGTTTCCGAGGTTATCTCAGGATAGTAGATTTATGGTAGAATTTCTTGATCTTTTCTTCATTTTCCACATTTCCTCTACTGAGCCTGCGTTACTTCTATTATCGTTCAAAAGTAACTTTCTGAAAGCCAGTTTTTAAATTATTGCTACAATTTGTGTAGTGCCATCTACTCAAATTCAAAAAAGCCTCATAGAGACCTTTAGAAATCTGCTGCTAGGTGAAGGCAAATTCTGGCACGCTAAGACCCCCACCCCTTAAGATCCAATCACCAGTGAGAACACACCCTACCCCTACTCCTTAAAAATGTGCTTCATCACCCACGAGCTGCTGCTCCCTCTCTCTGGGGGCAGCCATTTTCTCTTTCAGATGATAAAATATCTTGCACGGGCCCGTGTCTCCTGAGTCGTTCTGGGGTAAGGAGGGTAGTGGCAAGATACCCTTTCACTAGGTTCCATTGAATTCTCAGCGAAGGATGACAAAGAGCTTATCTTCATTTTGTAGATGGGCAACTGAGTCTCAGAAAGGTAAAAAACAGGCCCCATAAGGGTCCGAATGACAAAGAGCAACATTAGAATATGTGTGCCCTTCACTCTGGGGGGCTTGTTAAAACACAGAGGTCAAACAGCCCCCAAACATGGCTGATGCTGCTGGTCCCCAGACCACTGGACAAGGGCCTGGTATTGAGGCAGGGGGTTAAGATCCCGGCTCTAAGGCTGATTAGCTGGGAGACTGTAGGTCCCTTACGTCTCTGGGTATCTGGTTTCCTCATCTGCAAATCGGGAGTTCGAGTTTTTACATTGTGGAGTGGTTATGAAGATAAAATGAGACACTCTCCATAGAGCATTCAGCGCAGTGCCTGTCCACATGAGTACTTCATAAATGTTAAGGTTTTCTCACAAACCCAGCGTTCACTCCCCAAGTTACACCATACTTACTCTTCAATACCCGCCAGCTTTACTGGAATCTATCAATGCCTCTCTTATTCCAACTGCCCCAAGCACAGTCTCACCTCACCCACACATAGATGTAAATATTGTCTAAGGAGCCTCTGTTTGCAAGAAGGCCCTGGAAAATACTGGGTCTTTCTTTGCTGCAGAAATTTACTTTGCACTTTTTTAAAAGGCTAAGGGACCTTTAGTTGAAATGTTTGCTTGGAGGCTGATAATTAAAATTTATGTTCCTGAGCTCACCAAAACAATTTTATGCAAAAATCTCAGTTTTAAAAGGAGTGCAAAGAATCTTGAGGGAAGAAAAGAAGAAAGAGCCTTTAAGGAAGAAAAGAAGAAACTGTGGTTTGGAGGGTAGGGTTGTATGTCACAGATACTTCCAAAGGTCTCTTCTTACACAGATGGAAGGAGAGGGTGGTGACAGGGAAGGGCGGAAGTAAAGAGGTCGCACAGGAGAAGCGCCATTTATTGACAGACTTTCTGGTTCACTATCAGTTCTCTAAGATACGAATGTTGGAGGAGCTGGGCTTCCTGAGCAAATGCTAATTGCCTCACTTGCACAAGGAAATCTCAACAAAGAGGGAGGAACAAGATGGATCAAAGACAATTCACTTGAGTTTTGTTTTCCCCTTTTGTGCCCTGTGAAGGATGGGTCCGGAGGGGAAGGTGGGCCACCGCCTCCTGCTGGTTGCTGGTTCCTGCCCCCTGCCCTCCTGGGCAGGTGCATGGGCTGAAGGCCAGCACCTTTTCGGTGATGACTGTCTCCAGGGTGATTTCCTGGCTTGATTATACTATCTGGTTGTTGGCTCTCAGTCTAGACAGTCTTACCTGTGGAGCACTTATGGCTGAGATGGAGACAAGGAAGAGCAAGGAGACTCCAAAGGTCTTTGGGGCTCTCAGGGGCCTTCTCTTAGATCCCTCAGGAGTGGTCTGGCTGCTGGTCTCCTCGCTCCACAGGGCCACCACGGCAGCTTGCCTTCCTGAAAGCCCTCCTCTGTCTGTAGCACCTCTTGTTCCAGTGAGTGGTTTCAGGGACCCTGAGTTCTCTCCAGCGCACCATCCTTCCTGTGCAAAGCATTTAGGTCCACCCCCAAGCAGACGCACAAAGACTACAAATAGGGGCCAGTAAACACACAAGGATGACAGCCTCAGAAGGCACTGTACAGCTTATAGAGCACCACCCCATGTGAGCTGGTGTGAGTCTTAGGACCACCTGTGAGGTATGACTCAATAGCATCATTTTCTAACTGAAGAAACAAGGGTCAGAGATTCAAGTGCTCAGACTCAATCACACAGAATGTGAAGTGTTGAATAATACTGAGGCAATCAAGTATGAAATATGAAGTAAATAATATGATATCTAATGCAGAATAAATAAATGTTCCCCCTTACATGAAGTTTGGTGGCATTTGTATTCTGGCCAGGCTACTGCTCTTTTAGGCAAACAGCTTATTATTTATGCACCTCTGTGTACTTTTCCATTTGTGACTGCTTTGACAGCTGTTTGTTCATTCACTCATTCACTCATTTATTCATTCTGCAAATACTTATTGATTGGCTGCTGAGTGAAACACGAGAGGATGGGAAAGAAGACACACTGCCCACCAGCACTTTGAAGGGGAAACGAAAGTGAAGGGAAGCCTGAGCAGCTGCAGACACCAGGGTGGCTCTGAGTCTGGTGAAGAGTGCCCACCAACTGTGTGGGAAGGTGGGGAGAGAGGGCCCCCCCTCCAAGTGGTGACAATCCTTTTCTGCTGCTGGTACTGGAAATGTGAGTTTGAATCCCAGGTGCTGGAGATGCATTTTGTACCTCAGTTCCTTCTGTTGCCTTGTTCTTGGTTCAGTACAGGGCATTCTCCTGAGTTCTGAGTTTGCATATTCTTAGGGCTTGAAATCCAGTTGGTGAAAACTGTCATCATTATTAATTGTCATCTATGGACTCTGGAATCAGTCCTGAATTTGGATTCTGGTGCTACTACCTAATAGCTGTGTAACTCTATTCAAGTTACTTAGCCTTTCTAAGCCTAAATTTTCTCATCTGTAAATTGGGGATAATCAACACAGTTGCCTTAAAGGGCTAGCCTGAAAGGACTATCATAAAGATAAAGTGGGATAATGCAGGTGAACTGCTTAGAACATAGTAAGCAATCACCACATTTCTAGAAATAATTAATAACACTGTACACCACCACCATTCACCACCCAGAGATCATCTTTAAGAGCTTTAGAATGGAATTAGGTTATGTGAAATTTTCAAGATCCCATTTTTTTTTCTTTTTATAACCATCCAGTTATCATAAAAGATAATTATGACTTTTCAAGTTTGTGATATCGTGACCTTTCCACAGCTTGCTGAGATTTTGGTGTCCCTCTCCTACACTGGGTTGATGTATATATATTCTTAAATGTCTTTCAAAGATCTTACTGGCTTTTATATGTTATAATAAACATTTCTAGGGTTGGGATTATTACAGTTACCAAATTCAATATTCTGTATTTCTGATGTTTGAAGCAGAATGGATAGGCAGAGGGGAAAAAAAGCCTCCCAGTAACCTCAGCAAAGATCTTCTGAGGCAGGCACACCTTTTTCACATCTATCTGTACTGTGTGTAGATAGAGAATGTGATGGCTCTGGCTGAGGGTTCTGGGGGTTTCAACACCATTTACCCCAAGTATGATTTCACACCCTGGAAAAGATGCATGTTCATCTGAGAGGTTTTACCCAGAAAGCCCACTCTCAGTTGTGCCTCTTTAGATCCCCTTAATCACAGCCTTTATGTTTGGGTATAATTGACCAACTACCTCTGGATTCAAAATTCCTGAAAACAAAACAAAATAAAACATCTTAAAAGAAACAGCAGAAACAGAGCCTTCCAGGAACCACATGATCTGTTAATATTGTTCTAGGACCGAGTGAAGCTATTTGGAAATCAATATTTAAACATTTTTATGAAGTGAGCCATATGTCAAATAAAACAGGACAAAAGGAGTGGGACTGTGAAGAAGGAAACAAACACAGAAGATCTGTTTATGGTGTCACTTCACATGTCTGTTTCCCTCTAGGCAAAGTTTTTTATTATTGTTGATGTGATTCCTTTTATTCTGTTGTCAGCACCACTAGAGCAGGTTAAGTAACAAATTATTCCGATTGTTGTTTTATATCCATATTGTATGTCTTCCCCGGTAAAGGCCTATTCATTTCGTGGTTATTAAAGTAATAGAATAACATCAGTGCAAGTCTGAAAAAGAGAAAGAAAAAAAAACCCCACCCTCTCAATCCCCTAACAGAGCAACTGTGTGGATGCTTCTCTTTTTTTATGGCTCTTAGGATGATTTTCTGCACAGGCTGTGCCACCAGGCTCGCTGAGTTTGCGTCTCTCCTCACCCTCTCACTAGCTGTTGGACCTTGGCCAAACTGTTTGAACTCTCTGTGTCTCAGTTTCCTCACCTGGCATGGGGCTTGACATGATTACTCAATAAATTGTAGTTATTGGGGGTGTTCTATTATTTTCTCCTGTGGTCTTCACAACAGCCTCGTGAAGTTACAGAGGTTAGTACTGGTTTTGTCTCTCCCAAGAAAACTGAGGATCGGAGAGGTTAAATGACATCCACAGTCTGGCTTCAGGTCTAGAGGTGTTTTTTTCAGACCAATGAGAAATGGTACCTGCTTCTGCTTCTTAAGAGATGCCTGCTATGGGACAAGATGGGACGCCACAGGAAGCACCTAATGTCATGTGTGACTTCACTGCCTTGCTGGAAATGTTTGACTCGAATGAATCAGGCCTTCCTCTGAAACCTCCAATTTATGAGACAGGAGAGGGATACAGGGGTCCTGGGGAATGGTACCATGAGGAAAAAGAAGCAAGCACATGCAGAGTATGAGACGCGCTACCATACCACATTAAAAAAAAAAACTAAGACCAGGTGAAAGAGTTGGGAGATTGTTCAAGATTAAAAGACACAAACAAAACCAATATGCATGGTCCATAATGCAATACTGATTTGAACCTAAAAGGAAATTTGAGAATTGAGTATGTTCAGAATATTTATAGATAACACTAGGAAACTACTGCTCGATTTCTCAGGTTTGATAATGGCAGGTGGTTATTTTTTGAAGATGTGTGTTGAAAAATTCAGGGGTAAATGGTTTTGATGTCTGTCATTTAAAATGATTTAGCAAAAAAAAATCGATAGAGCAAATATGACACATGCTATTGATTCTTGAATGTAGGTGGCAGGGTGGGTACATGGGGATCCTTGTACTATTTGTTCTACTTTTATGAATATTTGAAATTTTTCATAATAAAAAGCAAACAGGACAAACAAAAAGGGAATGTTTGGAAAGCAGAAACTGTGCATTAAAGTTCCAGAAATGCCACAGCGCCACATCCAAATGTCCACTCAGTGGTGGTGAAAAAAACAGCATATCTTACATAAGTGGGAGTTTCATGTGTATTTCAGAAGGCAAAGACACAAAAATCCTATATTCTATATGAAAAAAAAAACAAAAAACACCCTGTCCTCCAAAGGACATCTTCTCTATCCATTCCTATAAAGGACCAGACCTAAATTATCTGGTATGGGGACTGTATAGCATTTAGATGTACAATAAATGATGAGATGGTGTCAGCAATGTGTTTATAATGTTTACAGTTATCACCATATCCCTTCAGACATTGGAGCTCTAAGCAATTTTCTTTTTAAGAAGAGGATGGCTGATGAGTTGGGTAAAGATTAATCCATAAGCAGGGATAGAGCTAAGAAAAATCTATAGAATTGGACTCCCCTTTTCTGGGCACTGCTCTAAGCCATATGTGTACATGTGAGAAAGTTTGAGGAGGGTAAATGTATTCACCTCCAGGTTCATAAAATCTTTATTTTACTTTGAAGCCAAGTTGAAGGAAAATCGTGAGTTTTCATTTCATTCTCTAGCAGTTTCCAAAAATAACATCTTAAATATATACTTCTTAGACCAACCCACTACCCCAAGGATTTATTTTAAGCTAAGACACAACTGGAACTAAATAAACTTTAAATATTGGAGTGTAAAACTCAGAGTTAGAAAGAACCCTTCTAATCTCCCTGTCTATATTGCTCAAGGACACAGTGGTGCCCAGAGCTGTGCATAAGTGGCTTTTTCACTATTTGAGGGTTTCTGAATATAAATCTTTCTATGAAAAAAAAAATCTGTTTTCAAAGAAAAGCTCTTGATCCCTGAATATAGTAAAAATTTAGAATTCTAGGAGAGGACAAATTTTCCCCAAAATTATCCAGTTCTAAATCTCTCCCCTAGATCAGACATAAGAACCTGAGCAGATGTTGCAGAAATGACTTTTTCAAACAAAATGTACTGATGATTGTTTTATTGCTTCTGGGAACTTGAGGTACAAATCTTACAGGGGAAAATAATCATGTGGAAGAGCCTAAACATTTTCACCAACATTTTCCACAATTGCCCATATTGTGACTGACAAATTTTCCAGAGAAATTCCTTGTGACTCAAACTTTGAAAATCCCACAGCCACTTCTCTTTCAGATCTGTTGATTTAGCACTGTGAAGAGGCTGGACTAATGTTCCATCTACAGAGAAAGAATTAATTCCATGTAATAGATATAAATCCTCTGAAATGATCCTTCACCCGACAGTTTTCCAAACAGTTTAAGCAGAAGCATCACATACTTGGGCCATTCTAACTCACTCATCTAGAGAGGAACATTTCTGGGCAAAACCCAGATGTTTTCCGACTTACCTGTTTGTTCATGCTCTTTCAGAGGCTCTTGCCACTGTAATAATTCATCAATGGTGGTTACTCAGCTCCATGAGCATGGCATCGGGCTGGAGCTGGAATAGGGCAGGGGCCCTCCCCTCTCTTTGCTTACAGTTTCTCAAGGACAGGAAATAACACAAAATAGTAGGTAAGTGAAGTTGGGCTACATGCACTCTTCTAATTTATTAACTGTGGAACAGCCAAAGAAAGTCTGAGGTCTCTGAATTGAGTCTTGGAAAATACATTAGGCCAGGATAACGTGTGAGATTGAGCTGCTGATAGCTACCATTTATTGGGCACTTGGACCATGCCAGGCACTGGACTATGCATTTTACAGATATTCCTCATTTAACCTTCAAAACATCTTATGAAGTGAGTTTTATTATCCCAAGTTTTACATAGGAAGCAACAGTTTCAGCAGGTTGAAGAACTTTCCCAAAGTCACTGCTAGTAAGAGGCAGTGCAGATATGGGAACTGCCCTGAACCGTGATCCTCTGCAAGGAGAGGTGGGGAGGAACGAGTCATGGGAAAATGGGGCAAGGCTCTCCCCTGTTCTCAGGCCCTCACAGCTGTGGGGAAGCCAGTGGTGATGTGTGTAACCTCAGTCACAAAGCCAAAGTGTTTGCGTCTCATCATCGTCCTGTTTTTCTATTCCACCAAGATCTGAAAAGACTTCTTAAGGTGACTTAAGTCAGGGATGAAAGAGGGGATGATGGAATCTGCTTCTGTCCTCACAGTCACATAGAGCAAGTATCTGTCCCCACCTCACAGTGAGATTTAGGATTGCTTTCAGTTCTGGGGGGTCTAATTTAGGAAGCAAGGTGTGTGTATGTGTGTGTGCAGGAAAACTGTGCCCAGTTTAATGCCCAGTGCTAAGAGGATATCAAAGACTATGTCCCAGCCCAGACCTGCAGAGAGCAGTGCTGGGTAGATAGAACAGGGCATTCTTGCCTCACTTCAGGTCCTGGCTCCTGCAGTCCCCAGCTGCTGGTCCACATTGAGGTGTAGAGAGAGATGTAGATCCCACAAGCTCCCATAGTCTACTTTGATTCCTCCAAGGGAAAGGTCTTGGTGCTGCTACTAATTCTTTGCCTGACCTCAGAAAACTCACCTTGCATCTCTGGACCTCTCAGCTTCCTCACCTGTCAATAGAACAGGTACATCTAATGATCCCAAGAGCCCTCCCGATTTGGGATTCTTTAACTCCTATGTCAAGTCTGGATTCCTCTCCACGCCGGGGGCTGGGGGTTGCCTCAGACCTCACCCTGGGGTCCGTTTATGCCTCCCCTGGGAACAGCCACCCAGACCCCACCTCTCTTGCCAACTGTTTGGTGGTGTAATCACGCCCAAGTGAGCGATGGCAATGAAACTTTGGAGGGGAGGGGAAGGGGGAAAAGGTGCTGTTGAAGACAAGGAGGGCTTTCATTCCCTCCATTAATTTTCTATCACGTGCCTACTAAGTGCTAAGCACTGTTCTAAAACAGTTCTAAGCAGACATATTCTCTGCTATCACGGGATTTAAATTCCCAGAATTTAAGCATTAAATTCTTTAGCATTCAACAGTGAGTAATTAAAAGAGTGTGGAGAATTGGTATGAAGAGCTGCGTCCTCCTGTTTTCCTTGACTCCTGTCTCTCCTTTCTGGCGTTTCTATCAAACGAATCTTCTTAAAACACCCGAGGCTCAGATGCCTGTAATGTGTTTCCCTTGTAGCTTTAACCCTGTGATGAATTCCAGGCCTCCAGCTCCCCGCGGAACCCCTCTGCATGCCCCCGTGCCTACTTTCCATCCTTTTATCCACCTAGTCACCTGTCCGGGCCCTTCAACCAAATTTGTCTCCTCATGGGTTCGTTATCACTTCCTGAGTTTTTGTGTTTCCATATGTCTTTTTGTTCTTATAAAGATTTAGTGGTTAGATTTTTTTAATGTACTGAAGTAGTGCACACAACTTTAAGAAGTGAAACAATGCAGCTGTATTGTGTGTTTGCACATATGTATTATAATGTGTTAGCACAGCTTCATTCCCCTCCATTTCCTGCCCTCTGAGGTAACTACCTTTTGTGTGTGTTTTTGCCAATTTACAGGAAATACAGGATACCCAAGTCACAGGATAATACAGAGACCCTCCATACACTCTGTACTCAGATTCACCAATTTGTAACATTTGGACACAGTTTTGTTCTGCCTTCTCTCTCTCTCTTTTTTCTACATACACACATATTGTTATTTAGTTTTTCTGCACTATTGAAATAGTTTGCAGGCATCATGCCTTTTAATGTTTTGATGTGTTTTTTCCTAAAAAAAAGCATACCCTCAACATAGCTATCAACTTGAGAAGTTTAACACTGATACAATACTTTTAATTATGTCCATACTCAAATTTGCCAATTGACCCAATTATGCCTTGTATAATTTTTTTTCCCATCCAGTACAGGATCTGGTCCAGGATAATATATGACATTTACTTTTCATGCTTCTTTATTCTCCTTTAATCGGGAATCTCAGTTTGTCTTTTATGCCAATGACAGTTTTGAAGAATAAAGGCCAGTTTGATTTAGTTTTTAATAATAAAATATTTTATATAAAATATAAAATAATAAAAGGTTTTATAATTTATATATATATTTATATTTTAATAATAAAATATTTGAGTCTGTCTGATGTTTTTCCATATCTTTTACAATGTCATTTCAATATCTGGAAATGCCTTTCTTTCTTCCCAAGTCTCACTTGTCCTTCTAGGCTCAGTTATAATCCTTTCTCCCCTGGCCCTTACTAGAGTCCAAGGAGTACCTTTTGGACTTCTTTACATCTGCCACAGCACCCAGCCCTATGCTTAGCACATACAGGGCAATTAATAAATATTTGCTGATTGATTGATATGGGGCTGAGACATGAGTATTGTCTGCTACAGAGACAGAACTCATCGTGTAGGCTTAGCAAGGCAAGATTGGTATCTTTGCTGCTGATTGCTTCTGGGGTTTTGCAATTATTGAGGTAAATTTTGGATTCAAAATGATCCTTAGCTATAGATTTGCCATACTGTGGAACTGTCGGGAGGCTGATGTTTTCAAACAAGTTTTACAATGGATAATTAAGAGTATGAAATAAAAAGTACTTTTTCCCTACTATGAAACTGTCAGGAGGCTGATGTTTTCAAACAAGTTTTACAATGGATAATTAAGAGTATGAAATAAAAAGTACTTTTTCCCTACTATGACATTCCTCCCAATTTTAGTAAACTGGAAAAGTGTAAAGTTCAACAAAAAGTTTTGGAGACTAATGATTCAAACTGCAATCCAGTATATTCCAAGACAGCCTGTCTTTGTATTATGAGTGTTCAGAAGGTTGAAGAAGGCTAGTTGGTTTAGAGACTAGGCCCTACAGAGGAGATGCTGAATTCTAAGTTGAGAAGAATGCTTTCATACTAAGCACTATCCATTTGTCAACATCAAACAAACCTTTTTGCCCTTGCCTGAGAAGTATGACACTGTTATCAAGTCTTGGTAAATGTTGAAAATCGCATGGTTGTTCAATGCCTCCATGTGGTAGAAAAAATAATTTAGTTCTGTCCTAGCTTCCTGTGATAGCAACATTCAGGACCAAACAAGTCTGACAATGCTTAGGGTCCTTCAAAGGGATCAGTGATTTTTTTTTTTTAAAGGCCTATGGAAAATGACCCAAATTGAAGATAAAGCCCCAGAGCTCATTAGGCTTCATGGAATTGACTCTTCTTTGGGAACCTTCCTTATTTTTCTGTAAAAGGAGTGCACTTTTCAGGTAAGGAGCATCATGAAAGCAGGTGGGCTTAAATCTGCAGTGAACCCATCTTTTCAGAAAGGCTTTATAGAAATTATTTTTAAATTCCAAACATTAGATTTTTTTTTCTTTTGACCAAAAAAGGAAATCCTTTCTATCTAGGTATAGGTAAGCTTAAAAACCGATATTAACTAATGTTAGTTTGCTTGACAATTCTTTGGGTGTGAAATTGGCCGAAGAGAATGGTCACCTTTATGAACTATTTGAAGTTCAGTGTCAGCGACATGTCAAAAACAGAAGTGCTCAAAAGTTGGCCTGGGTCTCTTTCTTCTGAATCAACCATATCATTGCACTTCCTAGCGCTTGGTCAGCACTTTGATCTTCAAGTGCTTCTCCTTAAAAGTACTTGATACTCTAAAGATGGCTTGAAGAAGAGCCTTGGATCATTCTGAGAATCAGGACTATGAATTAGAAAAACTGAAGCCCACTTTCTCAAAGCCCATGGATACCACAGTGTTGCAGGACTGGATGCATCTTTTAAATGTAAATTGAGCATTCTTATCAAAGTATAGAATGTGTATGTTATGTATGCATTGACACTACCAGCTGGTTGGGGGAAGGGGATAGAGGAATATTTTCTGGCCATACCCTTTGGGTTTCCTTCTGATGATTTGGCATGAAAATATATTATTTCCTATTTAATATGAATCCATAAATGTGACATAAATAAATAATGAGGATTATTCTCCAAATGGGGAGTAGGGAACTTCAAGAGTGGTCATGAACTGGCTCAAGTAAATGTTATAAAATTGGTGATTCCCTTAACTTGCTTCCATCTTTCCAGTTTCCCAACTGCCTTGGTTGTTAATATGTTCTTGAAAACATTGTCAGCATTCTTTTATAGTTCATGTATTTTCCTTTAATGTAGTTGAGGCTCTTCCCCACCCCTCAATATTGCCAGAACTGAGAAAATAATCTGTGGGCAGCAGGGGCCATGGCCACAATTTTGTAACCAGTTTACTGCATGGCCTTGGATAAGACATATTGCTTTCTTTGCCTTCATTTCTTCAGCCGGAATTAGAGGAGTCTGAACTGAAAGATATCTTAGGCCCAGCCCTGTTCAGTAAATAAAATCCTATGATTTTTTGACCCTTTCTCCTAGAATCCTTAATCTTGTCATCAATTGTAAGTCATAAAGACCCCACATCCTAACAAAATGCCTGAGAAGTAGGACCCGGGTGGGATTATTAATAATTTACTTTGTAGAATGGTTAACAAACCATGTTTATTATAGATACATGTTTGACCCTTCTAACAACTTTGCCAGTGAGTACCACACAGGTATTCTGGCTCTTGATAGATGAGGAAACAGGCACCAAGAGATCAATTTAGCTCCTTAGGCCTTGCAGTTCATGAGCAGAAGAGCTAGCTAAAAGGTTGCAAATGCATTTTTGTTTTTTAGGACTGAGACAACTGTATATTTAAAATAATCTGACATAAAGATTAGTCTTTGGAGAGCAGTGGATCTTTTCTAAACATTTTGAGGTTTTTAGGCCCCCTTACTATGTTGTTCTGAAACCATAACGCACTAACCAGGGTTAGAGATAAGAAGGATTCCTACACACAAAAGCAGACTGGTGTCCTTCCAGACTGGTGGTTGGGAAAGCACTTCCCTGTTGAGGAGGAGCCCTTGGACTACATGATTTATTTCTTAGTCCAATCCAAGCTTCAACAATAAAGCACAAAATGCTACAGTCAGTTCTTTTTAAAAAATTATTATAGTTAGTATCCAAGTCTATGATTTATGCAAACCAATATTAAAGAAAAATTCACCCACTGTCCTAGTCATGTCGGCAAATTAAGCCTTTTATTTTCCTCTGCTTTCTGCCAGCTTTCATCTTTATACATACACGATTTTTTATTGGTTGTATTCATAGTGTTAGACATGTATTTTGTAGTATCAGAAACCCGAATTTTGGTAAGAGAAAGCCTCAATTTTAGTAATAGTCATTATATTTTTTTTCTTCATCCTGACTCGGTTTATTTCATGATTGCTTTTTGTTTGCTCTTGAACTGATATCTTTCTCATCAGAAGTATAAAAAGTATACAACCTGGCTTTAAGGAGATTTTTGTTTGGTTTTCAAATCATATACACCAGGGAATGTCATTATTTTTATATGCTCTACCAGGCTCCTGAAACCCAACACTTACGTCTGGGGGTCTTTTCAAAAGTTTCTATGCATTTGAATGACTGAGAGATAGACAGCTCTGTCCAGAGGTATGAAATTGGAGGCTGAAATGATGACCTATTAAGTTTTATCCAGCTTTTGGACTCTCTGCTTCTGTGACAATTCCTGCTCAATACAGGTTTCCTGGTAAAGATGAAGCAAGAAGTATGCACACTTACTTTTTGAGTCTTGATAAAGTTGGAGTTTCACGTTGAGGGCTATAAGGAGGTTAGGTGGGTGGTAAGAATGTTTGTTTTTCTGGGTAGTGTATATATACGCCAGAGAGCTTAATAATATCTTGTCCGTGTTGTCCAGCTGTAGCTGAAGTCTGTTGCCATGGAAAAGGATGGCGATTTGAATGAGATAATTTAGAGTGGCCTATGGAAATCTGACTGGGCTTGTCCTTAATGTAACAGCCCTTGTGTGTGTGGCATTGAACCTATCGCTTCAGTTTCCTTCAGCTGAAATGACAAATAAACGAGAGACTTAACTGTAATTGGATGGCTGCTGCTTTTGTTTTGGATGGCTTAATGTTAAAAAAAATTAATCATAGTGAAAGTGTTAAAGAACAATTCGAAAGAATTACGGAGTGATTATTCTAAAAATATGATTTTTTGAATAGCATTTGTATTGTAGTTGAAGAAGGTAAAGAGGTCTCCAAAACTTTTAATCTAATTTCCAGAGATCAAACTTTCTATCTAAAGTCAATTGACATAAAAAATTCCAAAGCCAGTTTAATTCCGTAGTGTAGGGCTTATGCCCACTTAACTTCTCACATTTGTAAGCCTGTTACACGTTGGTTTTACTTGTCACGAAATCCTTTGTATCGCTCTTATAAAACACCACCAGCTTCCTATAAAAGTGACTGGAAGAATCTCAAATTGTAAAATTGCACGTGTCTGAGCAGAAAACTCCTAGTTCGGGATTTTCTCAAAGGCTTTAATCGACCTCTGCTTCTAGCAGGTAAACTGCCAGAGGCAGAAGCCAGTGTCAGCCCAAAGGAACACCCTGTTCGGGGATTTCTCTTTTCCTCTTAAACCGAACACTTTTTAGGGCGAGTTCCTGCATTCTCTAGTCCAAAGTCCTAGCCACCAGACTACCATCTTTTTCACCAACTTGCCACCCCCCCCACTTTTCCAAACGCCCTTATTGAGAAAAAACTTCCTTTCGTGACACCCCTATTCCATTTAACTCCAATTGCTCCGAGTGCCCCCCATTTCGGGACGGCTGCCCCTCTCCGACCGGGCCCCAGGTCCTCCGACCACTTGAGAGAGACTCACACCCCTCGCCGCTCCCCGGTGTCCGAGGAGGCGCCGGGTGCGGGTGCGGGTGGGGAAGGGCCGGGCTTCCCGGGCCCCGCGTCCGGCCCGCGGCCCCGGAGGGGCCCAGGGGCGGGGAGGGGGCGCGGAGCGCGGGCGGGTGGGCCCGGGCCGGGGGGGGGCGGTGCGGGCGGGGCAAGGGAGGGGAGGAGTGTGGAGCGTGTGCGGCTGGGGAAGCCATTGCCTGTTTAATAGTTGCTGGTGCTGCACTTCCGCTTCGCTCCCAGCGAGAGAGACACGAGTGGCCAGGCCCAGCCGCAGCCGCAGCAGCAGCCGCCGCGGCGGCACGGAGCAGCCAGACACAAAGAGAGGTGCGGGGATCCCCCCGGCCGCCCGCCGCCCCCCGGCTGCGACGCCGGGCCTCGGGGACACCCCTCGCCGCCTCCGCGACCCGCGCCGCCCGGGCCGCGGGGCACGGGGCCGGGGAGCCGCGAGGGTCCGGGCCGCCGGGCGGGGGATGGGCCGGGACCCCGGGCCGCCCGGGGTGCGGGGGCCGCCCGCGTCGGGGCGGGGGGCATTGCGGCTCGAACTGTCAGCGCGGCCCCGGGAGCCCCCCACGGGCCACCAAGGGGCCGGGAGCGGGGGAGGGGGAGCCGGGGAGCCCCGTTTCCCCCGGCGTGGGGGCCCGCGGGGATTCACCCCTCCGGGGCGGACGGGCTCATTGTTGTTCCTTCGCTGAGGAGGCCGAACGCCCCCCATCCGGCACCCTACCCCCACCAGGGGTGGCAGTCGGGCGCGTGCCCGGGACCCCCGAGGGGGGCGGCCGACGGGGCGGCGTCGGGGCGCGGCGCGGGGGCCTCAGGCCTGGGCGCCCCTGCCCCCCGCCGGCCTCTCCCTTCCCCCACCGGCCCCGCTCTCCGCCTCCGTCCCCCCGTTTCGGCTTCCTCCCTTACTCCGTACCGCCCTCCTCTCTCCCGACCCCGCCGAACTCTGCTCCTGGCCCCGCAGTTTCTCCCTGCACCCCCACCCTCCGGGACCCCCGGGTAGCCTACCAAAACAGCCTCGAGGCCGGCCACCGCCGGGACCTAACCTTCGAGCCCCGCCGTGGCGCCCCGCGCCCCCGTCGGCCCGGTTTCTCCCCTCCCTGCCCATAGGGAGCCCCGGGGGGCGAGGGAGGGGCCGCTCGCTTTGCTCCAGACGGTTTTCCCACTGCGTCCCCCGCTTGGGGCCAAAAATAAACAAACAAGCCGCGTCCGATTTGCAAAAGCCTTAATGGGCCTGAACACTTTGAAAAGCTAGTGGAGGGCGGTGGGCGGTGGGCGGCGGGCTGCACCCCCGGCCAAAGCCCTTCTGACAGCCCCCGAGTGTCTTATTTACACTGGCTATGTGGTCAGTGTTTCTGTTTTGTTTCTCCCCCTGCAGGGGCTGTTTGCGGGGTGGGGTGGGGGGTTCGCTATGTCGGATGACGATTCGAGGGCTAGCACCAGCTCCTCCTCATCTACGTCCTCCAACCAGCAAGCCGAGAAGGAAACAAACACCCCCAAGAAGAAGGAGAGTAAAGTCAGCATGAGCAAAAACTCCAAACTCCTTTCCACCAGCGCCAAGAGGTACCGTACTCGCTACCCACCCCCACTCCCAACAACGCCCAGGCTTCCTATTTTCCAAACTGCCTTGTGCTGCATTTGGTTCGACTCTCAACGAGGGGTAGCTTAATGCTCCTCAAGGTTTATGTATTCTTAAATATGAAAAAGGGCCTTGGATACTCTAATTATTTTTCGCTATTGCTGCTTGTTTTTTTCCTTGTAATCATTGCCCACATGCAGCTGTTGTAGCATGTCTCTCCCATTTCTTGCTCAAGTTCGAAGGAATCCTCATTACTTTTATTAAGGGCTCCCAAATCTGATTTCAAATTACTTGTCCTGATAATCACTAATCTCTGACCCTCCCCAAGGGTGTCTTCCTACTTAATTACTAATACCTGCCCAGACAACCCTATCAAAATGAATTCTCTTAATGTCTTACTTCCTCTTCACCTGTTGCACACAGGATCTTTTGTGAATAGAGTTTTCTTCACAAATTGCATAAGGAAAAAATAACTCATATTGGCTGGGTAAAAAATTTAATAGATGGAGAGAGTTGTTTTTGGGTGGAATTTAGAGTTTTTTTTCTGATTTGGAGAATTAAAGCAAATGAATGAATCAACAAATAATGTAAAATGGTTAATCCAGGGGCTTTTTGTTCTCTTTAAGTGCTAACCCAGAAAGATAGTAAGGAATCCAAATGGTGGGTTAGATATCTTCCTTAAAAGAATATAAAATAAGGTGGAACATTAAAAAAAGATGGAACATGACGCTCTAGATCTCACCACTGAGTAGTGAACTCAGATCTTGGAATTGAAAGTTCTGTCATTCTCCCTGACTAGAAATTTGAATCTTGGAATTGAAAGTTCTGTCATTCTCCCTGACTAGAAATTTGAAAAGTTGGTGAAGTGCTCTGGTGACCCAACCATGGGCAGATGAAGAGACTTTAGCTTATTTTAAATAGTGTAGGGGCCTGGATTTAAGTGGCAAGATTGTTCTCATTTCAGAGGGTTGGTTTGATTGCATCTCAGCTTCCCAGGAGTCCCAACCAACCCTCATCGAATTAACCATGTGCTTCTTCTCCCAGAACCTGGCATGTACCCTGCCCACTTTGGATGGGGCCTTCCTTTAGCATATTACCTCCTGTCCCCCCAACAGTGTCTGGGCTCCCTGATCCACTTTTGGGACAGCTTTTGGCCTGACATAAGGCAGGATATTTGCTTTAGGTCATCAGTATTTTAATATTTTGATGGCTATCCCTAATGTACATGAATATATTTTGGGGTATGGCACAGGGATCAAATATAGAATAGTCTGCTTTGGGTCAGCAAATTACAGAGGGGGATTTTTCATTAGACAAAATTTGTCTGTTGATGCTAAGGAAGTTAAAAACTTACTTGGAGCTGCCTGAGAAAAAGATGGTAGGTGTAAAACAAATGAAAGTTGGTAAGCTGCAACTAGTAATTTTACCTATAAAGTTAACATCAGTTTAGGTTCTTGGATATATTGCTGAAAGAGTACCTTGTTAGTGTTAAAGCAGAGGTAAGATTAACAGTAAAGGTTAACAAATGAAGAGGGACACTATCAGGGAAAGAATAAAGGTAGTAATATTGATAGTGGGATCCTCTAGAAGCTGCTCTGTGAAATACATTGATTTTGAAGAGAGGTGTAACCCATAGAATTGGAAGGAGCATAACACAATAGGAGATAGAATGAAAGGGAAGCCTGAATTGGCAGACAGGTTACTTAACTACATCCTGGAAAGTGGTTTCTAGTCCACTGGGAGAGGAAAGCCCCGTTGAGAGTGTCTGGACAAGAATTGCATATATAAGTGTTAGAAATCTTTTGCCAGTACTCTGGAAATAGTGCTCATGTTTGTTGTAGAGATTAAGTGGATAAAGCTGTTTGGTATTGCACTTTTCAGGCATTAAAGAAGCAACTACCTTTTTTAGGGAATATTTTACAGTAGAGGTTGGGTGGGCAAGGAGAAATGAAGTCATGTATTTTTATAGAAGTGCTCATGGGGAAGCACTTATATAGCACATGGGTCTTCACATGCAGCCATTCTAATAGATGCAGGGAAAGATCAGGAAACCCAGGTCCCAGACTTCTAGTCCTAACATACAGTGAGTCAAACAGCAGGTATGCCAGAATCTCAGAACTGAAATGCTTATTGGTAGCAGTAGAATCTAGTAGGACCCAAATACCTACATGCTACTGGAGCCTGTGAGCAAACACCTTTCTAAAGTTGATGGGATTTGTAGGAAATGTCCTGGTAGCAAGGCTCAAAGAACTTCCCCCAGTCATCATCCTTAATTTCTCTTATACAGGGGTTAAAAAACGCCTTCCAAAACCTATATCCCACAGGATCCTGCCATTCTGTCTTCCTACCTTCAGTAAAACCTTGGGAGGAAGGGGAAAGGTTTTCAGTAAAACCTTGGGAAAGGGGAAAGCGTCCATTGTGATTCAGATTGCCCTTAGAACGTGTGTTGTTGTTGTTTTTTTTTTTACTACTGGCTGCCTTGGTGAGATTTTTAAGTTGTAACATAACCCTTTAGGGCTTTATATGATAGGAGCTGAAAAGGTTATAAAAATAGAAGGCACCGTTTGAACGGTGGAAGAGACTTAAAGGCCCCAAACTTGGTTGTATTAATTGATGCTCTAAGCGCCTAGGTAAGAAGACAAAGGCCAGGGCTTGTGCGACCTGCTTGGCGTTGGCCTAGGAGTGGGGATGGGGCTCTTTGTGAAGTCGCGGGTTGGTGCGGGGATACAGTGCTTAGGGGGGTGCGGTACTGGGCTCTGTGCCCAGTGTAGGTTGGAGAAGGAACGGGGCAGACCCGGGGAAGTTGGAGGATGTCCGGGAAAAGGCAGGGCCGGAAGGGTGGGTTGCGAGTCCGAGAGCGCGCGGACGGGAGGCCGGCCGGGTGCACCTGCGCGGGCCGGGACTGGTGGCCGGCCTGCTGCTGCGCGGGCGGGCCTCTTGGCGCCGCGTCGGGGCTGCAGGGTGCGGGGCGCGGTGCAGGCGGCCTGGGGAGGCTCCGAGCTCCCCAGCGCGGGTCCTTCCCACTCCGGACCCGCAGCTGGACCCGCGCGGCCCGAGCCGTCCGTGCGCGCGAGGTAGGAGGCGGTGGCCGGCCCGCCCGAGGGTCCGCCCGCGGCCTGCGCCGCAGAGCTCCCCGCGACGCGGGCAGGGCCCTAGGGGCCCGCAGGGAGCGGCCATGTTGGCTTCGTCACCGAGGACGCGGGGCGGCCGGGGGAAGGGCGGCCGGCCGAGGTGCTGGGGTGACCCCGCGGGGCGCGCCCTGGCCGCCCGGAGCTCCCTGGCCCGGGGAGGGGCGGGGCAGGGGAAGCCGAGTGTGTCCTGACACACGATACCACAGTTCAGAAACTCGTCTGCGAGTGGGGAGCCTTAAAATGATTTCCTGTACGAGGGGACTTAGTGTGCCAGGCAAGCCTGGAACCCAGACGCAGGAGACGAGCAGCAGAGACCCCGGACCGCCCAGGTCTCTGCCTCTGGGGAAGAGTGTTTCCCTAAACCGCGGCACTGGAGCTTCTGGTGAGCGATGTTCCTGCTCTGTCTGTGGGGTCCATCCAGTTCTCTTGCAGGCGGGTAGGTTTCCCCGAGCCCTATGCGCTCAGGTGGGCTGCTACCAGTGCCTTAGTGTCTGTTTCTCTCTCCCCCGACTCCAGGATTCAGAAGGAATTGGCAGACATCACTTTAGACCCTCCACCTAACTGCAGGTGAGCTGCTTTTCGATTTTTTTTATCTTTAAAATTCTTCTAATCTTTACCTTGGGATTTTTCTTATTAGAAACTTTTATTCTTCGGTTAGTACTTGTTTTGATGCCAACATGTAAGTCGGGGCTGAAACGTATTAACCTGAGTAATGTTTCTATGAGCCTCTTGACAATTTCAGTGCTATGCTGAAGAGAAATAATATGTTTATTTGGAGTGAACACTTTTACATATGTGAAGTAGAACTGTAAAATTAATTTAAAGACGATGCTTGCCTAACTGTGGATCTTTGATATGTCATTAAGGATAGTGTGAAACTTCCTAGATGTTTAGGTACATTTCGGTTTAGAAAATTGCTTTGCTGTCTTAATCTGTTACTCAAGCTCTGTACTAAGTTAATAGAGCATAGAGTTCGGTCAAACACTGGGTCCTCAAGTTTATTTTATTCATATATATGAATAAATTTTGTGTTGGACTTTGGCAGACCAAAATTATATTCAGGATATAATTTGTGGCTTTGACAAAAAGATTTTATTTTGAATTATTTTACAAATTGAACCTTTTCCATAGGGGTGTTTTCCTCCATATCGCTTCACTCAGACTGTAAATGTATGTGTGTTTCAGTTTCAAACAGTTTGATTCCAACCTTTGAAGATTTTGTTGGTCATTTGGTTTTATTTAGAATAGCTGTTTTGCTACTGTTAAGTCAAGGTGGAAGACTTGATGATTTTATTAAATCAACAGTGAAGTGAGGAAAGACTTACATGTTTTAGTAGAATCATTTATTTAAGGGAGATTAATTATTCAGTTCGATTACTCCCATAGTTTAAAAATTATATATTAACATTTAACCGAATTCTCAGTTCTCGGGGTTGGCAGTGGAATAGAATGTGGGATTTCAGAAGGGTTCTAAACTTGTAGAGGTAGAAGTTACCGAAGAGAAAGTGTTCAGTGGCCATACACAGAATTTGAAATAAGCATGTGGAAATACTCGTTGAGAAGCTAAATGAAATATTTTTCTTATTAACACTGTTCTGAACTGTGGATGATGAACTCAATGGGAACTTGAATACTGCCATTTGGTTGTATATGTTCCTAATGTTGGTCAGGTGTTGGATATTTTTTGGTAAAATTTTGCCCTGTTTTGTAAGGAAAAGTCATTTGGAGTTTGAAATGCTCTTAAACTATAGTTAGTAACTGAGCTACTTAATCGTTTTGAAGATTTTTCTCATGGCTCTTAAGAATCTCTCAGGCTGTTGAGAAAGTGGAGAAATGGGGAAGGCTTTTAGGCTGTGATGTTTTCCTTTTATATTTCAGTGGAGTTGTTGAGGTGAGAGCTCTAGCTTCCTGGGATGGTGTGGAATCCATGGGCCTTCTGCACGCAGATCTGCCCTGTGTGGTTGTTGCTCATTTGGTATCATGTTTCCTCCATGTGTCTCCTTTGTGCATTCAGACAACTTTGGCTGATCCAGTTATAAAGTTTTTAAAGCATGGGTTCAAAACTAATACATCAAAACATAATGGCTTTCTTGCAAATAAGTGCAATCACACTTAAAATTATAAACAATTTGAAGGTTTTCATGGAATTAATCACTTAAAAAAAAATAGGGTAAGTGCATTTTAGTTTCACACTGCGTTAGCTCAGTTCATGTGTGAGAGCTTTGCCCTGCAGAACACTTGGACCGTTTTTAACCTTGGAAGCCGTCCTTCAAGGTGAAACCTTTGAAAAATTACCTGTGCTCAGGTGAAGCACCAACCTGGATGGCTAGTGGATGGGTGGTTGGTGGTGAGGAGCCGAACTTCGATATACTTAAACAATTTTGAAAAAAAACTCTTGGATTTCAGAGAAAATACCAGGCATCTTTATTTTCTCTCACCTCAATCTTTATACATTCTAAGAGAATGTATATTATGTTGACTTTTAAAACTAAAAGACTGCTTTATTTTCTGAGGACATTTTCTATTAGGGCTGCTTCAGTAATATGAATTACAATTCCTACTTTTGGTTGGCTGGCTAGTGTTACTAAATGTTAGGCAGTAATCCCAACATTCAGCTAACTTATATGAGTTTCATCTTTATGTTTTGTGTTGATACCTTGTGGGACTGAATTAGTATTTTAATGTATGTTATTATTTGAGATGGAAATAATTATTTTGGATATACTTTTTGAAGTCAGCTTCCAGCTAAAATGTATTCATTAATTGATATATTGAATGCAGCCCAATCAGTTTTTATTATTTTTAAAATCTTAGCATGAGAGCTTTAGCCTGGTTCTTAGGAAATTGTAATTTCATCAACTATAAATTCTATTTTGAAGGAATTAAATAATTGGCATTCAATTTATGTTATCACGGATTAATCCTTCCTAGGACTGCCTTTCTTCAGTCTCTATTTAGCAAGTGGTTTTAAATATAAACAAATTACTTTATTAAAATACAGCATTTGGCACATAGTAACCTCTCAGTAAACAGTTGTTTATTGCAATCAGTGGGAGAATTGATTTTCTTCAAGACGCTTTGCTGGTGTTCAGTAATTTTAACACTTGGCAAAATGTTTGGATTTGAAGTTACTGAACTTGAGAGAAATGCAATTGCTAAATATGTGAAAAATGTGTGAGCACATAAAGTCAAGTCTTCAGTGTTGTAAATTATGTTGAGTAGTTTTTTTTAAAGAACAAAATGCAGGTTATCTTCAGTGACCAGGTCAAAAATATTTTAAGATATTTTTTAAAAGCTTTATATTGCCATAAAAATAAATTTTTTTGGTAACTCAGCTATTTGATTATATGCATAGAGACAGATGACATAGTCTCCTACTTCATGAACTTTGTATTTGTTTGGGCCATTTTCCCCTGCATTTTGGCTTTATTTGTTAAGGAGAAAAATCGTGTCATAACTATTGCAGTGATTTCCTAGAGTATGTCCCATCTCGGGTTGTAAAGTTACGCCTTTTAGATAGATGGTGAACTCTGGGCCCTTGGAGTCAGCTTTGCAACTCTTACTTCGTTCCTACTGCCTGAGCTTTGCTAAATGGACTAGTTATAACTACGTAACTAATCTGTAGACAGTATGTCTGCACATAATAAATGACATTTTTGTCCAAGTCCTTTAAACTTAACTTGATTTTTTTTACTTGATATATTGGTATTACGAGTAGACTACTCATATAGTGAATTGAGTAAAAAGTTTGGATTTTGAGGGGAGGGCTGTTTTAGGATACAGTGTCTGAGAAGTCAAACATTTCAAGCATGGTGAAGAATAATAAATTCCTTTTATATGATTATTACATTTTGATTATTATTTTTCTATTTCCTATATATAGGAATGTAAACCTAATAAGTCATGCTTTTTATTTTTCTGAGACAATATCATGTAATCAGATTTATCTGGTTCTAAAGTTGTATAGCTAAGTCTTAATGGTACTGACACTTTCCTGAAGATGATTTAAAGGTAAAGTGAAAAGCATTAAGAGAAAATGTAATACATTTGTCTTACGTTTTCTTAACTTTGTTTTCCTTATTTACAAGGGCTGAATACCTACCTGCCTTGCCTTCCTCACAGTGTTATGAAGTTCAAATGAGATTAGAAACTGCTGTATGTGATAGATGGTGATTTTATTAGAATTGCCCATTTGGCTCCTTTCAGTAGTTCAGCTTTATTACTGACATTGCCTTTTATAGCTTGTACTTTAAATACAACTTTAAGTCATTACGCAATAATACATGAATGCATGTTTTTGAAAAGTTGTACTGCAGAAGTTGTGGAGTAAAATGTGAAAGATCCCCTTCATAACCTCTTCTGATCTTGCCCCTAGTACAGAGATGCTCAGTAAGAACTGTGTGTGTATCCCCTCTTTGAGAGAGTTTCTGTGAATTTACATTGTTGTGTTTTCCCTGTTTTGCAAAATCTCTTGGAATTGGTGGTGTTAATAATGAGATGTCAGTTTGGAAATCCCCAGCTGCAGACCTTGGAATGAAAAGCGATCCTTTCCTTTCAACAATAAGGGCTTATACATCTCATCCAAGATCAGCATGTTTTAAATGGTTGTTTTGGTATAAGAATGGGTTTAACAGAAGTCATCCTTTATAAAATCCTGTGTCTCACCTGCTGAAAAATATCCTTTTTATGTATCTTTCATTCATCTGATGTTACTAATAGTTATTAAGGATATAAATGTGACTTCACCATGAATGATGTTTTGTTTCATGGTAATTTTTTTTGGAGAATTACCACTGCAGTGTTCATGCCTTTATGTGCAGAAAGGCAGTCTTGAAAAATAGAACCTAGAGACTGGAGTGCCAACACAAAACAGCACCAAAACTAGGGTCAGGTTCCTGGAAATTAGATCACCTGGAGCCCAGATGAGTGGGAAGGAAGGAAATCTGTCTAGAAGTGAGTCGCTTACTAAAGAAGTAGGGACTCTGTGGCTGTTGTGTTTATCACAAGACCATGTATCTGGATTAGAAAATCATTCTGCCATTGTTCCTCAAAAAGCTAAACAGAATTACTGTGTCACTTCGCAGTTTCACTACTAGTGAAAGGATTGATACCCCAAAGGATTGAAGACAGGGACTCAGATTCATGTCAGTGTTCATAGCATCCATGATAGCCAGAACATGGAAACAGCCCAGGAGCCCTTTAGCAGATGAGTAGATAAAATGTGGTGTGTATACACACATAGAAATATTATTCAGCCATAAAAGGAATGAAGTTCTTTTAAAAAAGGAATGTTGCAATGTGAATGATCTAAGAATGTTCTAAGTAAAATAAATCAGACACGTAAGGACAGGTATTGTATGATCCTACTTAACATGAAATATCTAGGATAGGCAAGTTATTCATAGAGACAGAAAGATTAGAAGTTTCCAGGTGGGGGGAAGTTTCCTAGGGGGAAGAGAGTAGGAGGAGTTATTTCTTAATGGACACAGAGATTCTATTTGGGGCAATGACAGTTTTGAAAATAGTGGTGATGGTTGTACAACATTGTGAATGTAATTAATGGTACTGAACTTTACACTTAGAAGTGGTTACAATGGCAAATTCTGTATTAAATATTTCACTGCACCCTAAAAATAAGGTAAAAACAACAAACAAAACCTGTACCACTGTTAAACTGTCTTAAATATTTTGAGGAAAAAATGCTTATAGCTTAAGAGGCAACACTTACAGTTTTTAGGGCTTCTTGTAAAGGATACTAGTATTAAATTTCTGTCACAGACCTTGAGTGCCTATCATGTATGAAGTCGCTGCCTTCAAGTACATTGTCTAGCAGGGGCAGTAAAAAAAATACATGCACAGATTTCGGATAATACTTGAAAACATGAATATTATTTGGAAATGCATGTAACATGTTATACAGATTCAATGGAGAGAGATTATTTTGATCTGGGCATGAAGGGTTGTGGCTGGAGCACTTAATGATCGGGAAGGCTTCATGGAGGAAATGAGAAGTGGGGTGGGGAAGAGTAAGGGGCATCTGTGAGGAAACAACACAAGCAGAGACAGAGCAGAGGAAAGGCAGTAATAGGGACTAAACCTGCAGCAGAGAGTAAGAAAGAGTGGGAGGATAAACAGTGGACCTTATTGTCAGGCTGAGCCTTTGCATTTCACTTTATGGATACTGGAGAGTCATTGAAACCTTTGCGGGGCAGGAGAGTTATCCAGTTGGAGCCGAGCTTTGGATAGAGACAAAGCAAGGGCTGAGGGAGCTCTGTGCCATCTAGGGGACTTGAGAATTGCTGCAGCAGTCAGGTGGGAGGCCAGGGCAGCCTTGGGGGACAGGTGGTGGGCCTCACGGAGAGGAGAGGGAGGCAAAAAGCAGTGAAATCCAGAGAAGTTGGCTACTAATTTAGATATGAAGACTTGAAAGGGGTCTGAGGTGTTTTGGTGTTGGGGAAATAACGTTGGTGCATTTAACATAAGTAGATAAGGCAGGAAGGTTGAACTAGCTTGATGGAAACAGAGAGGAGATGGTGCTTTCAAGGTTTAATTATTTGCTTTGTTAACCATATATAATGGTTAGCATATTGCTGCCGCTTAGTAGGCCCTCAATAATTGCAATTTGATTATGTATTGAATCTTATTATTAATTAGTCTTTGAACTCTCAGATCTCCCTGGCCTAATTTTAGATTAGATTAGACAAACAAACTCCCTAAAAGACAGGGACCATGATTTCTGTCTTTGAGTCTCATCCTACTTGTGTTTTCCCCTAACTTTTTAGTTTGAAAATTTTCAAAGCTACAGAAAAATTGAAGGGATAATAGAGAACATCCATCCTTCGTCCTGCATCATCAGCTGTTAAAATTTCAGTGTTTGTGTTTTCTTTTCTTCCCTTGATGTTTTGCAGAACCATTTGAATGTGGGCTGCAGGCATAACAGTGCTCCTGTGTGTAGGTGTGCAGGCATTGAGTCTGAGGTGGGCTGCCAGGGGTGCTGAGGCTGGACCAGCTTTGGGAGTCCACCTTAGATTTGGAAGTTGATGACAGTTGAAGTACACTTGATTGCAGGGGGAAGAGGAGACTTGAGAATTGTGCCCCTGTGTCTACAAAGGAAGGATGGGAAAATGAAGAGCACCCGGAGAAGGAAGCAGCAGAGTTAGGAGGGGCTGCAAGCCCTAGCGGAGGCCAAGGGAATTTTTTCTTTGGGCTTCAAAGTATCAAGTATATTTTGTAGGCTGAGAGGAATAAGCAAGTAGAGAGGGAAAGTGTGGAAAGGGGAGAGTAATTTTTTTTTTTTATGCACTGGACTGCAGTTTGTGAGCAATAAACGGGTTTTATTTATTTATTTATTTTGGTATCATTAATATACACTTACATGAGCAACCTTGTGGTTACTAGATTCCCCCCATTATCAAGTCCCTGAGAGTAATGTTTTTTAAATACATTGTAGAGAAGGTGATAGGGTATGGAATTGAGGTCCGAAGTCGAGAGCACATTTAGAAAGCTGGAGCCTGGAACTTTTATATGATAGACTGACAGTTTCTAGAGGATCAGAAGCCTTTTTGGTCCTTGAGTAACACTTCAGCTACTTACATGGAAGTGAAAAAAAGCAACATCTGTAGCCAGTAGTATTTGGTTTGTTCTTTCCCGGTAGACTTAAGTTCCTTGAGAGCAGGAGTTATATCTTTGCTTCCCCACATAGTGTCCCAGAAAAAGGAGATAGCAATACGTATTTGTTAAAACACAAACACAAAAACCTAATTTGGGTCTGATGGTTTAATGGAACGTCTTCATTACCCTCTTCAGAAAATAATGGAAAGAGCTGGGGAAATCGCTGCCGCGTTTTACAGCTGTCCATTGCTGGCAGACGGAGTTGGCACTAAGCAGTTTGGCAATTTTCACCTTCCCAGAATCACAGAGGAGCTCTGGACTGCAGTGTCATGCAAAAGACGGGATCAGTACTGCAGGCAAGACTGAGAAGGTGTTGGAAGAAAATATCATTACCTTTGGTTTGCATGTTTTGACTTTCTAAGATTACTGTTTGCCAACAAGTGAGCATGAGGTTTAGGGATGTGCTAAGTCAATTGGACTTCCTAGAGATGTTCCCCCTGAATCCAGATAGTTGGTTGTGTTAGAGATGCTGGCACCCGTCTGAGGTATCTGACACATTCCCCATTAGCAGTGGAGTGAAACAGGGTTTCATAATAAGTCCATTCTTGCTCAGCCTCTCTGATGCAGCCATGCTCTGAAGTGAAACAAAAGACCTAGTAACTGGTGTCAGAATATGCTGCTAATCCTCTGGGAACTTCCTATTCTTTAGGCTGAGAAGCTCATCAAAGCACCTTGCTTGAGAACTGCAATCCAGGAACTGCTGTATGCTAATGGCTGTTTTCTTGAAACATGCATGAGAGTGATTATGGATTGCTCGGTTGGGTCCATGCCACACTCCATATACGACAAATCTGTGGAAGGCCAAGGTGATGTCTCACCCCAGTCAGGAACGTCCTACAAAGCCAAGAGTTTCATGTGTAGAACATAACTGGAAACAGTCACTGGTTTTGTCAGGATCAGTGCTGCAGACAAGACTGAGAAAGTGTTGGATGAAAATATTAATACCTTTGGTTTGCATGTTTTGTGAGAAGTTTAACAGTGCAGTGAGAGAGAACATTGGGGTGAGGTATGGGGGTTACTTTGAGGAGGTTTAAGAAGACATTTAGGCAAAGACCTGAAAGATGAGAAGAAAGGAGATAGCCTCATGGAAGGTACAGGGAGAACATCCCAGACTGAGGGCAGCAGAGGTCCTGAGGCGGGGAGAGCCATGTGGTGCAGGATCTTGTAAACCATGGCAGAAAGCTTGGATTTCATTCTAAGAACAGTGGGAAGCCACTCAAGGTTTTGAAGCAAGGAATATCATTTCAGTAATGATTTAGAGGTCTTTTCCCACCCTTTTTGCTGTGGAAGATAGCTGGGAGGAAGGCACATGTGGAAGAAGGGAGCCCAGAGAGGAGGATACTGCTCTGTTCCAGGCAGCTTGGTGATGGTAGCTAGGATTAAGGTGGTAGTAGAGTAGGATTAATGGGATTAAGACACCTGGGCCTATTGATGGGTTACTTATGGAGGTTGAGAGAGGTGGGCTCAAGAATGGCTCCAAGTTTCTGTGGTTTTAGCATTTCGGTAGGTGATGGACCATTGACTGATAGGGAGAAGACAGATAGGCTCTGTGTGTGGTGGGGGGGGAGAGATGAGGGCAGCATAGAAAATTAGTCCTTTCTGGATAAGTTAGGTTTGAGATCGATGCCAGTGAGTCATCCACATGAATGTGTCAAGATAAAAGTTAGCTACAGGTAGTTGGAGCTCAGAGGAATGTGTTGAACTTGAGATACATACACATTTGGGGGTATCTATATAGAGGCTCTGACATGTCTGGCGAATGCCTCTAGCTCTTCTAGAGAGGAAAAGTGTAGGAAGAAGGGGGCCCAGAAGATGACAGAAAATGTCCAATTCAGACATGGACATTTATCATTAGAGGTTGTATAGACTGAAGGAGAAGGCAGCAAGGGAGACTAAGAGGTGGAAGGCAAATCAAGAGCAGCAAGTGGAAAGTGTTTTGAGGTACAGTGATCATCAACTCTGACACAATACTTTGAGGTGGAAAAAGATGACCAGCAAGTAGCCATTGGATTTTACCATTTCCAACTTGTTGGTGACCTTCATTAAGATCTCATGTTAGAGGGATGATTTTCAGGAAGGAAAGGATGTTTATATGTGTTCTTCTTCCCAATTAAAATAATTTATTGTGTTTATCCAGGGACGTGATTTGGTATTACCAGATTTTTACACTTAGGGCAAAATTTGTTAACCTTGTGTGTATTATTTTTATTGGGAGAGTGTCTGTCATTTTCAATGGATTCTTGAAGGATTTTGGGGGAAGGTTTCCTCTCCTCATCCCCCACCTGAAAAGGTTAATTTGTGCTTTTCTAGATTTAAGTCCATTGTGATCTTTATGGCTAATGTAGTATGGATACCATCTCCTAACCACTCATAATGCTTTTTTCTCTATGGGACTATATCTCAGTTTTTTAAGGTGATTTATTGGAATTGGCTTTATAAAATTTTATTTCTTAGCAGACTTTGCTAGAACACATTTATCCTAAGGAAAAGGAGATTATTAAGTTGGTATACATCAAAGACTCCAAAAGAAAACATTTGTTTTATAACAAGCACCCAAGAGGATTTTTTATAAACACCAAAGATAACTTTCGTCTAACCTAAGTAAATATTTCAAAACAAATGTGTGTTAAGTGATTGTAGTAGCAGCGTGTGAGCAGAGACTGGCCGTACAGAAAGCACACAGTGCTGTGTTCTTTCGGAGTGTGGGAGACTGCTTTGGCTTTGCCCCTGTGTCTGAGCAACCCTTGTGAAAGTGTTCAGCACTGGTACCTCCATTCTTCAGCTAGATCTGTGTCCCCTCAGGAAGTGGTCCTTCTTTGTAGCGTAGTATCCTAAGATGTTTTCACACCCAAAGTGTGTTTATTATAAAGTAAACATTGTCAAGTGATACGGACCAGACCTGAAATAAACCGTATGTCCAGGACACAATTCTTATTAGAACTGAAATTCGAAGTTGGTTTCTATTCTTCTGCCTGGCCATATTCCTGGATTCTATGTAGATGTAGGGATTTCAGCTACATTTTACTGCAGTTATTTACATTTACATATATTGGGAGGAAATTCTATATTGTAGGACCTGCAAGTTAAAACACGATTGTGAAAATGAAAATAATGTACAAAGCTTTTAAGATCTTGAGCCCCACATTAATTTTTTAGGGGAATCTTGTAGTTAGAAAGACTGGATGTGCCCTTCTCTGTTCCTGTGTCCTATTTGTTATAAGGTGTATATCGAAAAGTGAATTTTATCCGTTCTCTTCACTCTGTAGCCTGATGGCTGCGGCTGTGTTTCTCATTTTCTTTTACCAGAGTCAGTCTTAAAACCTTTCTACATTTACTGGTTTGATATAGTCCAGCTCTCATTGCTTCCAAAAATTCAAACTTCTCAATCTAGTAGTAAGCCGTTTCAGAGCAGAAGTGCCGCTGGTATTTGACAATCCCCCAATGTACTACAGGGTTTGAGGAGGACAGCATTTGCTAATTGTCATTTGACCTGGAGGGGCATATAAAGAAATACTATCCTGTTGTTTAACAAGTCAAATCTCAGGATACCCATTGACCTTACTTCAGGCTAAATTTGCATTTTCCTTTCTGGTTGAAATCTTCGTCAATTCACTTTTGCATTTCTGGCTGTCTCACACAGTAGGGTACCTCCTCCCCTCCCTGTCTCTTCAAGGAAAAAAGGTTAGCTGTTTGGAGAAAAGGAAAAAAAAAATTAGCTTTCAGTAATTTCTTCTGGACGTGCTTACCTGAGCCAGAAAACAGTTTGCGACAACTGACTTTTTAAGGAAGAGGTATGATTGTGTGTATCCAGATCATATATATAGATTGCTGTTGGCCTAAACTTTGAAGGTACGATTCATTTGCCAGCAGGTATATTTCCAAGGCTGGTAGATTAGCAATTATGGTCCTTGAATGAGTTTTAAAAATATATAACATACTGAACATACCTCATTTGCATCATGAGAATTGTCTATACTAATAACAGATTTTTGTTTGTTCCAGTGTTCCAGTTGAGTCATATTACTATTTGGAGGTGTCCTGAGGTCTGGCAGGGTTTTCAGTGACTCAGCTGGGGTGATTCAGCGCAGTCTCCTACCTGCCCCACCTGTGTTCTCTGTCACTGTGACCCAAGCTGAGCAGTCCAAGTTGTTGAGCACACGGCCAATACTCTTCGTCTGTGCATGCCCTGGCTTATTCCACTCTGTGACTCTTTGACTTAAGACAGAGCTATAACCAGCCGCTCCTCACCGTGTTCAGCTGCTTACTCTGACATTAACTGGGCATTTCCTGTTGTGCCAGGTACTGCAGGTAGAGCAGTGAAAAAAGGCAGTGTCCCTGCTTTCATGTGGTGGGACAATTTAAGAAAATACAAAAGTGATTTCGGATAACAGTACTAAGAAATTTAAATGGGGGGAACGGCAGAGTAGGACCAGGCAGGTTGGGGCATTGGTAGATGCCATGCTGGGAGCTGACCCTGAATCATGACAAGGACCTGGCCACGAAGAGGGCGTTTTAGGCCAGAAGACAGCAAATAGAAAGCCACTGCATGTGGAAGACCAGTGCGGTAAACTGAGAGCGAGGATGAAGGGTAGGAAGGAAGTGAGGTAGGCAGGGGTCAGACTTGATTCATTTCTGCAGAAAGCCATTTCCAAGTTTTAAGTGGTGGAGGGATATACCACTATGCTTGACCTGTACTTGAAGAATATCTCACATAAAATTTCCAAGTTAGAAAAAAGGAGTTTATGGAGATACTCTTTGTAAAAATGTGGGTTTTGTTTTTTTGTTATTTGCTTTAGGAACAAATTCACTGACATTTCTTTACATGGCATTTCTCTACATAGCATTTCTCTTACATCTAGATATCTGTGTCTACTATATCTAAAATTTTTGTGAACGGTAAAGGCATACTACCCAAAACTGTGTCTGAACCTATGAAGGGGGAGGTGTCACTGTACTCACCTTGTCTGGACTTAATAGTTGAGTAAAAAGTCAGAACGGTTTGTTACGCATATATGGTGTTCAGAGCCAAGAAGAGCTACTGTCAGTTGTCTGGTAGTCCGTTTGCCTGGCTCTCTGACTGTCCACCGTAAGGGAAGATGGCCTGCGTCTGCCACTGTGGAAGCACCAGGAGCTCAACTTTCAGTTTCTTCAGAGCAGGAACAGCAAATGAGAGCCTGTGGAAGCCACGAGGGACCCTTAGTGCTCTGGGAGGCAACTTGCTGCATCTCCCAGTTCCCCCGTGGTAACCTGTGTGTGATACTTAAAAAATGTATCTCTGCCGTGTGAAGCCCCAAGTCTGTGTGGGCTATAGAGACTATTAGAGAGAGAGAATGCCTTCCGGTTCCCTGGATTCGGTGGTGATTTGTGGAGTCATAATTTCACTGTAAGTTTTCAGTTATGGTCACTGAAATATTTGGACTAGAGGGGACATGTAGGCAAAGATGGGTGATAAGGCTTATTAGCAGGTAGGAGTAGTGATATAATCATTCTTAGGTACATATTTGAAACTTTGGTTACTACACTTTTTTTTTTTATGCTATAGAAATGACTTATAGAATGAAATGTGATACCAGCATCTCTTAATAAATGATTACAGGAGGTTTGGGGTTGCACTAATAGGAAATTACATCATTTCTTACAGAAGGGTAATTTTTCTTACTGAAGGACCAGTTTCTCATGATTTTTTCCCCTGAGCTAATAATAAACAGCTAAGAAAGGGGCCCCTAGGAAACATTTTTTTCACTTCTCCATTATATAAAAAGTTATACATGTCATTCAAAATTTATATGGTATTCAGAATCCTCAAGGGCACAAAGTTTCAGTGTAAACGTAACATTTACTAATAGGGGTATAACACCAATAATACAAAATAATCAAAATACAGAAAACATCAAATAACTTTATATTTGACTTTGAAATGAATTTTGGTAATTATATCGTAAAATGATATGAATGTGTCCAATATCCTGGGTATTCACTGTATACAAAATAATGAAGCAAAAGTGGAAAACCTGATATATGATGCTCTGGACAACTCTTTAGACATAGTGTATGTTTTTTGCTTCATCTTATGTGCTGTGGAGATGTTTAAAATAGAATAAAACTTAATAATGATAGTGGCTAACCTTATGTCAGTATGATTGTTATTCTCATTGTACAGATGAGGAAGAGAAACTTAAAATGGTTATGTAGCTTGTCCAAGGTCACTTCACTCTTACGTGGCAAAGCTGGTATTTAGGGTCTGGCCTTCAAAACCTATATGCCTAACCATTATGTTCTACTGCCTCTTGGAGTAGCTCTATGAATTGTAGATCTTGCTTCAAGTTGTTGCCTGTTAATTTTTACTCAGCAAAACTCTAATTTAAAAAGATTATATTATGATTAAGCTGCTGTTTTATTTTTTCATCAGAGTTTCTGGCCATTTATATGTTCTCCAACATAGGTTTGATCATTGTGGTATTCCTCTTTTAAAAATCTGAGACCTTAGGATTAAGTGTCCCAAATTCTTTGTATGCTATATAAATCACTTGCAACCTGATTCCAGTAGAGTATATCCCCATCTACTTACTTCTCCCCCCGTAACTTATTATATTCAGTGAACTCTCTAGAATGTCCCTTCTCCCAGTTTCTACCCTTATTTTTCTTCAAAGCGAAGATAAAAATGATTCACCCCACACAGTTCTCTCCATGTCCTGTGGCACTTTGTTCGTACCTTTTTACAAACATTTACCACATTCGGTTACAGTTATTTCTGTCACTCCCAACAGACTAAACTCCTTAAAATCTGATTGTTTTATTTTTATTTCTTACACATAGCATCAGGAGATGCCTACAAAGTTTGCATGATTCCTGAAACAAAGTACAGTCTTTGATTAGGGGTGGCTGGGTAAATGCTACCAGTGCTTCTCTTTAGAGGCTCATATCAGTCATTGAGAAATTAGTCAAGTTGATGTGATTAAACCACGAAGAGAGTCAGTTTTAATCTTTTGTTGGTAACAAGTTTTTATTTTATGTAGGTGTAATATTTAGCCTTAAGGTTTTAAATACAGGTTTAATTTTTACGAAAATATGTAACATACCTAGTGATTTACAATTCAGATCAGTTTTACAACATGAGCAGAGGGGATCATTATTTGGATATCTGCCAATGCTAGTTGAGGCGTTTGCTGGAGTTGCTGCATTAGAGAGAGATGTAAGTTACTTCTGCAGTAAATTGTAGAGTTTAACAGCCACCATCAGGAAAAAAAAGACTCGAAAATTTTTATTTGAAATTGTAAGCTTGAGCATTTATGTGTGTGTGTGCACGGTGCTGAATGAAATTGTGTGGAGATAAAAGTGTGACATGCTCTCAACAGAAAATGACATAAAACAGGTAGTGAATAAGACCTTGTATATTAAGGTTCATTAGTGACCTTAAATATAAATCTGTCGATGATTTTTAAATTTTTATCATAATTCCCTCCAGACTAAAGCTGCCCTGTGACGGCAGTGCTTCCCAGGCTTGCCCGTGCCTGGGCCTGCCGGAGGTGAAGCGCCTCACTGACTTTCCCTAGTGGGGGAGGAGGAAATGTGTTTGGGGGCTGGGCTGGGGGGCGGAGGAAGGAAAGCCCCCCGACCTTGATGACAAGCCTGAGGGGCAGTCCCTCACTGCCTCTTTCCTTCCTTGAGGTGCAGTGAGGGGAAGCGGTTCTGAAGGGGAGGGCTTCCTGATTGAGGGAGTTGAAGGGTGAGGTGTGAAGAATGGGAAGTGAGCTTCTGAGAGGAGGTGAAGACAGAAACTGAGGAAGGAAATGGGGTCTAGACAAGAGATTACCTGTTTCTTGAGGTTAGAAATGGGGTCTTGTTTGTTTTTCCTCAGAAGCTTAATATGCTAGTTGGTGCAAATAGGAAACATCTGAAAGGAGAGGAGCAACTTCTCCAGGGAGTTTGTGACCATGAGCATGGATTGCTTAGCTCTGCTCACCTGGGTTCTTTGAGGAGGAGCCCGAAGTTTGCTGTTATTTCAGAATTTCTGTAGAAAAGTCCTGGTGCTATAGTAGTATTGAAATGCTACATGTTTCCTTCCTCCTCCTCTCTTTTTATATCTAGCTAGTGTATACCTGGAATTTTAAAAGATATTTTTGTCAAAATATCTTTGGAAAAAATAATATATGTATCATTACAAAAAACGACTTCCTGGTCCTTTAAAACCCTCTGTTTTTTAAAACTGAGGTGTAGTTGACATAGAATATTAGTTTCAAGTGTACAACATAATGGTCCCATATTTGTATGTATTGTAAAATCACCACAGTAAGTCTAGTTGACACACTAAACTGTGTCTAGAGGACACAGTTATCCTCTGTCCCCATACAGTCATGGAATATTTTTCCTGTGATGAGAACATTTAAGATTTACTCTCTTAGCCCCTTCTTCTGGGTGAGCACAGGAAGTGGCTTCTTGAGGTGGAGATGCTTCCTGGTGAAGATGCTGTGGAAGTTGTTGAAATGACAACAAAGGATTTAGGATATTACATAAACTTAGTTGATAAAGCAGCAGCAGGGTTTGGAAGAGTGACTCCAATTCTGAAAGAAGTCTTACTGTGTGTAAAATGCTATCAAACTGCATCACATGCCACAGAGAAATCCTACATGGAAGAAAGACTCAGTCCATGCAGCGGACTTCATCGTGTTACTTTAAGAAATTGCCACAGTCACCCCACCCTTGAGTAAGGACCCCACCCATCAATCGGCACCCATTGACAAGGAGGCAAGACCCTCCTCCAGCAAAAAGATTACATTTCCCTGAAAGCTCAGATGATGGGTAGCGTATTTTATCAAGAAGTATTTTTTTTTTTAAGAGGGCATCTCTCATATTTATTGATCAAATGGTTAACAACAATAAAATTCAAGAAGTATTTTTTGACTTAAGGTATGTGCATTGTTTTTAAAGACAAAATGCTGTTCACACTTAACAGACTACAATATAGTGTAGACATAACTTTCATATGCACTGGGAAACCAGAAAATTCATCTGACTTGCTGTATTGCATGGTCTGGAATGGAGCGCACAATACCTCCTCTCAGATATGCCTGTTAGAAGTAGGAGGAAGACTAAATACTGGAGTTGGGCAGGCTTGGGCTTTGGTCGTGTGGAAGCCACTGTGAGAAAACGCCGGTGCCAGAGCCTTGGATTACCTGGCCCTGCCCGCCTCCTCCCCCTTACGTACTGCTCTTCTCCATTCCCCTCGCTGTGGCACTGGCCCTGTCTGAGGGAGGCCTCACTGCTGCTCTCTCTCTTTATCCTGCCCTAGGGAGACCCAGGTGGTTGGCCACGGTTGGAGCCTCAGCAAATCACAGCGTGAGATCCTCCCCCAGTTGCTGGCCATGGAACAACCAAGCAGTAATGGCTGACTCCATCCAGTTCTGGCAGTTCCTGGGGGTCAGGGTTTGTTCGGAGGGCTTTAAATGTTGAAACTCATTTGAAATTAAACCATCCCCGTTGGTAGGTACTCTCATCCCCTTTTAACAGGTGATGAAATGAAGGCGTGGGTTACACGGAGCCGAGGAAGTGGAGGAGCCCAGGCAACCTGGGTCCAGGGCCTGTGTCCTCACCCACTTCTCCCTGGGGAGAGGCAGGGATTCAGCAGATGCCTCTTTGTGTTACTTGTTAAGACTTTTTGGTTGCATGCAACAAAAGTCTAATTTTAACTCACTGAAATTTAAAAAGATGAGATTGTTGTAAGACTATGAGAGTATGTGACTGAGAACCCGAGAACGGAAATAGTGTGTGTACCAAGAACACCAGGAGCTAGTAAATAATAATGGAATTTGAGTTTCTCAGTACTCTAAGCTCTGTGAGAATAGGGCCCATGCCAGCATCCTAGCACAGTGCTTGGAAAATGGTCACTGCTCAAATGTTTGCTGAGTGAATGAAAGAGTAAACAAACAATTTTCCTGAAAAAGGAACTCATAAAAATAGAATTCAGTTTTCTGGCCATTGTCCAGGGAATGGCATAGATAGACATAGTCTGTTGGAAGAGAACATATGTTTTAGCAAGGGAGAAGGGGACTGTATTTTCCTGGGGTGGGGAGACCTACAAGGAAGATTATTGAATATTAAAGTTTAACTGTAGAGCACCACATCCCCTTTTGTTTCTCCTTTACTGTATCTTTCCTTTTTCTCCCCCTTTTCCTGAATGCGTGTGTGTCTAGGTACATGTGACAATATCTTCCTTTTATTTTCTGTAACTCCTTTCTCTCTCTCAGCAGAGTATAAAATGGAGTTATTTTTTGTTTTGTATTTTTTAAGTACAAGTTTTTTGTTGTCTGTTCCCAACCTGAAAAATGAGTGGTGCATGGGGTGTGCCTCCCTTGCAAGTGAGCCGTTTGATAGTCATCTATGAAAAAGGATGTAATAGCCTGTCCCACTAGGGAGGATTTGTTTCCAGACACCTTTGGAAGCAGCTACATTAATGAATTTAATTTGATTCATTATTTTAGATAATAGGTTGTTTTCCCAATTTTTAGAACATTAACAGAGTTAGGTTGGAAGATACCAATAAACAGTGATTCAGAAAGCCATCTGAGGTCCGAAAGCCATCCCTGCAGCAGCAAAGGGGTGCGTGTAACGCTTGGAGAGAAGGAAGTTGGGAAGTGGGGCAACGTTAGCAGAGCAATAGGAGGGTAATTCTTATGTTTTCAGCAAATTTTGTTATCTAAGTAAAGAAAATTAGAGGCATGACTGTAAAGAGAAAGGCTGAAGTACAATGCCAAAAAGTTCTATATCAGGCACCTCAACTTTGGATAGATGACTTACCAAGGTAACTCTTGGTCCATGTGCAGACATTTTTTGCAGTGTTGTCGGGCAAGGCCTCTCCAGCTCACTTAGGAGCCCACACAGCTTCATTAGTACCTAGTCATGCAGTTACTGCAGCTCTAAGTAAGGCTTGCTTTTGAGTCTCACAAATGAGAATCCAAATCTTAACTCCCCTTTTAGGCTCTGTAACCTTGGGCAGATCACTTAACCTCTTGCAACTTTATTTTCACATAAACTGGGGCTAATAACCCTAGGTAAACAACTTGTCACCATTAGAGTGTTTTCTAAAACATGTCATATTATTTTGCTTTTTCTCTTAAAATCTTTGCTGACCCCTTCAGGAACCCCTGCTGCATGTCTCATCACCCACACTCTTCTGTATTCACTGCTAACCTCCCTTCTGCCAAGTCTGCTGTTCGCTTTGAGATTAGAAACTGGATAAGTTTTGCCTTAGAATTTTATTTTATATATCTTTTAACTTAAAACGTTATATAATGGAAGAATTCACTTTGGGGAAAATTTCTTTAAATATGACGGTATCTGGATGCCCACTAAATATTATGCCCATATCTTTTTAGTTGTGAGTCAGTATGTCTTTACCTAATAGATAAGCAGAACAACAGACCAGGAGCTGTACCTGTTTCTTTTCTAAGTTTGTCATGTGTGAAGAGGACATATTTTAAAACTCAGTTTTGTGGGGTAGCTATGGCCAGGCATAGATAGGAGTTTGGAGTTTCCTAAGGTCTTTGACTTCTGCCAGGTCTCTTAAAAGCTTTAAAAAGGAGATGCACAGGCTCCTTTCCCTCCATGTAAGTTACGGAATTTCTTTCTAAAATTAAAATAATTTACACTGAATTTTGTTTGAAGACTTGTGTTATTCTCTGGAATGTATACAAATCAATGTGAGGAATCACTGCTCCAATGGATAATATTTAAAATTTAGAAAAAGTACATAGAAAAAAATACTGGCCGAGCTGCAAAATGTTTTAACATTTTTAGATTTTGCATATTGATATACTTACTTAAAGTAATCACTTAAAGCAGTCTAACATTAAATATTATATGTGTAGTGCAGTGGTTTCCAACCCTGGCTGCTGTCTCAGTCATACACAGTATGTTTTAAAAACACAGACACCAGGGCTTACCCCATGGAATCGTCCTCTGCAGAGAAGGCTCAGACCCATGCAGTCAAACAAAACATGGGAGCCTGGGGTCAGAACTAAGGAAGCAGTGTGTTATTTTGCATAGAGTATACCTCTGCTCCTAACTTCGGTTTTTATGAGATGAGCATAAATTATTAAAATAAAAAGATAGTCATTCAATTTTAGAAATTTTTTTTCTTTATTTTTTAGACTTCTAGAAGGAAAACCTGAGGGTAAAAATGAGTATGACTTTATCAATTCAGAATCATTGTTTGAAGAACACTGGTGAATTGAGCCTGCATGAAATTTTAGCATGGTGGTCTGTCCATAATCTACAGATATAATCCTCAAAATAAAAGGTTCATTTCAAAGTAATAGCTTTAAAGACGCTAGGAATAAAGGGAGAGGGTTTCAGCATGTTTCCTCCGAGTTTTAAGCTATTTCTAATAACCTCAGCTGCTGTTTTTATGATTTAGTTGTAGTGCAAACAAATAATATATTTCAGAAATAAGTTTTGAGCTACTGATGTTAATACATTTTATGCTGCAAGAGTCTTTTGGAACAATAACTGTTTAGGATATAGGTGAAATATGTTCAAACAGCAAGAACTAAAGCATTTTAAAATCTTGGGAGTAAGTTTTTCAAGCAGTCTTTGTAACTAAAGTAAATAGGAATGTTTAAAATGAGTATTGAGCTAATAAAATGAGCTATGTCACTTACTGCTCACTTTTCACATATAATGTATTTACTCTATAAACATCAGATACCTTTCATGTGTCAGGTACGGTACTGGGGAATACAGGTAAACAAGGCAGACTAGGTTCAGGCCCTGTCGGAGCTCTTACTCTAGGTGAGCAGAGGATTTTAAACAAGAAATGGCTCTAAATTTTACTTTAAAAACTGCACAATGCTTCAGTTCTACTGGTCAGAGGCAACTCTTTTGTTCTTTCTCTAAAAGAGCAATAATTGGCTTTTTTTTTTTGGAAATTTTAGAGCTGAAAGGGAACTTAGATCTAGTTCAATTCCTTATTGAGATCTGAAAGCACTCAGATCTAGGGAGGTGATGTGACTTTCCTAAAATGGCACAGTGGATGACTGGTATGCTGGGAGTAGAACACCAGTCTTCTGATTCCTACCTGTGTATAACACATGACAGAGGGACAAAACAGGATCATTGCCCAGAATCTACTCATTCAGCAAATTATTATTCTGCTTTATGCCATCTATTTGCTAGATGCTGGGATTACTCAAAATGAAGAAGATAAAGCTCTTACCGTTAAGTAGTTCACAGTCTAGAGAGAAAGATGGGCGGTTGAAAAAATCTGTAAGGGAGTTAACTTGTTTAGCATATTAAGGTGACTAGTTCTCTAATCAGACTGAGAAAAATCCTAGCTCCCCACTTAATAGATATGTAAATTTGGGAGGAACATAAATCTCTACCTCAGTTTTCTTATCTCTTATCTGTAAAATGGAGATAAAAATGCTTACCTCAGAGGTTTTTAGGATTTAAAAATATATTGCATGTAAAGCACTTGTAACAGGTTGTGCTCGTAAGTAAGCCCTCAATATGTAATAGCTATTATTACTACAAAAAAAGCATTCTTTAAAAGACGTTGCTGTTCTTTTTCCTTCCTCTTCTACAGATGAGGAAGTTCAAGCAAAAAGAAGTTATGTGGACACACAGCTAGAAAGTTTGGAAGCCAGGATTTATAAGTGGGGGATCTAACCAAGTGCTTTCTGTTCATTTAGATTTAGGGGCTGAGCCAGAGAGTGTGTTTCAAACCTACCGTGAGTACTAGAAAAACTCTGAAAATTTTAAGTTTCCCAGGATATTGGTCTCACAGAAAGATAGTAATGTGTTAACTGTGAAACAAATAGTGATACATTTGCTTTATTCTGAAGAGAGAAAGGACTAAATTTGAAAATGTTGTCCACTTCATCTAAGTCCAGCTTGCCATGTATTTTTGTTTTTAGACACTGGCTGATCCCAGCTTGAAATTCAAAGGAGTTGTGATAATGTTAAAAATCTTAAGTATCATGTTGCATTTTATAAAGCATTGAGCATAGTGTATGATTTGTTTGTTTTGGTTTTGGGTTTTCTTTTGTTTTTTAATTAGGAGAGTAGCTTTCATCTGATCTGAGTGAGAATGGTTTCTTTGATAAGCAGCTTTTTACCAGCCTTGGTCTTCTGAGGAACTTCTGACATGTACAGAAATAGTAAGTGGTAAATACTTTCTAGAGAAGTCAGACTGGGGTAATATGGAGAATTGAAAATGATAAATCTTTATCATTCTGTTAAAAATCTCCCTTTCTTTCCACCTGTCCATTAATTATGTGTTGCTTTATAAGACAAGTTGGTATTTTTAAGTCCCTGCAGGGGAAGCTCTTCATACTGATTAGTGTCTGTTAGGTGATAGCTGGTACATGATGTTTTTAGTATTTAATGTGGGTTTGTTTTAAGCATCATGTAGTTGTGACTTGCTTCTTTTCCAATCTGATCAACTTTGCTTTTATTTTATTTATTTATTTTTCCTTTGGTATCATTAATCTACAATTACATGAGCAACATTATGGTTACTAGACACCCCCCCTATTCATCAAATCCCCACAACATACTCCATTATAGTCACTGTCCACCAGCGTAGTAAGATGCTATGGAATCACTACTTGTCTTCTCTGTGTTGTACAGCCCTCTCCATGCCACCCTCCCTACATTATGTGTGCTAATCGTAATGCCCCTTTTCCCCCCTTATCCCTCTCTTCCCACCCATTCTCCCCAGTCCTTTTCCCTTTGGTAACTGTTAGTCCATTCTTGGGTTCTGTGAGTCTGCTGCTGTTTTGTTCCTTCAGTTTTTTCTTTGTTCTTATACTCCACGGATGAGTGAAATCATTTGATACTTGTCTTTCTCTGCCTGGCTTATTTCACTGAGCGTAATACCCTCTAGCTCCATCCATGTTGTTGCAAATGGTAGGATTTGTTTTCTTCTTATGGCTGAATAATATTCCATTGTGTATATGAACCATATCTTCTTTATCCATTCATCTACTGATGGACACTTACGTTGTTCCATAGTGCTGCGATAAACATAGGGGTGCATATGTCTTTTTCAAACTGGGCTGCTGCATTCTTAGGGTAAATTCCTAGAAGTGGAATTCCTGGATAAAACGGTATTTCTATTTTTAGTTTTTTGAGGAACCTCCATACTGCTTTCCAGAATGGTTGAACTAATTTACATTCCCACCAGCAGGGCAGGAAGGTTCCCTTTTCTCCACATCCTCTCCAACATTTGTTTGTCTTTTGGATGTTGGCCATCCTAACTGGTGTGAGGTGATATCTCATTGTGGTTTTAATTTGCATTTCTCTGATGACTAGCAACGTGGAGCATCTTTTCATGTGCCTGTTGGTCATCTGAATGTCTTCTTTGGAGAACTGTCTGTTCAGATCCTCTGTCCATTTTTTAATTGGATTATTTGCTTTTTGTTTGTTGAGGTGCATGAGCTCTTTATATATTTTGGATGTCAAGCCTTTATCGGATCTGTCATTTATGAATATATTCCCCCATACTGTAGGATGTCTTTTTGTTCTATTGATGGTGTACTCTG